>NC_049198.1:50201185-50509869 GCF_009769625.2 Cygnus olor
TCTGATTTCCAGATGTTAAGTACATGCTGATCCCAAAGAGGCTAGTGACAGCTATATACGATCAGCAGCTCTGGAAACCTGTCCTGCATTCAGAGTTTTAAATAAAAGGACTTTACATTCTCACTGTATTTATGTCCTCGTACTGAAACTCACAGATCAGATATATTAATGCAACCTTAAGTGTCTTTAAACACAGTATTTTTGTCATTAGCATCTAAGCTTAATGATGCATCTGGCTGAAATCATTTTATATCCCACTCCTCCCCTCCAAGAAAACATTGTCCAAAAGTGCTGAGTTAGGAACATCAGCAATTTCTGTGAAAATGTTTGCTGTTTGATATTTCTTATGCTTAAAAATTATAATGATAATAAAAAGAACCAGGCACCTGAGGCCTTTTAAATGTTTTAAAAATTCTGTCAGTCACTCATGTAATGTTTATGTACAAGAAAAAAAAAAGAGAAGGCATGGCAGCTGGGTTTGCTCACCCTTTGTCTCCAGCATTATGTAAATTCATAGTGATTGATATCAGCCACATTCCGGATTAAAGAAGAGTTTTGTATACATAAGATTGGATTAAGCTTTTCTTCCAACATCTGCATAGCCCAAGGACAGGTGACTGTCCCTATAATTGTAGGTGATGTTCCCTATTTTAAGACGGACTCTTGAAGTTATGAAAGGGAATTCCTGAGATGGTGTTTGTTCCATTTTGATCACTTTAGGCTTCTTGTTGTTGTTGTTAAGAGTTTATTAACACTTGCAGAATATCTCCACTAGAGGCCTCATTATAAAGAGATGCATTAAGTGAAAGGCTAAGCATATGGAAAAGATAAAGAACTGGTAGCATCTGCCTGGCTGGACAGATACTTCTCTACAATGTAAACAATCTAACAGCACAGCATGCCTCCAATAACACTGTCACATCTCCTTCCATGAGTGGGAACGAAGATCATCTACAGCCTTGCAGTGAACCAAATAGGAACAGTTATTGTATCAGGGTCCACTGAAAAGGTTCTGCGGGTGGGATCCAGGAACATGTGCAAAACTAGCGAAACTCAAAGGGCATATGGACAATGTAAAAACACCAGAGATGACTAAGGCAGTACCCACATAAAAGTGCAGTCATAATTTAGTCTTCTGAAATCTGTATGGAAGGGATGGGCAGGAAGAGGGGGAAGAGGAAGTGTTCACAGCAAAAGGCTGTAGGCACCATTCAGTAGCTTCCAACACCCTTTATGACAACACTCTTTCAGTAGTCTGCACGTGTTACTCAAAACACAGGCCACAAAGGTAGATCATTGTGTTGATGAGTTGTTCTGAAAACAAGAACGACCAGCAAAACCTCAACTTTGGAACATTTTCAGCAAAATGGGTGGTACCTTTATTTGTAAGGGAGTGCCTAGCACTAGGTCCAGGTTTACGTGGGGTATTATAATGGTGTTAGCCCTTGTCCATATGAAAGTTTGCCAGCACAATGTGTTCCTACACCACACATGATGGTCATGCAAGCACCACCCCAGAGAACTGATGGCAACTTGATTGAATTTCATTAGATGAATTAATGGAAGTCCATCGCAGGCTAATAAACACGAAGGTGAGGATACAGTTTCTGCCTCAGGAAGTCCCTAACCCTCGAGACATTGAAAGATAACAGAGTAAATGAGGCAACAATTTTCTCTCCAATCATCCTGTTCTTTTATTGTTTTTCCTACACCCTTGCCGTTGGCCATTTTCTGAGACAAGATCTTGGATCAGTGGGCATCTGGTCTGAATGTCTCATGTTTGTAGTTGTGCCTACAAGTTAATATAAGACAGAGTTGGATTGTTGTTGACATCCCCTGTTCCTTGCAGTGGTGCAGTTTTCATTATGTTTTCTGCAGACATAATCTTTGAATGCATTGTGCTCTTTTGTCACCTTTTCTGTCCTTCTACCCTTTCCAGAAAAGTAAGACAGACAGAAGATTTAACCAACTTTCTTTTTATACTTCAGTAGCTATTTAGGGAAAAGAAAATAGTGTTCTATTTACAGGTTATTTATCAGGTTATTTTAACATCTAGCATTTTTTCCTGATTGTCCTTTGAAAAAGACAGAAGTTCAGGCCTCTCATTTAACATCTATCTCTGCAATGTTACACTTGCAATGTGCTGGAAATATTTGTGGCCAGGTGACACTGAACTGGAGGTCTCACGTAGTGCTGGCAAAAATAATTACAGTCACCAAGTAGTAAAAGTGTTCTGAATCTGTATTGCGTTCAGGGAAAAGAAAAAAAAAAAAAAAGGTTTGAAAAACAATGGAAAATGTTGTAATTTTTACTTTGCACTTCAGCAGTATGCGGATGACTTACCAATATGTCCTTTGGATTGGGTTGAACCAGAACGATTTTGTCCCCAACTTTTGGTGTGATCATCACCAAAAGATAAAAGGTTCTTCATATATTTATCCTGATGTAGGGGAGACAGGTTCAGTTTCTACCTCTACCACACTACTTTTCAACGTGACTTTGAACACTTCCTTCCATATTCAAGCATCTTTTTATAAAATGAAGATGATGTTTACAGTCTCTTTCATAAAACACTTTGAATTATATGGATGAAGAACACTGTAGAAGACCTAGATTATATGTTGTCATCAAAGGAGGAGCAGGATTCATGTGACTGGCAATGATGGTGTTCATTTTTACATTTTTCCGAAAGTGTTTCCAACTCTTCATATTTAGAAGGTCTTAAAGCTATGACCAAATATAATTCAAATCTCAGAAACCAAAACACTGGCAAAATACACATTAGTAACTACCGTGTTGCTGGATGTTTCTCTGCTGGAATTGTTTATCATTTCATTGTTAGTGCTTTAGAAAAGTAAAAATATATCACAGGTATATTGCAGTTTTACTTTTTCTAGGTGCTTTGATGCAAATCAGTTTGATCTAGAGAGCATAAAGTGTTCTTTTCCCAGAGAACCACATTTCATCATTGAAGTTTTCACAGACTTGAAAGCACCATTGATCCCTAGAGTAACTGAGTTGGAAAGAAGCTCTGAAGGTCTCTGGTCCAACTGCCTTCTCAAAGCAGGTCAATGAGACCAGGTTTTTCAGGGCACTATCCAGCTGAGCCTTGAAGAATGGAGGTCCCCCAACAGGCTGCTCCAGGCCCCTGTTCAGTGGCTGACCACCTTCATAATGTTTTTCCTGATACCACATTAGAGTTTCTCAGATTTGTAGCATTACCTCTCATCCTGTTGAAGTGCACCTCAGAGCAGGGTACGGCTCTCTAGATTGTCACTTTCATTCAAATGTGCTTCACCAAGGCAGAAGCCAGAGTCCTGGAGGGCAACCATACATAAGCCATCCTCTCACTTTGCAAATATGTTACAAGAGAGCTGACAAATAACCTTTATACAGCCTAGCCTAGACCTTTAATTCAAACATGACACACTCTTTCACCTTCATGTAAATATGCTTTTTTAAACACTCATTATAACCATTAAGCTCAGAGACCAGCTTATTCTCCCTAATGCTGCAGCTGTTGTCTGTAAATCCCTGCAGAACCAATTCCTCCTGTAGGACCTGAAGCAGATGAGTACAAAATAATATTACTGCAGCGTGTGCTGTCAGTGGTACAGACCTGACTTTATTACAAACACATTTGAGGTCGCTGCTGAAGTTCTGTACTAAAACAGACTTTATGAAGTGACAAGTTAATTGATAACGGGAAGTGTTCTTGGCTGTATATCCTGGCTAGCTGCATCCAGCTCTTTCTCTTCAGCTCAAGTGATGCAGAGTTAAGTACGCGGCTGTTGGTGACACAAGACCTAGGTGGTCACATCCACACCACATAAGTGTTTGGTGTAGTGATGCCCTGTGGCCATGAGGCAGTTACTGTTTTCTACGATAGCTGGGGGTGGGGGAGTTCAGCATAGCAGTTTGATGGTTTTTAGCCTGAAACTGAAATGGCTGTGGCCTGAGGGCATGCAGGGGTGCTTTGAGGGTACAAAACCTTCTGGGATAAGTCTGAAAAGATTATGTATGGCAGACCTGAGATGCTGTTTTATCCAGATTGCGTTTTGACTGGAGTTAGCTACTTCCAAAATTACACTTAGGTCTTATATGAGAGGGAATTAGTTTGCTATCCAACAACAATCCCCTCACCCCCACTCCCCCAAAAACAAAAAAACAACAACAACAACAAAAAACAACAGAGGATGACATAAGCTGTGTAAAAGGTATTTGTTTATTTATTTATTTATTTAATGGAGATTCGGGAAGCAAGCAGAACAAGGAATGAACAAGGGAGCTAAGTAATTCAGTGTAGATGTGTGCCATCAGACAGTTATTCCAGATGTTTTTATAGAATGAGGAAACAAAGGGACAGTTCCCGGATGAACAGACCTCCCCGTGTGAACAGACTGTAGATATAGAAAAATATTGCAATCACTCACATTAATGCAGGGTTCAAAGTAAGGGTAACCCTACCTCCTGGCAGTGAGACATATACCAAAGTCTTCACGTGGCAGATAACCACAAGCAATGCACTACACGCATGGAGGATCAAGGAGGTAGGGTTTTCCAGGGCTGTTCACAGGTAGGAGATAATACTGATCACCAGGGCCTGATTACACACCATTATAGGTAGAGTTAGGACTGGTTAGCCTATGGACCTCAGGGCAACCCAAGACACCCTGAGAGCCACTTCTTGGCTCATTTCCTCCTTCATGTAGGGTCTGGATCATCATCATCTGGATCATCATCAATCCCCACCTGTACAAAATATTACTGTCTGGCACCAGAATGGCACCTGGAATGCATCATCTGTTCAAGGACATGAGTTGGTCACCCTTTGCTTAAAGACTTTGTGGGGAGATGGGACCCAACTTTTTTTTTTCCCTTTTTAACAAGGAATTAATGTAAAATCAATTCAACTTTTTAAAATGGCATGTGTAGGAATGATGAAACCTAAAGGTTTTAACAAAGTGATCTTCTCAAGACATACTTGTCCATGGGAAGAGTACACAAATTTGGATTTAAACGTAAAAAAGAAGACCCAAACCTATTACAACTCTGTGGAGGAAGGGGGATGCCTTTTTTTTTTTTTTTTTTTTTTAACATATGAACCACCATTATCTCATGGATTGCTTGGAGAATCATTTTTCTTTGACAAGTGGACAAAAATTAACATTGAGCTGATCTCACTTATCTCAGTAAAATGGACTGATCAGGTGATTAAAGATAATTGCATGTTTCTGTAATTACTGGATTGTCTCTTAAGAGTGCTGATCAAATAATTTAGCAGAAACTCTGTGGTGAAAAAGACATTTTATCAAAACCAAAAATTCCTGTCAGAATATATCAGCTCCTGTACTGTATTTAGTTATTAAAAAATTATGGTTATTTATGGGTAAAATATTTTTTCTCCCCAGCTAATATTATTTTTATAAAGCTGTGAATTTGTTATTTGCTCTATGTGTATTCATGATCAGACTTTAATTTAGAGATATTAAAGCAATTTGAATATGCAGTACTTCTGAAGCTGAACAAGTGATAGATGATAGGCATTATTAAATGCAAAATAAGAAACAGACAGTATTTGTACTGACCTATGCCTAGTAAAAGACACCTATTAGACTTTGACATACACTCAGACTATCAGTTTGCTTTTTAGAGACAGACCAAAATCTCCAAATTTAGTAAGTTAAAGAATAAAATTCATTATGGAAATATTAATGACTAGTAGCCAAAAATCAAAGCTTAAAAGCAGAAATGTTTACTAAGCTTTGTCTGTATTTATAAAATGTTTTGTTCATATTTATCTATTATGTAAATCAAAAGGTCCAAAAGAACTTCATATTATGCTTGATGCTTAATTATTCATGTAGTAATATTAATACTAAACTACATATACAGAAGATGTTGGATTTTGTGAAAGTTGTGATATTTTTTGTTTGTTCTTTTTCCTAAAGGAGCTATAAAGTAGCATGAATTTAGATTGTTGTTTCAGGCATACTACTCTGCAGAATGCCAAAGTGTCCATGTATTCAGAGTTTACATATTTAACATTTGGGGTTAAGTGTGTGCCACTCCCTCTTCAGCTATTAATTTGGAAACCTGCACCAAAACTGCTTTGGACCTTTTTCTGGTATTTATGCTGAATTATGGATTATTATGGATTTCTAGCCATTTGATTTGAAAATACTGAATCACAGTTTTTATCACTCAGAAATTTTCTATTTCTGGCCAACCAATATGAAATCTTAGAAATCCCTCGTTTTCATAGGCAGGAGCAGATGTCACCTCTCTCTGCATAATTCTGCATGTTTTTAGAAGCATGGTTGTTACTCTAAGGCATGTCTGACACATGGTACTGTTGCAGCAGAGCTGGGTCCAGAGCTTGAGACTCACTGCAAGCCTCCTATTTGCTTTGGGGATAGGGTTGGAATGACTTACAGGAAGGTCTTCAAACTCTCCCTTTCATGGGGACTGTACCTTCTTTGAAATATAATTGATGCTGGCAGATTAGTGCTAAAAACTTGCTTTTATTTTGCATAGGTGACTGGGAATGCTTCTTCTAATACATCCTGAATGTGGAGAGAACAGTCTCATGAGTGAACTTCACAGCTCAGGCCTCAGAACTACAGCAGGCTTGCTTTGCTGGAAATTTTCTTGACTGACTGGAGTTTTGTTTTTACTTTATTTAGCTGTAATGTCATTTGTTCTAATGACCATGCAGCTATGTCTGATTTTTTTAGTTTTGCGTATCATTGAATGGCACAACCATAATTTTTATATCAGTAGTAGTAAGTAGTTATTCAGTTTAGATCAAGACACGACTCTAACACACTGATGTAGTGTGAGGAATAACAGGCCTGGTATGACAGCAGAAGACACAGGATGCTGTATGGAAGAGCGTGGGCATGGAGTGGCAAGAGCTAGGACACAGGTTGGTTCTGGCCCCAGATTCCCAGTGGTAAGTTAGAGAAATGCAAACCTGGAGCTCGGCAAAGCTCTCTGTAGGAATAACAAAGAGAAAAAAAATGCAGGTTTTTCACATACATAAAATACATCGTATGTAGTAAACTCAGTTATAATATTGCAGACCGGTAGAGAAAGAGCAAGGTTTGAAAACATCATAGAAAGCATCATATATGTGAAAAATAATAGGAAGGAGTGTAAGAAAGAGAAAGCAACATAATATGCCTCCCGTCAAAGAAATGTGGATGCTGATGATTTATTCCACCCCTTCCCCTCTAACAAAGTGGAAACTGAACGTTAGGACCCAGGAAAGCAGTAGAAGGTGAGCATAACACCAGGAAAAAGTGTGGAAACCAAGAACTATGTGGGTAATGTTTTTAACTATATCATTATTGAGACTTACGTCTTGCTAGTAGTAAGTAGTATTCTTTTTTCTTTTTTAACCTTTTTGTAATAGTTAGAATCATAGAATATCCTGAGTTGGAAGGAGGGACACACCAGGATCATGAGGAACACAAGCCCTAGGGAACCCCACTAGTGACTGGCTGACAGCCTGATGTAACGCCTTTTACGATAACCCTCTGAGCCCAACCCATCAGCCAATTGTTCACCCATTATATTATGTATTTGTCTAGCTGTATGCTGGACATTTTGTCCAGAAGGATACTGTGAGAGACAGTATCGAAAGCTTTACAGAAATCCAAGGAGATTACAGCAACTGGCTTCCCTTGGTCAACTAGATGGGTGACTTTGTCATAAAAGGAAATTAAGTTAATTAAGCAGAACCTTCCCCTCATGAACCCACGTCAGCTGTGACCAATGACCTCATTGTCTTTCAGGTGTTTTTCAATAACTCCCAGAATAATTTTCTCTATAATTGGCACTGAAGTGAGACTGACAAGCCTGTAACTATCAGAATCTTATTTATTGCCCTTCTTGAAAACTGGGACCACATTTGCCAGCTTCCAGTCAACTGAGACCTCTCCAGATTCCCAAGACTGTTATAAAAAAATTGAGGGAGATCTCGCAATAACATCAGCCAGCTCTCTGAGTACCCCGGGATGAAACCTATTGGGTCTCAGACTTACGTGCAACCGCCTGGAACAGCAAATCCCACACAGGTTTGGGGTTGTCTGGGAGTCTATCATTACTGCAGTCACAGTCCTCCAACTCAGGGCATCTGGTGTCCCAGAGCCGAACATCTATATTGAAGACAAAGGTGAAGAATGCATTAAATGTGTCTGCTTTGTCTGTGTCCCTGTTTGTGAAGTGACCATCCTCATTAAGTAACAGACCAGTGTTTTCTCTAGTCCTCCATTTGCTGTTAAAATATTTTTATAAAACTTTTTATTGTCCCCCACAGATTGTCCCCCCACACATTGGCCAGCTTCGACTCTAACTGAGCTTTGGCCACACAAATTTTCTCCCCACAGTGGTGAACAACATGCCTGTAGTCCTCCCATGTAACCCAAACTCACTTTCAGCATCCACTCACTTTCCCTTTTGGCCTAAGCTCTAGAAGTCCCCTGCTCAGCCAAGCTGGCCTTCTGCCCTGCCTGCTTGACTTTTGACATTACGGAATTGCCTGTTCCTGTGCTCTATGAGACACTGTGTTTAAAAATCGACCAGCACTGGTGGACCCTGATGTCTTCAAATTTGAAAGGAGGGAATTTTTCATTGGCTTAAAATTACAGCAATGTACCCCCTCATATGAGTCCGCCTGATTCCCACATCAGATTTTTTGCTAGGTCTTTCTGTGACATTTGGTGCTGGTTTTACTGAGCTGGGCAGCGGAGCTCCACAACTTCTCTCTCACTCCCCTTCCTCAAAGTGAAAGGGGAAGAAGATATGATGAAAAAGGCTCGAGGGTTGAGATAAGGATGGGGAGATCACTCAACAGTTATTGTGACAGGCAAAACAGACTCAGCATAGGAAGATTAGAGAAATTTATTACCTATTACTAACAAGCTAGAGAAGCGAGAAACAAACAAACAAACAAAAAAATGGAAACACCTTCCCCCTATTAACACTACCTCCAGCCCTCAGGCAGGGCAGGGGAATGGGATTTGTGGTCAGCCCCTGCTCCACGCGGGGTCCCTCCCACGGGATGCCGTCCTTCCCGAACTGAGCCTGCGGGGGCTGCCCGCGGGCAGCAGCTCTTCAAGACCTGCTCCCACACGGCTCCGTACCGCGGGGTCCATCCATCCCCCAGGAGCAAACTGCTCCAGCACGGGTCCCCCACGGGTGGGCGGCAGCTCCCCCCAGACCCCCTGCTCCTGCTGCGGGGGCTCCTGTCCACGGGCTGCAGCTCCGGCCCGGGGCCTGCTCCCGCGGGGGCTCTCCATGGGCCGCAGCCTCCTCCAGGCCACATCCACCTGCTCCAGCGGGGGCTCCTCCACGGGGGGGCTGCAGCGTGGAGATCTGCTCCGTGTGGGACCCGTGGGCTGCAGGGGGACAGCCTGCTCCACCAGGGGCCTCTCCCTGCACAGGCCGCAGGGGAACTGCTGCTGCCTGCCTGGAGCACCTCCTGCCCTCCTGCTGCACTCACCTGGGGGCTGCAGGGCTGCTTCTCTCACATTTCTGACTCCTCTCTCCCAGCTGCTGTTGCACAGGAGGTTTTTCCCTTCCTTCTGACTGCTCTCCCAGAGGCCCACCCAGCGTTGCTCCCTGGCTCAGCTCTGGCCAGCAGCAGGTCCCTTTGGAGCCGTCTGGAGCTGGCTCTGCTCTGACATGGGGCAGCTGCTGGGCTCTGCTCACAGAGGCCACCCCTGCAGCCCCCCGCTACCAAAACCTCGCCGTGTAAACCACGTAAGGTATGAATCAGAGTGTAAATGCATACATGTGTGCTTCTCTTTGAGACTTTGATACCACCTACCTGAGTTGCCTCAGTTCTCTATTTAGCTGCCAATAAATTCTGAATTCTGTTTTTAGGTACTGTATGTCTGTGTATGAGTTTTTGAAGCATCACACACATATTTAGGGCTTCGATTTCCATTAATAGTAATGGTTGTTGTGTGGCTAAACATTGTATGAGAAATATGAAAATATCCGTCATCATGAGCATTCCGTTTATTATTTTTTATAAAAAGTATTTATACACAGTTAGAAAGTCACTGAGTATCGCTGTTTCTTTTATGGATTTACCAGCAACATACAGAGGCTTTTAATACTTGTGGTCTATTTTAATGGCATGTGTTTCTGTGGAACATCCCCAAAAAGTTGGTCTTCATGCTATTTCCAGTCTGATGTGATCAAAAACAATAATAAAAAACATTTCTACAGCACTTGGGAAATAACTGTCTTTACAATTATTTTTATTCCTGTGGCACCTAGAAGGCCGTTAAATCAAGCCCTCACTGTGCTAGCTGCTGTATAGAATGTCCTGTAGCTGCTGTGTAGGTCCTGGTCCTGCTAAGAGGGGATGAGTTGGGTAGGAAAGGTTATGTGTGAGGAAAGATAAGGCACTGAAGTGGTATCCACAGAGTTTTCTGGTTCCTGAGATATGCAGTTCGGTACTCTGTCTATTGACTTACCTTAGAGATCCCCCACTTTCATATTTTTTTTCTCCTGAAATACCAGAGCTGAATGAAAAGCCAAGGCAAAGGAGAACTCCAGGAATGTATCTTCAAAGTCTAAGAAAAGGTCATTTTAAACACATTCACAAGCTTTTTATATCACTTCCCAGAAATGCTCTTACACGTGGATTTTCTTAGCTTGAGTGAAAACCTATGATTCACTGATTTCCCACAAAAGCAAATTAAAAGCCTGATTGTACAAGTAGTCCAGAGAGTTCTCACAGAATGATAACTCCTGATAGAAATGCATATATGTATGCGTATGTGTACATAATTAGGGCACTCTTGTAACACAATAAACTACAAGCCTGTGCTAGCCAAAAACATGTTAGACTCAAATGTGATCTGAGACATATGTTCTTGTTGCTTAGTTAAAGAAATTCTCCAGTAGAGATCAAAATGTGCAACTCCAAGAAAATAAATAAATAAATAAATAAATAAATAAAGTGACTACTTGTCAATTCACCCTTGGCACTTGTGCCACCTGTACCCCAAGTATTCAAGTGATGGTGAACAAAAACTTGAAATGTGGAAATGATTTCTGAGGGCTAAAGACAGAAAATGTGCACAGACTGAGTGCGTGAGCCCTCTATTCCCTGCAGAAGCAACACTATTAGACTGCAGAAAAGCATCATGAGTTGTTCTTTAGTGCTCCCTCTGGCTGGTACGAGGAACTGTGGCTTCAGGGGAAACAGGTTTGTAGAAGAAGGGGAATGAAACTTAGCTGAAGCAGGGGGCAAAATGTGAAAGATGTAAAAACTTCCTGAAAAGCCTAAGGTGTTACTTTCCCTTGGAAATAAAAGCTTCTTGGATGATCCCAATGGAAGGTGACATTCAGAAGCTGAGCTTGTGCCAAGACTAAGCTTGACCACACCTGCACATGCCCTTTTTGTATGATTAATGAACCATGATATTCAAACACCAGTGATGCTAACACTGGCAGATGGAGACTTTTTTTTTCCTTTTTTTTTTAAATGAACCCTCTAAATAATGGCATGCTTGTGGTAAGTGCTGCAAAAAGGATTACATTTAGCTAAATGCAAGTGGACATGAAGAGTGATAGGAATTTGCTTTAGGGGATTGACTCATTTATTCAGGAGAAGGAAATGATCATTATCTGTTTTATTTTTGTATCCATAGACATTTTGAGACTTACTTGTGTGCAGGGCAAACCTATTTACATGCTGGACACTTATGAAATAAGCCAAACACATGATGGGCCAGAAGAGAAGAAAAGCACAGATTCACGGGAATTTAATCTTGTTGCTCATGGGAACTCTGGAGTTCATTGTTAAATTCCTCTTTTTCCACCTACCTTGTTATGCACCCAGAGGCTCTGGCCCTGTCTTGGCATGCTTCTATCCTGGCAGCTGTGAGAGATTATGCTGGAAAAGAGAAGGTTATGGACTGTGCAGGTAATCTCAGGATGAATGTATGTGAAACAGACCAGTATTAAAGGCTGTAGCAAGGTCCAAATCTGCCCCATTATCTTTCATCTCTCTCTCTTTTTTTTTCCTTTTTTTTTTTTTCCCTAAATTAAAAATAAATAAATAAATAAAGACTAATTATTAATTTCAGCATCAGGGCTGCACAAGTGTGTCTGCACTATTCTCCCTGTTCAGCCTCTTGATTCCCTGCCACAGGCTAAGTTGCTCTTCTAATTTTAAAAATTAGCAGCAGTGGTCAGATGTATCAGTGCAACCACACTAGCAAGCCAGAGGGCACAGAGAAGTCCTTCCTAGCCCAGTGTCTGGCTGAAATGAAGGCAAGAATATAGGCCAAGTGACCGTGGGATGCCACATACGAATAATACAGGTATAACCAGTCTCATCCTCCTCTGGAGACAATGTGTCCCACCTGTTTGGATTCAGCTCCTCTTTCCCTTGTGAGTTCAGAGTCTATGAACTCAAGCTTAGCCCCAGCCTTAAAATATTTAAGGGAAAATGCCTATGACTGTGGCACTCCTGAATTTCCAGTAGAAAAAGAAGTTCTAGTTCCTAGAGGAGGGTCAGGCAGCTGGCTGCAGGGCAGCCTGAGAGGTGCCCTCCTCGGTCTTTGGCATCACGCTGGCCAGGCAAAGCAAATGAGCCACCTCCAGACGGTTCTGTCAGCGAGTCTTGTTTGTGTTTCAAAAGGCCATCCTTCCAGTTTGTTTGGAAAATCACATGGTGAGAAAAAGCCCTACGAGAAGCAGGTGTTATCTTGATTCGGTAAGTCTCTGCATCAAGGTTGCTATTAGAAAATGTCTCTGGTAAAATTAAGGTCAAAATCTTCCCTGAGATCTGGATGTAACAAACAGGGTGATTTAAAAGCCACTTTGTTTTCACGCTGCCTGGCGTGTTGCTGCTGCGAAGGAGTCACTTTAAAAGCTCAGGTCTACTAAACTAACTCTGGATTTTGTTGTGGAGGAGATCCTTTGAGACACTGACAGCCTTTAGAGACAGATGAAGACCTATCAGCAGTTTTGCAAGTAAAACCCTGTTGGTCCATCCACTGCAAATCTCCTTGAATGGTCCCACAGTTCACTGACAACACTTTTAATGTAGGCATCATGAGATCATCCTGATAATACGCTGGGGAGAACTACAGGAGTGCTCTCCCCAGAGTATGTCCATAACTGGGCTGGACAGCCACAGGGGCCCCTGGGTGAAAGCACAGAGTGTTCAGAGACTGCAGAGGCCAATAAGTAACAAGGAAAATTGTTTCACAGCATTTCATAGCAAAATCAAATCAGAGCATTTAAAATGTGGCCCTTTGTTCCTTATATTTGTACCTAACAATTAGGTCCTAACTCTGTCTCTTGCCCACTCTCACCTTGTGAAACATGCTTTTTTTCTTTTTCTTTTCTTTTCTTTTCTTTTCTTTTCTTTTCTTTTCTTTTCTTTTCTTTTCTTTTCTTTTCTTTTCTTTTCTTTTCTTTTCTTTTTTTCATTGTCTAATGTGGAAAAGAGAATTTTGCATTTCCCTATTTCTGTGACTCAAGGCAGGCAGGAAGATCTGGTTTTGCCTTGCGGCCTCTTGCAGCACTCGTAATAATGAAAGAGTTCTTCGTCGGGGTTACTAGAGTTCAGAGCCGTCCGCCAAACACAGGCTGCCGCCTGAATCCCCAGCAAAACACAGCCACTTCGTTTCTGAAATGGAAGCAGCGTTTTTACAGCGGGGCACAAGAGAATACCTGAGAAGAGAAGATAACTGAGTTGAAAGAGAGAAACAGCCTGAGCGTGCGAGGGTAGCACCAGCAGTGGTACCTCTGGAACCGACGGTAGCTCGATGTCAATGTACTTAAAATCAGCTGGCATTCAGAGGCTCCCCTAAGGAAGGATCAGGAAAGACCGAGCCAGTTCAATAAGAACAAGCACTCCCAGTGCAGACGAGAGCTCCCAGTCTTCTGGGAAGTGCTTGGAAAGATCAGAGATGTAAATCATGAGCAGTTCCAGGGGAGCAGATACCTGCAGGTTAGATCGATGAGGAGGAAAATGTAAGTACAGCTGCTTCTGAAGCAGCAGGCATGTAAAGGTCAGGGAACTGGTGAATTCTCGGTGTGCAGTGACCATTAATACGATACATTTTGTGGCTGTCTTGAAGGGCCTTCTGGTAAGAGCTGACGATAAGCCCACAGAGCAACTGCAATTACAAGTACTTCAGGGAATAGGTAGAAACTTCCTTCCTTTACTTGCTCCCTGGGTAATGCTAAAGTGAACAGGGATCTGGGAGAAGCAAAGTCACGGCAACAGAAACATTTTTCCACTGCCATCCACTTCAGTTTGGTTCACTCGCATTCCAGGCTCTTCCTATCAAGTACTGTGGGAGACGATATTCCTACCGCCCGGGCTCCACCTATTTGTAGCAAAACAACAAGATGGCAGTTTCACAGCTCTCCAGAATCAAACTACCTTTCCTCTTTTATCAGCAGTTCAGCGGGGATGTGTGTTAAATCTGAAGAATAATGACGGTGACTCCACTCTGCTGAGCTGACCGGGGTGCGGATTTGGAATCTGATTCATGTTTTTGAAACCATCAAAGACAAGGGGTTCCTTTAATTTCTGGGATGTGACAGATGACCAGTAAAGAAAAGTGGTGGCTTGCTGAGCCGCTGCAGTGTTGTCATGGCTTTAGAGGTCCTGCCACCTATATAAATGGAGAATGTGTGCGAGAGGAGCAGTGGAAGGCAAGGGTACATCTTCCCCAAGGTTAAGAGCGATATTCAGTTTCATCTGATAGGCTAAGGGGGAGGAATGTTTCAAAACAGATGCTGCCATTGCTGTGTTGTTACATATGAGTGTGGTGAGAGATTATAGCCCCTTCCTCCTGTTTGCTATATGTACGAGAGATACGGATCTGCAATAACTTATCCTAAGCACATGTGGCAGATGCATGACTCACTCCGTTTTTGCTACAGAATTAGTTCTGTGCCTGTCTTGTGTCAGCCTGTTCTGTGAAACCACTTCCTTAATTTACTTTGTCTAGATGTCATGGTTTAATCACTTGGTGTTGAAACCAATCTGGGGTTACAATAAGTCATTCACCTTGTGTTTGAAAGCAGGCTGTGTGAGCAGAGTAAATTAGAGGCAAATTTTCAGCCTAGCATCCATATGACTTCACCAAGAATAATGTGCTGTGTTGCGGAATACATTTACATTATGTAGGACAGATTTGTTTAACAGCTCAGCACTAAAAAGCTCCAGAGAAATAAAACTGCCAGATTTCCCATGCAGCTCAATCCCCACTGATCCATAGGCAGCTGCATGGCTGGGGGGGTGTTCAACGAGCTGCACCCTCTCCACTCCTTCCCCTCTCATCTTGTGATGCAGTGAGCACAGCTCCAGAGGGGATGAGGACCTAGACTTTCTTTCCCAGGTCTAGCACTTCTAAGCTGCTGAATTTCACTTACATTAACTGTTCTCTTGAATACTTTCTCTCTTTTCTCAGGCTTTTCCAAATACGGTCCTGTGATTGCCTGGCTCAGTTGTCAGCATGAAGGACACTCATGTGGGTGTAGGTCATTCTCACATTCCAAGGGCCTTCCCAGCACCAAAACCTGGAAAAAAGCCCTTTGTGCAAATAAGATCGTGTGGTATGACAGACTTGCAAGTACTGTGAGAGAGCAAGCTGGGAGAGGAGGACAAGCTCTAAGGCAGTCTCAGGCAGTCTGTGGCCCTCAGTACCTGGGAGGCATAATTAGCCTGCAAAAGGCTGCTTGCAGCTGGCAAGAAGAGAGTTAATTGTTGTGGGGGAAAGGGCAAGAAGGGCTTTTTCCTGAGCAGTGGGAGAGAAGAGGAAACTTGTCTGGGTTCCTAGGTTCAGACGCACAGCTTTGGTCTGAAGGCAGTGGGAGCCCGCGAAGAGGCATGAGGCAGGAGCAGGGCCTGCTAAAGGCAACTGAACTACAGGTTTGAAGTGCTAAATGGAGCAGGTGACCTTGCCTATGTGGTTGGAAATCAGGAAAAACTAGTGGCCTGTGAGGCGCATGGTCTTGCAACAGCTGTGGACAGCCCATGACAGACCTAGTAAAAGCCCATAAAATAAAGCTCAGTGAATCCAGGGTCTTCAGGAGTCTACCCTCAGGTACCAAAGCAAGCAGCCTTTAACTCTAGCTTGCAGGGCAAGGCTTCTCCCCCAAAGGAGGGACCCACCGAATTTCAAAAAGTTCTGGAAATGATCTGGTGGCTGTCTCAACTTTGGTCCTAGTTGAAAGGGCCCCAGATGGTTGATATGTCTGCAGATAATGGCCTTGTTTCATAAGGGCAAATTTGGGACTGGATGGGCCAGCTGGGGATTTGTGCACAACACTGGACACGTGACATACCAGCCTCCTTCTTAGGAAGCTCTCTCACACTTCTGCTCCCTGAGCCTGCGTGGTTTCTCCAGCTTGACCCAGTGACTGTCCAGCATTGGTTGTTTATCTCTGTTTGCCCAGACACGTGCTAAGGAAGGGGGATTTGAGGGTAAGAACGAACTCGCAGAGCAGCAAAGTCTTTCGTTTCTGCCTCAGCTTTTGGACCACACGACACAGAGCCGAAAACATCTCAACCACTTAATTCTCACCAGGGTTTTCTCACCAGGACACTGCTGAGTAGGTCTGGCCTCTGCCGTGACAAAGAACACCCAAAAGGAAATCTGTTTTTTAAATAATTTGGGGAGCTGAGTGCAGATACTGCTCTGCTGTCCCTTTGAGCCTCAAAGAGCAGGCAGAAAAAAGGGCAATGCGTAACCCTGGGAAGAGAGATTATTTCTCCAAGTGTGTTGCTTGCATCAGCCCCTCATGGCAGTGAGGAAGATGTGTGCCAGCTCCATTTTGTCCCCGTTTCATTATGTGGGAGGCCTTGATCAGTGAGAGGTGCCACGGCAGCAAGAAGTTTGTCGGAAGGCAAACCAGCAGCACACCACATACTTATGTAGCTGCAGCAAGGCATGATCCAACACCAGATCGTGGAAGCAAAGCTCTTTAAAACTAAGCTTACTTAATGGGGGGTCTAATATTAATGGGAAAGGCCAGGTCAGGCTTTTGCTATGTGACAGGGCTAACAGGTCCTAAGCAGCGAGGCTGGGGTGCGATGGTTGCGTACCCTGTGCAGACTTCAGCTTCTGATAGCTGGGATCTTCAGCAGTGTCTGCGGACAGCTCAGCAGAGGCAGAGGTCCTCCCGCACAGACAGTGAGGAAATTCCCCCCTGGATTGGGGGAGCGGGGCGAGGTGACGGCTCAGAGGCACAGCCACCACGTGCTGGGCGCACTGACAACCCAACGCAGAATTGGTGCCCTGGCATGAAACGCTGCAGTGCCTCCCACTTACTGCTCCAGGCTGAATGTCGTGTCAGCTGCTGCGGTGATAGCAAAGCGGACCGTAAACACTCGAAGGCAGAGCTTGTTTTCAGACTGCTCCGCGAAGTGTCCGGCCTTTCCGCGGTGCTGTGAGGCAGAAACGGTCTGCTGCTAGGAACGCCGTTGCCCGACCGCTGGGACAAACACGAGGGGACTTTGAAATAACACATTCTTCCCTGCATGCTCCGTGTGAAATGCTTTGAAGGCTCATACCAAACATACCTGTCCTTTTCTATTAAAACCTACTGGCATCCTCCCTGTGCCGTCCTCCGTGGCCGTGGTGCTGTTTCAGAGCGTTCAGGCCGAGGGGCGCAGCCAGTTCTGTGACGTTAGGTAAATTTGTCTCGCCTAGCACCCGCCCACCCGGCCGCCTGTACCTGGAAAGGCTGTTTCTAGGGTGAGGTGTCTGCACAGAAGAGCAGTGGATCCAGGAGAAAGGAAAGCCAAGCGTGCAGTGAGTTCTCACTGGAGTAACAAGGAGATGTCTGCCCGAGATAAACACAGATGGTCTCTCTGAGCTTGTAAGAGAGGATGGGAGAAATTCACGTACAGGTAATTCAAAACACAGATTTAGACACCTGCTGTACTGAACAAGGGCACCACGTTTCCTCCGTGTCGTTACTGTCATCGCACTTACTGCAGTTTATAACAGATTAGTTAAATCAGGTGGTCTTGGGTTCAGCAAAACGTGTGTTTCGGGACGAAATCTGCCTGCCGGCCTCTCACACCTTGTGTTTACAAAAGGGGTGACGCGGGATAAACCCATCAAGGTTTGCACTGAGGTAGCTTTCTGTGCAGCTGCGAAGCACCTGTGGAGCTCCTGGCACTACAGAGCTGTTTGGTTGTGACAAATAGTCACGAGTCCCATCTCTGGATACACTTAAAGCTCAAAAAAAGGGAGGGGAAGGGAAGGGAAGGGAAGGGAAGGGAAGGGAAGGGAAGGGAAGGGAAGGGAAGGGAAGGGAAGGGAAGGGAAGGGAAGGGAAGGGAAGGGAAGGGAAGGGAAGGGAAGGATAAAATAATAAAATAAAATATAAAATAAAATATAAAATAAAATAAAATAAAATAAAATAAAACAAGACAAAACAAAATAAAACAAAACACGGGTATCCCACTCCCGTCAGCATGTCAGCGGCACTACCCTTACGCAAACTGCGCACCGCGTTATTCCGGGACCCCCGTTCCGCAGCCGCAGCGCCGCGCCCGGCGCCCCCCCCCGCAGCGCCACGGGGCAGGGGAGGGAGGCGCCTGCCGCGCACGCGCGCCCCGCGAGGGCGCTGACACCGAGTTACCTCTCACCTACTTCCCGGCGGGGTAACTGCCGGTCAGGCGGCGGGGCGCGGCGCGCATGCGCGGCCCCCTCCCGGCCCCCGGGGTTACTGCCGGTCGCGGCGGGAGGGCGCGCGCGTGGCTTCCCGCGGCCCCCGCCCCCACCCCTCCCGAAAATTTTGCCCCGAATTGCTGTGAATTTAGGTCCGGGGCTGTCTCTTTTGCTGTCGTTAATTACTGCGTGCAGCTTGATTTCGGGAGGGTTTTCCGGCCCTGCAATCGCTTTTTTTTTTTAATTATTTTTTCCCTCGTTAGCAGCAGGACAGGCCGGAGCACAGCGCAGCGGTCCTCCCCCTCGCTGCAGGAGAGACCAAAACTGAACGAGATTCAACCCTGCAAGAATCTGTAACGCGATACGCGTTCCCATTTGCTTTGTGCCTCTCCAGAAAGGCAGCTTAAGTACAGTTTAACTGTCATTAAACAGCTACGGAAGAGATGAAAGAAGTGTTTTTGTTCTTCCAGGAGCTACGCTTTGCTCCCACTTAGCTGCTTAAGCTGACACAAATTGCGCTATATTGCACGGCAATGTAACATCGAGCAGCAAAGAGCTTAGGAAGAATGTTTCTGTGCTCTCAGAAGCAGCTTCCCCCACATAATACCGGGAGATTTGCTATCGAGTTAAATGCTTTCATTGTTTTTTTTTGTTTGTTTTTTTTGTTTTCCCTCTCGTGTTCTGCCGTGTTTTTCCCCGGGACCTCGCCGCTCTCCCCTTGCAGGCTCTCTGCTAAAGCGCTCATCTCGCTGTGTTCCGCTGTTTGCAGGTTTGCCGAGTTCAGTTGTTCGTTAGTCACCCCTGTGCTGCACGAAGGCACCAGTAAGTTGAGGGGAAATATTTATATTTGCTACGTGAAACAAGAGAGGGGTTCAGAAGCTGACCATTTATCAGCCTTGCAGCCTTTGAAGTTGTGTTTCCTCCTCCGTTCCCCTTGCCGCATTGCCCACACCTGTTGAAGCAGATTTTCCACGTGCGTCTGTTATCTTTCACTTCAGGGATATTTAAGGGAAACTGCACGATTGCTGTTTACAAAGTGCTGAACTATCTGGGGTCTCATTATACATACCAGTGAATCTTTTGACTTCCTGTGAGCAGTGGGGGAAGCCTGAGATGACATAGTTTGAAAAAAAAAAAAAAAAAAAAAAACAAACAAACAAACAAAAAAAACAGTGCTGAAGACAGTTTTAATGATGCTTTTTATTATTTCCACTAGAAACTCTCAATAGAAGCCAAGTGTTTGTTTCAGCAGGTTGTTTTCGCTGGTGAAAACCAAAGGGAATCCATGAAAAATAAAGCTCGTGATTAGACTTAAATTTTCAGAGCTCATTCAGAGTCCTCGTACATTTAACTCTATCTGCCTTTAAAGAAAACCGGAGACAGGTTTTATACTTTAAAGATAAAAGAAATGTCAGCATGCTTGGGAGGACAGAATTATGAGCTAAAACGGGTCTATATAAAACAATCTTTGGACGAGCTGCAGTCCCTTCCAAAAGACCCTGCCTTCCGTATATGGTCTCCTGGACGCATTTTTGTGAGTGCTTGCACTTTCTGTGCTTCCTCTCCCTTCTTCCTTGTTGTTTGTCCTCACTCTGCAGCCCTTTGTCCCTGCTTGTGCAGCTGTAGCCTTGTCTCCGCGTTGCAGCCGGAAGATGCAGCTGCAGCAGGGAATGCCGTGCTTTGGGCCGCAGCATCTCACCTCCACTGTCCCACAGCGACTACGTTTGAAGAGTAGGGACAAATACAGCATTTGCTAGCAGCACTCCTGCCCTGCCGCATTTTAAGATGGTCTTATGTTCTAGTCTGGGCAGCTTGAACCGTAAAAGGGCTGCTCTTTAAAAGGGTATTTTCCACCCTAAGTGGAAAGATTGTGCTTCTGCAGCGTTTCTAACAAGACGGGACACGTCTCCCCAGCTGGGAAACTAAACCTGCTGAGCTGAAACTTGCCTGTAAACTGGAATGCCCATAAAAATAGCATAGATTTCCAACTGGATTTCCTTGGAACTGTAACTGGAGCTTCACTGAACGGTACTTTCATCATCGGGCCCACAAAGGCGAGAACTCCAGCCGTATGTCAAGCTGGGGCATCCTCAGAAATCCAGTACAGTAAAGACAGCGGTTAGGAACTTTTGTTTGTTTTCAGCATCCCTTTTAGAATTAGAAAGCATGTGTGGTAGGAGCTAGAATGATACTCTTCCATCTCAGTTGCGGGAGGGTTTTGGTGAGATTTTTCTCATTGGCAGGAATGTTGTTGGCCTCCTTAGGGTCAGGTTGCGATTTCAGCCATGTAACTAGTACTCCATGAATAGAGTTCTGGAATGATTTAATGAAGTCATTAGTGTATGTGATAAATGAGGCAGGGTAGGGAACAAGAGGGAGTTAATTTTTCACGAGATGTTCATGATCTGCAAATGTAGTGCTCCAGGTATGTCAAAGATGTTTCTATGCTGCAAGAACTATTTTCATATTTGGTTTTACGGAACACCTAGAAGATTTGCTGGGTCAGTGGCTAGGAGCCTTATGCATTTCTGCAGAACGAACAACAAAACGTAGGAGTTATTGTAGGTAATTAAAGATAATAAATGCTTTTGTATCAGGCTGGAGGTAAAGACATAAAGTGAAATATCATGAAGAATAACGAGGCCAAAAAGAGGAGAACTGGAAGTTATTTGTTGTAGCATGAGCTTCCCTCTCCAAGACAAACTGAGTTCTCAGCTTCTTTGTTTTCAAATGGATGTTCAACATATGTTAAAAGCAAGTGGTGGATATTTTTCTGCGTAAGAGAAACCTGGGTATTTTTCTCAGCTGGGCTCCCTTTAAATTTTTGTTAAATACCCAGACTCTGTCCCACAGTGTACGCACAGGTGCTGCCGGCTGAGAGGCTGACAAGCATGCATCCACATGCGCTGGATTGCAGGAACAGGGATTTCAAACAATCTTTTCTGGTTCTGCCCAGCTACTGTCTGGGGCTTGTCAGCACAGTGATCAGCACTGTACGGGTCTGAAAT
The DNA here is from genome assembly GCF_009769625.2 of Cygnus olor. Lineage (NCBI taxonomy): Eukaryota > Metazoa > Chordata > Aves > Anseriformes > Anatidae > Cygnus > Cygnus olor. The sequence continues at coordinate 50,222,871 of NC_049198.1, forward strand.
AACAGTCAGCTGCAGAAGCTTGGCTATGGAAGTGTTCTATCTTTTTAATAATTCTTGTATTAGTATTGTCCTTGTTTTTTTTTTTTTTTTTTTTTTTTTTTTTTTTCATGCCAAAACACTGATGAGCACAATGAACAAGCCAAATTGTCTGGCACTAACCGTTCCTTAAGGCTCACAGACCTACACTCTGTCTAAACAGCCTTGTACTCTAAACAAAAGCCTTCCTATTGGAGAAGTAACTCCCTTTGACTTCAAGAACAGGCTGGACTCAATAATCTCTTCCTGTTCTATGGCTGAGGAATTGAGAAGTTTAATATTAAAAGAAAACAAACAAAAATTCTCTGCAGCATGGCAATTTAAAAACACATAGCTCAGTACTGAAACAAATGTGGGGCCCAGCCCTCTACCAAGGGAAGCAAGCAAGTTAGTTTTTTATTACAGTCAGAGCATGGCTCTTGCTTTACATCACATGCTGCTTATTTCATTTTTTCTTCAGAGCATGTAACATGCTCTGGGCACTATGTAAATAACAATTCTTTCTGTGTAAAAGAAGCATGTTTCTCTTTTTACATGTAATTATCTGTTAGCAATAACTTAAAGCTGTCTGCTTGTGTCTGAGATCTGGTTTTACAACGCCGGCTGGTTGAAGAGACTAAATAGTAGACAGAAAATGAAGTCAGCTATCTAGAAACTAGAAATATTTAGGAAATCACTGGGAAATTCCCTTCCTATAGGGTGACATTTTCTTAATAATTCTTCTGTTTACCATTTTTATGGGATGTTTTAATGTAGGACTGAATAAAACTGTAAATCATATGGTTGAATCCCTGTTCTTTGAATTCATCCCGGAGCCTGCACTACAACACAGCCTGAACCAAGCGGTTTCAAACTTTCCCTTTTTTTGCCTGATTTCGGTCACTGTGGTGCTGCTGGCGTGAGTTCGTCACATCTCAGATCTCACCAGAGGTTGCATTAAGTTCGGAAATTTCTAAAGGAAATGTGGGACAGGTGAAACTGGGTGGGAATGCCCATGCCACAAACACATGCTTTGGATTTGTAGGATTTGTGGGTTTAACATACCTTCCTCCTTTTTCTGTGCAGCTAGCACAGAGGGGAATACATGTTGTTCCACTTTTACTTTATCTCATTATACAGCGTATGAATCCTAAGTGCGGTGCTTGATACAGTCCAGATGCAGGAGGTGGGTCTTGGCTGGGAGTTTTATGTGTTAATGTCAGCACTGTTCAAAGAAGGGTGCAGTATATGCATTTTTCCAGACATGATGTTAACAATAACCAGGATACGAACCCCAGTGCAAATGAGTGCAAGAAGTCTGGTTTTGACTACTAAGCTGCACGCACTTGTGAGATGCTCTAATCATGAGTAATTGTTGGCATTCTTGACTTATTACCTAAGCATTTCTCTGAATTGGTCTCTAGCCTGCTAGGAAGTTACAGTAAAGTATGCTAGGAAACTTCACAGTTGTGTACCCCTTGGGGATACCGGGAGCTTTGCAGGATGCAAGGCAAAGTCCTTTTCCTGAAGAGAAAAAAGGGGAGAGATTTTGTGGGGGCCTTTTGGTGGCAGGAAAACTTGTCTCACGTGGACATGCCCAAAGGAACAACGTGAAGCTTTTTCTGTGATTCCTGTTTATAAGGAAGAATATTGACTTCTGGCTGGGTAATAGTGGTAATTGTGGTAATAACTGACTTCTGTGGGTAATAGCGGTTGCAGGTGGTAAATGTCACGACGATTCTTCACTGGCCAGAGCTTTTACTTCCGTTTTAATAGTACCCATGCACACTTTGAAAGAGACGTTCTGTTTTAACCCATAGTTTTAGTCTGTAGGGGTATCCTACAGCCTGAATTGCATTTAGTGAATCCAAAAGTGGGTTATGTGATGTTCAAACCTTTGGTAGCACTTATGCTTTGCTTTTTACAGCTTGGCATTTCTGGTCCGTACAGACAGCAAACAAAAGCAGTTAACTTTCTTTGCTTTACACGTCTGCCCATGCTAGGAAGCGTTCAGCCACTTTCTGCTCAGGCACTGTGAGAATAACAACGGAAAAGGATGTTAAAAATAAACAAAAAAATCCTGCCCAAGAACAGTAGGATCCCTATGATCTTTGGCTTTGCCTGGGTCAGTGGAGCCTCTGCTGCGCTCTGGGAGGGGTAGAGCATCAGCACATAAAAGCCCCGTGAGAAGGGGACGAGGACCTGCAGCTCCCAACTCACGCTGCTTCTCCTTTGCCTCCAAAAGCAGCGCCCTTGCCCAAGGCTTACAAAGGCATGTGCAGGCTAAGTGTAAGCAATGTACGTCCTTTCATTTCTTCATTTATTCCCATAAGTTATCTGGAAGCCTCTTTTCATGTTATTTTTAAGTTTCCTTTGTTTAGCCTCTGCAACTTTTTTTTTTTTTTTTTTTTTTTTTTTTTTTTTTTTTTGTCTAGTGTAAGGGGGGAGGGGAGTGAGGGCCTTTGTAAAGCAGAAACCTAAACCTGTCTTTTTACATGGTGTTGGGAGAGCTGTGCTGTGCACGGAGCTCGGCTTGTGTACGGCTTTTGTGGCAGAAAAAATAGCATGATGTACATAGTAATTCATACCAGTTTCCAGACAGTTTCTTCAGGCAGTCTCCCTGCATCTAAGTGGACATTAAAATCCCCAAATCACAAGGGTTCAGCCTGATACTCCTAAAAATTTACTTAGAACTTATGTAAAAAGTATGAGTCACATTGTCGCGTGGGCAATGGAGTTCAAGCTGTGTCTTTGCTTCCTTACAGATCATTTAGCTAGGGAGCCCCGCGTGCTTATTGTTGTTTTTTTTTTTTTAATTAATTAATTAATTTATTTTGTAATTGCAGAACTCTGTATACTTGGAAGCTGTAAGACAATTGTCCCCATGGTTCCAAACTTCTAGTTTAAGAAGTAACAATTGATGCCTGTCTATATATAAAACAGGACTGATGTAATTAGGAGTGTTGTTTAACAATTGCACGCTGACCATTTTAGTAGTTTATAGCTAGGAATGCACATAGACTATTCAGTTGTGATGGGTACACAGTGACCAAACAAGTGATGCCAAAGCTCATGCTAATTTAAAATATCTATGGCCTGGTATTGTACGCATTTTCCTGATGGAGACTGAAAACTTCTCAGAACTTCTCTACAGGTGGAAGAGGGATGTTCTTGGGCTGCGCTGCCATGTCTCAAGATGGTCACCCTCCTGCTGAATATATGTCCTGCTTTGTAGAGCTGTTTCAGAAAAGTTTAACTTCCTTCCTTAGTGTTAATAAATCAGCAAAGATGGGTAGAAAAGTAGCAAAGGAAGAATGGTATGTCTGGACAGAGAAGAGCTGATGGAGAATACATCTAAGCTGAAAACAGGAGGAGAAAGTCAGCAAGAAGATGTTGGTTGATAGAGTCTCTCTTGAGATGAGTTTTAGGAAAGAGAAGGAGAGAAGATGAGGGGATTTTGCAGCACAGTACTGAAAAGGAAATGAAGCATCAGGAAGAAAAGTTTCATTTTCCCTTTGGACATGTGATAGCCTATTAATATCTGTCTGACTGAAGGGAGAACCCACCTGGTAAAAGCTCTTTAGATGCAGTTAGACACAGCTGTTTGCTGCTGTCCTCTCCTCTCCTCCCAGCTGGGTGCTCTCACTCCCTTTCCTGCCCTGGCCCTGGCCCTGGCACTCACTCCGGGGTCTTTTGGGAGGTGAAGAAAACATGGCTGCTGGTTAACGCAGGGGTGCAAGAACTGGCAGGGGGAAGGGGAAAGGCGAGAGGTAGGAGCAGGGCATGGTGCTGTCGGAGTGGCTGAGGCTGCTGTGGACACAGAGCCACTGTTGCTTTCACCCGAATTTCCCATCTGTCCCTTCATACAATTTTGGGATAACATCATCCTGCTACCTTCTGGGGTGCTTCTGGAGAGAAATTAACATGTTTTTTGGGACTGTTCTTGGTGGCATAGCAACTCCATACTTGTGTCCATGGAAAAGGCTTGGCCACTGTTTACTAGAAGCAGCACAAGGTTGCAAAAGAAAAAAAAATTGTCGGGAAAACAATTACATGAGCCTTTAGTCACAGACCACTGCAACACCTATGTGTGAATGAAGACAGCTTTCATCCTGGCATTTCATCAGTTTTGAGCACTTTACTTTTCTACTGCCGCAGTCTTCCAGCAGGGATTTGTGTGTGATATAGTGGTAGCCTTTGCCCAGCCTGTTTAGGAGTTAAATCTTCCAGCAGTTAAAGCACCGGATAGTCCTTTAGTGAATCATTCCTGGGCATATATTCACTCAAAGCTTGGCCAAACAGTAATTTGCTTCATGCACACTGAATGTGTCCACATGAGAAGTGTGGTGCTCAGCTGTAAATTCACTTCCTTCCTTGCTAAGAAATAGCTTCCTTGTGTAGACAAGCTCTAAGACATGTTGCATTTAAGCTAGCAATACCATGGCCTGTGGAGATGGAGGGATGCCTTCCAGTGATTAGACATATCTGCAGCCTGTCCCAGCCATTCAGCAATTTGCTGACTTGAAAAAGCAAAGTCCCTGTCTGCATGAGCCAGGCTTTCATGCTGGTCGGCAGTGGTGTAACGTAGCTTTAGGGCATTGAATGTGCCCTGCTTTATTCTGTCACAGAGTTTGGCTCGATGGGACTGTCAGGTAGAGCAAGGACTGTTTGTCCAGGCTGAGGATGGGGAGAAATAACAGAAGTCTTCTTATAGGGAAGGAGATAAGAGGGCAGGACAGCAGATGTTCAGGTCTGAACTGATACAGATGCTGAATCACATTACTTATTCTGCGGAGGTCATTCTCTCATTCCAGCATGGAAGCTTGTTGATATTTACTTTTGCACTACATTTTTCCTCAGGATAAATATGGATGAGATGCTTTAGGATCCAGTCTTGTCAGAGAGAAACAGATAAACCAGTGTGCTCCAATCAGACTCTCACCCTTGTATAATTTGCATAGCTACATTAACACCAGCAGATGAGGATTCACCCATTTGTTTAAAGCTCATTAAACTTGTGAGTAATTAATGAAGCTCGTGAGAATTCGAAAAGCACTAACTTTGCTATGAGGGACTCCTGCTTAACCGTCTCTGACACTGTCTTGCAGCCTGGCCACAGGTGTGCAGGATCGGACCTTATTTGTATGCGGCAGAAAGATGTTTTTCACATAGATTGGCCCCAACAAAAGAGTTTGAAAAGGTTTTTCTTTTAGTATGTGCATGCGGGACCCCGGTTGTCTCATGCCCATCCACATAAATCAGTAGTATTACTGGAGCTGATCAGACTGGGATCTCTAGCTGGCAGAAAACACTGCCACCTTGATCTGTGATGGCATGAAAGGCTGCAGTGAAGTGACCCCTCTTCACCAGCTGCTCTTGAACTGACGTTGTAGGAGAGACAAGGACTGATTCTGTCCTGTCCATTACTGGGGACTCTCCTTTATTCCCTGTTTATGTGGAGCCGAGCACAAGGCTTGGGCTGGAGCTGGTCTCCACCGATATAAAATGATTGCTCATCTTATCCAGAGCAGTGGGGAGGAACTTGAGTCAAAGGTGAGTGACAGTGATTTGTGGACATGCCAGACGTGGGGTCATTTTGTGTATTGCTTCGCAACCCCTCTCTTCTGTGCCATTATTTGGATGTACTGTTGCATTCAGCCTCTACTTCATGGTCATACACAGCTCTAAGTCAGTTTGTACATCTTAAAGAAAGGAGAAAGGCCAGCCATCTGCTATGTACTGCTGCTGCTGCCAAAACTCCATGGAATATTAACAGCAAGACAAAGCTTAGCTGCCAGCAGACTCCGTCTAAGAAGCACCGGGGAGCACAAGTGAAAAGATGCAAATTAAAAAAAAAAAAAAAAAAAAAAAAAAAAAAGACCCTGCAAATCAATCCCAGGAACAAAAAGCTGGAAGAGCCAGGATTTTGAGATTCTCAGGAAAGTATGAGTAAAATAGATGTATGCAAGATTTGCATATGTGTTTCTCATAACTCACTGTATGCAAGAAAACATGTAAAGTACAAAGTATATTACTGTTTGTGAGAAACAGAGTTGTGTATTTGCAATAGAAGGTGTCCCTGAAGGTGATCCTGTCTGAGAAAATTATTGAGGTTTTTCTCACATGTTGATATATGAAGGTGCAGGTTAAAGCTAGAGTTTAGTTTCTGTTTTTCATAAAATCATCCTTGCTTTTCCTTTGATTAACTATGTCTTCACTGTTTTTCCTCAGCAAATGGTTTAGGTGTGCAGGCCCACGCATTCTCAAATCTTAGATACATGCCAGAAAAGTGGTTGGTAAGGATGTTCTCCTCTAAAAGACACAATTTAAGTGGCAAAGGGGTGTGTTAACTGTGTCTGTTTCACTTGTATGAGTTGCCGGTTCCAAGCAGATAAATTCCATACTTTAAACAATTTTTTGCATGTGGCAGATTAACCTCTCAAGGAGGAAGCACGTCTGTGGACAGCACTGAGTCATTCAAGTCCCCAGAGTCTGTTCCAGTTGGTAGGGGAGCCAATATCTCCTGTGCTGCTGGGAAGTTTCAAATCCTGAAACGCAGAGGCTTGCATTTAAGCAAGGTGGCTTAAATCATATAAAAGGAGGAAGTGCTCCAAAATTCCTCGGCACTGGTCGGTCTTCCTCTAAGCAGCTACAGCATAAAGGGATTTTTACTGTTTGTTTTCCTGTGAGAACGGGGCTGCCAGACGTGGCTCTGTAGGGGTCAGACCCCTGTTCCAGCTCCCCAGAGGCAGTGCACTGCAGCGCGTGCAGGCAGGTGTATTTTCTAGTTGGGCTCCTTCCTTTGCTGGGAGACCAACGTGGAAAAAAAAAAATGGGTGGGAAGATCCCTTAAGAAGTCATTTTTTTCTGCCTTCTTTTCCCAAGGTAGGGTTGACTAAATGTAAACTTTTCATAAGAAAATAGTTGGCCACATCTCAATGTAAAGATATTGTGTAAATCAGGATGCATTCCTGCTTCTTGCTGCCACTGACTGGTAGGTTGCAGTCAGTTTTTCAGAGAGGCTGTGTGTAAGAGAGGCTGTGTTCCAGCTGTACCCTTCAGGGACACACCTGCACTGGGGCAAGAGCAGCTAAGCTTCTTAATGCAGAGAGGATTCTCAACTCTCCTTAAAAAATGACCCAAAGAAACCTCTGAAAGAACTTTTTTTTTTTTTTTTTTTTTTTTTTTTTTTTTTTCCCCTCTGGAAGGAGTTTGTTCTTGTGTAGGCAGGGTTGGAATGCATCCACATATTACTGCTGTTTTTATTTGTCCACGTGCAATGAGCTTTATGGTCAGGCAGAACTGACGAAAACATTGATAATTATTCTCTGACAGCTCTTATCTGTGGTTGGTACAAACCAAAAAGTTTGTACTTTTCAGGGGCACCTCCTGTTTGTTTGCTGTCTTACACTTTTTTTTCCTAGCTCCTCCTGAATTTTCTTCCTTTTTTTTTTTTTTTAACTTCCATGGAAAGGGTGGCAGCAAGGACAAGGGAAGGAACGAACAGAGGTGGAGTCCCTTCTGAGTTTAGGATAAGAAATATTTTTTATTCTGTAGACAGCAGATATTTTTCATTCTTAGTTCGATAGGAAACCCATCTCCCATTTTAGAGGCCAGTTCTGGAGACAGAGAAGTTCCAATGAATTTCCCAGTTAGCTCTCCAACCTTGTTTCCAACCATGCAGTCTGAGATTTCCTAGCTGCAATGCCCTTCAGCTCACGTTGCTACATATGGACTCGTATGCAGGAATCCATCCTGGGCACAGTGTTACCTTATTTACGCAATGTTACTTGCATGTATCTCAGTACCCTACCCACTGCTCATATGCCCGAACTGTAATTGCACAGGGAGGAGTTTTGCATAAGCTTTTTGCCAACAGAGATTTATTTATCATGAATACTGAAGCATGTATAAACAGACCATTAATATTACCTTTAGACAGTACCCTAATTATCATGTGCAACCTTTAGAAGTAGGCAAGGAAAACAGGTAAGGCATTGTGACTCCAGAGCTGACACTCCATTGTGTCCCACAGAAATTCTAGACATAGCTGACGGCTTTGAAGGTACTCATCTGTGGGAGGCTGACCTGCTCGTTCATTAAAAATGAAAACAAACTGGGAAAAGTAAACCTGAATGGATAAACTCAAACATTTCAAAAGCAGTCCTGGAGAGTAAAAGTGGAATTATGAACCTATCATTTCGAATGGGTTCTTTAAAGTTGCTTCAGAGTTTGGGACAACCACTTCCCATTTAATTGAGCACTAAAGTCACTGGGCAGCTTTTAAAATCCAGCCTTAAATTACATTTCAGAGTCAGAGAGCAGCTTTAGCTCAGTGTAGCAAAGGGACTGCAGAACGTGCAGATGGAGTGCACAGAATCTCTGTGCCAGAGATAAACACACAGCCTGATCAATGGAGGGTTGAATCTGAAGGAGACTGAACTTCAGTGTCAGGAATACAAATTCCCTCAGTGGAAGGAATATGTTGATGATAAGCATTTATTCCAGACCAGGTCTCTTCTGTATATTAGTAGGCATCCATATAGCTTCTTGGCCTTTCAAGACCGAAAAATGTAAAGGGGATGGGGAAAGGAAAACAATAATGATCAAGTAAGCCTGGTTCACAGTGAAAAATACTCTGCAGAGAGACTGTGGATTTGAAGGTGAGATACTGAAGTTATACCCTGTTAATCAGCCCATTGCGCTTACAGGGAATACAATCCAGCATGAATGGTTGAGACCTACAGCCCATCTAATTAATCTCTGAAAGTGATCACAACCAGAAGGCTTACATAATGGCATGTGAACACTGAAGCAGATCTACAAAGCTATGTTAGCTCCTAACACCTTATGACTGCAAGAATTTGGCAAGACTATACTTCATGTATTTTAATAAAGAAAATACAACCTGCCAAAACTTAAAATGCCTGTTGATCTTGTGAGAAACATTGAGAGAGCTTTAAATGATAGCATATGTGTCAAACTTGTCTTGCATCTACCTGTATCCTCTCCTTTTCTTTGATGATACATATCAGTTTTCTTGGTCTTTCATTTTTTTATACAGCCCTTCTGGCAACTAATACTTTTAGGCTGATTGCTAGGAATCATTTGCCCTGAAGATTTCTTTCTGATAGTTTACAATCATTCACTATTCCACAGATGGCCAAAGAAGAGTTGCGGAAATCTCAGTTAAAAAAAATTATCCCCAGTCATAACTTCCCTTAGAAAGATATGAAAGTCAACACCGATGAGCAGCTTAGGGAGGAAGCCTGGACAAAGATCATGGGTTACAGCAATCATAAGAAGATACTTTCCTGCATGCCGAAGAAGAAAGAGAACAAGTTTTTACATATACCAAGAAAAACAACACAAGCAGATATCATATTGCTCTGTAATTCTGATGGGGCTGCTGACGGCAACACTGCTTTTCTGAAGGAAAAGAATTCTGTGGAATACTCTGAGGCTCTAGAATGAAGGAGACAGCTAACAGCAGAAGGAAGAAGCCCCAGAGTTATTAGTTTTTATGCAAAATCTGGCTAAAATGGCCAGGAACCAAATGAAGCTGGACAGAATGAGTGAGTGTGTAAAGACTCGAGGACAGAGAGAGAAAGAGGTTGATGGTCTTTTTCTTCTTCTATAAAAGCAGAGTGTGTCAAAAATGTTGGGTTAATCTTGTTACAGGGGCAGGTGGGAATGTGCTGACTGAGGAACATCAAAGTGAGAAGGAGATCCTCTAAGCTGAAGGGAAAAGAGAGAGAACCTCTTCTGAAGGAAAAGAAGGATCTGGGACACAGAAGTCAGACAGCATTGATGCTGGGCAATAAAGAGACAGCGTTTCACACTTGGGCATGCCACATGAGGATAAAGAGGAAAACAGGCTGGGAATGATAAGAAAGGACATGGCTAAGGTACTGGATTCTCCTTGGAAACATACAATAGATTGTGAGCCCACTGAACCTCCAGGGAGGTTGTTAATATCCTGACCAGTGACTGCACAGTCTCTGGCACCAACACTGAAGGCAAGTTAAAGGCAGCGTTTGCAGCAGCTACCCAACCACACAGAAATGGATGGGGGTGCACAAGACAAGGTTAAGCTCAATTATCTCCCCTTGCTACAGCTGCTAGGGAGAGAATTAACAGGCACGAGGAGATACCTGTTCTTTAGATCAAGACAAAATGAGCAGAAGCAGGAACTGGCCCATCTCGGAGCCAAGAAGAAGAGTGTGTCTGCAGCACAAGTTGGCTACACCCTAGATCCGGCCCCGGATGCCCGCAAGTAGCTAGAGAATGTAGAGGTCAAGCCTGCTGCCTTGATAAAAGAGCTGGGAACATTCAGAAAGTGAAGCTATTTCCAAAGGGAGGAATATCAGAACTCAAAAGCTGCTTTTTCTGTGTGTGCATGTGTGTGTTTGTGTAGAAGCACAGTGCAAAGCAGACCCCAAACTGAGCAAGCATTTAACCTATCATGAGGAAAAAATGTTAGGCTCTACAGAGCAGACTGCAGTGTAAATAAGCGTGGAAGTCAGCTGCCAATTCCGAGCAGCTCTGGAAAGATTTGGGCTTGAATAAGAGATCCTTCCTTTTCCAGTGTGAGTTCGTCTTGGTGTCCAGGGAAGCTCCTGATTTGAAGAGACACCTTTAAAGCTCGACTGCACAAGGTGCTTCTCCAGGTGGATGAAAGAGCAGCAAAATGTAGCCTCAGACCTATCTCTGTAAACAGTCATGCCTGGAAAAAGAGGGGTAGAAGAGGTCTCTTTTGCCTCCTGGAAAGCAAGTCCCTGTTGGGTGGCATGGATGCTCAGTAAAGGCAGAGGTGGGAAAAGAGGAGGAAAGTGTTCTGACAAAAAAAAAAAAAAGTATGACTTTTTCTTTTAGGGCACTATACTTAATGGCAGACGAGTCCTATATTTTCCCTTCTCATAGACATGGAGATGCTGTCAGAAGGACAGAGGCACTTTCCCAGTTCCACACTGCAGGTTTGATGAGTGCAGAGGAAGCTGAAGAGCCCAAAAGCACACCTTTGCTGGGGTGGAGGCCAGGGGGCTGGCTGGCCCGTGCACTGCAGTGCAGCTAAGTAAGCAAAACCTCCCAGGGCCGGAGGATGGCCCTGGTTACCCGAGTGTGACTCCTGTGTTAAGTTCAGAGGTAAGGCACGGAGTGCTTTCCCCCGTGGCCTCTGGTCATACTGGCACTGAAACAGGCTGTACGGTTTGGGAGCCGTCCCCACCTCCCTTTCCTTCTGGTTCAGAAGCTGGTTTTGTACACTTGAGTGCACTTCCTTCCCTTCTTGAATGTCGTTATCTACTAAAGGAAGAACATTTCCTCCTAAAACAAGCTCCCTCGTCAGTAAGATTTGTACTGAGTGCTGTAGTCTACAGCTCCAGAGCTGTGGGTGAAGGAAGATTTGCTGATCAGGGACTGACTGGGTCTGCAGTTTCACTGCCAGTATATGTGGCCTGATTCCCAAGTGCATGTCTCCACCGACTTAAGGAGCTACTCTAACACGTCCTCCATACATAAAAGGCCGAATCTTTTGTAGTAACAGCTCCAGTGCAGGAGTCCTTATTCAGGTAAACATCACACTGAGTTTCACAAGGAATTGATTGAATAAGGATCTTTGATCAGTCGATTTTTGATCTCTCTTAAATAATTGTTTAAGAAAACGGGCAACTACAACTAATATGAAATGGCATTTGGCTGGCCATGAGGGAATGCTAGCCATTCTAGCTCACACCTCAAGGGTTAAGTTGGTGAAGTTTACCTCCTGGTCAGTCCATTTTACACAAGTAAAGATTTGTCCATCAGTACCTAAATTGAGGTTATATAAAGCCAAATTGCATCCTTTTATTTGGCTTTATTTGCATTTGATTGGATCCTGTGTCTACCAGACCACTTCTGCTTTGTGATGAAGCCTTTCTTCCTTGTCCCACCCACTGGGGATGTTATTAGAATAATCATTTTTCACTGGGGAACAAGTGCCAATTTTTTAAAGCATGTGCTTTTTTCACACTGACATTTTACTCTCTCCACTGCTAACCATTCAATCACATTAATGGCACAGAAACCCTAGTTTGTGCAGGCCAGGCTGTCCCTGTAAAAGTTGAATGGCAGAGTACACGTAATGTGCACTGAAACATTTCTAAAGGAGCCCTGGTGTGGGATAATTTTTGAACAGTAGACAATTGCACAGAGGAAGATGGAAATGTTACCACAAAAATTTATACATGTTGCATGCCATTATAAGGTATACCTCTGGGGACTCTGGGGAAGGCATAAACTTAGTGTAAAATTAGAATTGCTACCTTAGGTGTATTTTAGTTGGCAACTCTACATATGCTCTTTGCTCTTCAAACTATAGGTTAGACTCATGGTTGGGAAAATCAGCTTATTTCTGGCAAGCTGAAGGATTTTTACCAGCTAAGTATTTGGCTGCATGTATATTTTACATCCAAAATGTAGTAATTTTGTTAACAGGGAGCCTCACACCACCTTATCTATAATAACTGCAGACGTAATTTGGCATTTGTGCTTACATTTAATGCTAAGCATTTGTGAGAAATGACAAGGCTATGCTTGTGGTAATGGGCCCTCTTCTTAAAATAACAGTAGTAATTTGGCAGCTTCACAAGAGATGAAGTTTTTAAATCATCCTTTTTAAACAAAATATATGTTACGTTAAGGAACATTACCCATACCGCTTGAATTGTTACTTGCTCATGTCTGAGCTTCAATATATTGTTTCGTTAAAAAGATTTAGAAGTATCTTATTGATGACTAGAGGCAGTTTGATGCTTATACCGAAGGACGCAGAGAACTAAGCAAGCTTCTTTGCCTTCATTAGGTGCTGGGACAGGCCAGCAATGTTCTTGGGCCCAAGGGCAGCAACTTCCTAGGTTCAGTACTTGACATGGCACAGACAGGCACCTTGAAGCTTCCCCCACTGCAGGGCACAGTGGAAGACCTAGGGGTCGTTAAGCCTCAACCACTTCTTCTCTTTCTCTCCAACTGGAACGCCATCTTTTAAAGAGCAAATGGGTGTTACCTGTTTTTCTGTGAATAGGATAGGGAGAAAAAAAAAGAGAGTGAGTGTGGCAGGCTGCAGTAAACAGCGTGGTGCTGTCATTTGTACTTACCGTGTTGTAAACCGGGCTGGAGTGACTAACTCACTCCCATGTTAGGAAATACAAACTGAAGACGGGATGCTCAGTGAGAGTTTAGGTTGCTATAAAATAATAACGATGCAATTATTTCTTACTAAAAGTTAGGAAGTTCCTTCCAGGAAAGCCTTAAGAAAGTTGTCACCTCAGCTGACTCAGATATTGCAAATCAAGGGAGAAAGTAAAACAATACTGAGCAGATGCTTGAAATGCTGATTAACCTTCACTGTGTACCCCACAATGCAATAGAAAAGAGTCCCAAAGTGCTGCAAAACTGCCAAGTAATCAAAGAAGAGTTGATCAAAACTCTTTGAAAAGTAATTTCTAAACAGAAGTATTACTAATCTGTTATCTTTCCTGCTTCCTGAACTAAGTCCAAACTAGCTCACTTAGGGTTAAAAAGAGTTTGGATTTCCAGATGAAATATTTCATCTCAACAGCTGACTGCAAACTGTGGCATTCTTTATAGCTGAAGTCTGTCTTAGAGCTCTTCTGTTTACACCAAGGCATTTCTTGGTGTGACTGACTAAGCCCAGGGTCTTCTCTAGCATCCTGATGTCAGGAGCCATTGATCTTGGAGGCTCAACAATGGTGTGCCATGCCTTGTACAAGTTACAAGCACAGAGAAACAACTTCCTCCTGAACAAGAACCCAGCCCCTGTATTCCACTACATAAAGTCTTTTCCATGAACAGCAATTCACACCTTCTGGGACCTCTCACTGTAACCGTCTGCAGTAGTTGTGGTCCCTTTGGCAGCTCTCTAAGTCTTCCCTTGCACCCAGCCTTGGACCCCAGTGTGGGCTGCATCTTCCACACTTGCGAAAATGAGGTTGTGGTGTGGGTGCAGGCTGAGGAAGAGGATTATCCTTTGGAAAAGCAGAACAGATTGAGTCTAGTCTGGAAGTGCATGTCACAGGAGCTGTGTATTGGCTGTTCCTGGAGGCTTTCAGTAGCAGGGGGCCGCAAGGGAGGAGACCAGGAGGTGCTGTGACAGCCACAGGCAGCTGCTTCCAGCCAGCTCTGAAATGGATGAAAATGACCCACTGCATACCCAAACCTCAACCAATGGGAACAGCACGTGGCACCTCTGCTCATGTGTATCTGAGGAAGGGCAACAGCCACTGGGAGCAGGAGACACTGGAGGAGTAAGTGGAGGGGACGTATGGAAGGGGGTTAGGTCAGGGACATGGCTGGAGACATAATATTGAAAGGAGACATTGTGCCAGAGCAGAGATTTCCCCGAGGGGACTGTGGCCCATGGAGGACCCACAGAGCAGCAGTAAGAGGTGAGGAGCAGTGGAGGGTATTGAATAAGAAGGGAGGAACAGCAGCAAGAAACCACTACACTCTGCCTCCAACCTCCCTCACCACCCAGTGCCGCAGAAGGAATTGGAAAGGACTGGGCATAACACCCACTGAAAACAAGGGATGTTGAGACTAGGGAAGAGGTAGAAGAGGTGTTTAACTGGAAGAGAGCTTGGGGAAGGGACAGAAAGGTGTTTCCCTAAGGGCTTGACTGTCTACGTCTTTTTTTTTTTTTCCCTCTCAATATCCGAAAGGTGTTGCCCTAGGTGTTCAGTTGTTTATCTCTTTTTTTCCCCTCAATATTCCGAATCAGTACCTGGAAGTTTGTGTTAATTGGCAATAAACAAAACTGAGCACAATTCCCTGACTGAAACTCTTTTGCCTGCAACTAACCTATCCCACCTTCCACGGGACACAAAAGCCAACATAATGCTTGCTGTGGGTGTGAGACTTGGGAGGTACAAATTTCTCTGAGAAATCTATAGGAACTGCACGTGCTCATCCACTCTGAAAACTCAAGCCAACCAAATATAAATAGTCAGTCCAGGAGACTGAGTTTTTATTAAAATCTATTCCTGGTTTAGCTGCGGACTTGGTGTGTGTACAGGCTAGCCATGGGATCTATCAATGCTCCCTTTCCTTGTTCATCTTCTTGGATGATTCGCCACGGCTTGCCTCTCAGTAACCTGACTGTGCTGTCATGCAAACAAGAAATTGTAAATGTGGAAAATGCTATAAATTGCTAGTGCACAAAGATATTTCTCACCATCTTACAGGTATTTAGCAAACTAAATCAAATACTCCATTTGTTTCTGATGAACAGCTGTGTATGAAGTGCTTTACTGGAAGATGATATCCAAATGCTTTAACAGTTGACACAGATGCTGATTTCCAAAATTAAAAAAGTCTAGTTTTCTGATGATGTTTTGAAAAACAAGCCTCTTTCCTCAGAGGAATCTGATTTAAGGAGACACCAGCAGCAGGGCAATTTCCAGCCCCTATTCAGTACTCAGATAGCACCATTTCCACTGATGGCAGGTCGCTAATTATTTTGAAAACCCTGCCCAGTACATCCCACTCTATTCAGACTTTATTGCATGGGATGAGTCCTTACACCCTGCTGATAATAAATTAAATGTACTCTTCCTCGCTGTATTTGAGCAAGCATGCTGAAGTTATTTATATGACAATTTAAAATTGTGATCTAGTAAATGTTTGGAAATGTGTAAAAATTGAAAGGTGTAGTATATAATGAAGAACACATGGCTCTATTTTTTACATCAAGGACCTAATTTTTATTTCAGTTTTGTGACCAGATGAATGTACAGACTGAGTCCATGTGAGTCAGTGGAGATATGTAGCAGTGATTCCAGGGGAGCCTGGAATCAGAAACCGAGTCTGTTTTTATTTTGTTCATCCCTGAGCTGCTCTGTGGGATGGTGACTGACCAAAGGAGCTTGGGTCATTGCCGAAACAAATGTGTCTGCGTTTATTCAGTGCAGAAGGGTCTGCACCATTAATCTGAATATTTACTACTATATATGACACTCCGGTGGATAATATTATTTCAGATCACAGTCAGTCTGAGCTCTCTGGAGTTTTGCTTTCAGGTCCTTGTATTTCTGCGCGCCTCGAAGAAATACAATGGTTGTAGGCTGAGAATCGAAACACTACCGAAGAAACTGGAACGTACAGTTCCCTCAGTAACCATGTATCATCCAGGTTGCTCATAATAAGGCAAAGTTTTAACAGCATGCACAATAACATCAATGACTTCACTGCAGATGAGCAATGGCAGTGCATTATGTCTGTAGTGGGAACCATAATTTAGAGTTGCCTGTCTTTTGCACATTACATGTTTTCATGCACATTGGAAATGCACTGCTACACTTCTGTAGACTGAACTGCAGCGCTTCTGGGTGCTCCTGACAAAAATTTTGGAAAGGGTGATGTGCAGGTTGGTGTTTCTGGGAGAGGAGCCCATTGGGGAGGACGACGAGCACAGGCCATTCCTCAGGTGGCTCCAACATGCTCCCCTTTGTGCTTGTCCCAACCTGGTGAAGTTGGGCACTGTGAAGAAGGGGCTTTTTTAAGGTTTTGGGAGTGGTTCCCAGTCTCACCACGAACCATTTCGGCCTAATTTTTCGTTGTCTCTGGGTAGGTAGCAGCGCACTAACTTTCACAGCTCCTCACCCACTTCCTCACCACGAAGCAACACGGTGCGGGGGGTGTCCCGGTGTTCTTGGAGCTGGCACCGCCGGCGACAACGCTCCTCGGCGGTCCCCGGGCCACCCTCCACCCTTGTCGCCTAGGGGTCCCACGCCACCCGCGTCCCACAGTTACCCTCCCGTCCCGACCCACCACGCGCTGTGCGGTCCCGTGTGGTGCGGGCGGAGCCTCGAGGTTTGTTTTTGGCTGCAACGTGCACGCCCTCATGCAAATCGCCGCGTCCCCGCCTCCCCTTCACCCTCCCCCCCCCCCCCCCGAGAGGGAAAAAGTGGGGAAAAATAAAATTAAAAAAAAAAAAAAGAAAAGAAGAGAAGCAAAATAAAAAAAAAATGCAAGGAAAACAAACAAACAAAAAAAACTAGTAAAAGGGGAAAAAAAGAGAAAAGGGGAAGGGAGAAAGACGCCCCGGCGCTGCCCGGCCTTGGAAGGGGCGGTCGCCGCCGCCCTATAAGAGGCGCTGCGGGGCCGCGGCCGCCCGGGAGCGGGGCCGGCGTCGGGGCCGGAGCGGAGCGAGGTGGAGCGAGGTGGAGCGGAGGGGCAAGGCGGCTCGGCTCGGCTCGGCTCGGCTCCCGGCGGGACCGACGGCGGCTGCCCAGGGCCCCCCCGGCCCGGGAGGTAGGCGAGGAGGGTGGCCGGGGGGATGCGCCGCGCCGTGCCGAGCCGTGATGCGGGCTGCTGTCGGGGGAGGCGGCCCCGGCACAGAGCGAGGGGGAGAAAAAGCGAATGTGTCCTTTTTTCCCACCCCCCCCCTTTTTTTTCCTTTTTTTTGGTCTTTTTGTTTCTCGCTGCGCGCAGCGTGTCTAGAGTGAGGCGCGGAGGATGGCTTGCGGGACGGCAAGGGACTGGGAAGGGGACAGTGCTGCTTGTTTTTTCTTTTTCCCTCCCTGTGTGTTTGTTTATTATTATTACTTTTTTTTTTTTTTTTTTTGTAATCACTTTATTATAGCTCGTTCTGAGCGAAGCGACTCTGGGTTGGCTGCGCTCTCGGAGGGGGGCTCGCCTCGCCACCGCTTCCAGCCCCGGTGGGCTGCTAGAAGATAACGGGAAGGGTTTCCATCCCCTTCACACCTACGGGAAATCCATAAAACGCCGGGGGCGGGGAGGGCCTTGGGATGAGCGGGAGTGTAAAAATAAAAAATCGATCCCGCAGCTTTTGTGATGGGCAGGAGGTTCGCTTGCAGGCAGCATATCCCGCTTCTGTGTGCCAGGCTGTTGTGAAGTCTGTGCCCTGCTATGTTACAGGCTGCCATCAGCCTCCTACAAAACACTGCTGCTTAGTTCGGGACGCGCGTGACTGCTCAGATGCATAAAGTCTGTCAGAGGAAAGGTACTCTGACTGTAAATTGAAAGTTTATAGTAAACAGTATTTTTGTCTGTTTTGAACATAAGGTGTTTGTCCCGCCATCCCCAGCTGTTGTGCTTGGAGATTTTAAGGGCAATCAACTTACTTGGAGGGTCAAAGTTGATCTCCAGTGTGTTGGAGTAGACCTTACTAAAGCTAGGGGGATATAAACACATGCTCACACTTTTTGCTGAATTGGTGCCCATCTTGAAGATTACTAGTGTAGATTAATGCATTACAAACCCGTTAGGAGGTGGCCGTTGGAAATAGGTCGATGCTGGTACAGCAGGGAACAGCCATGTCTTGGGGATGTTCCATTAACAACAGATGGTCCGGCTTGCTGCCTTGAGGCTTTCCTAACTGAGCAGTCTCGCTCGGTTTTGAAAGGGGTTAGGGTAATAAACACACGGTGTGAGTATGTTTTTGGTCTGGTCCTGGTTGGCACAGGTTTCCTTCCTCATGAGCAGGGATGGGTGGCAGCATGTGCCCAGGCTCTCCCATAGCATCATGCAGGGAGCTGTCTGGGGCTGCAGCATTACTGATGTGTCAGCTGTAAATGCTGCTCCTGGGTCATCACCCTTCATCACGTCCATCTGAACCTTCAGGTGTGTAAAAGTGGTTCCTCAGTCTGTACCTGGTGTGGTCTGGGCAGGAGTTATATATATCTGGTGTGGTCTGGACAGCTACGGGCAGGAGTCTGATGCCTTCACTTGCAACATGTGCCGTGTTGATCGTGTTGTCATAGTGCAGTAGGGCTGATCATGGTAAGAATTGGAAGTCGGCCCTTTCCAAACTGTGGATAAAAGGTTTGCAGCCTGGAAAACAAGAGCAGTGTGGTAGAGCTTAAATTGAACTTTTGAAGTCGAGAATATCTCACTTTAGAAGACAGCAAGAGTATGGTCACCACAGTTGTTCTGCGGCGATGGGTGGGTATGTGCTGGCTCTGGGCTGCCAGAGATCGCAGTGGCTCTCATCTGCTGTTACAGTGTAGTGGTCAAGCATTGCAGCCATTCAGAGTAACTTTCCCTTGAGAAATTACTGTTGAAGTTCAATTAGCCATATGATATTTGTGTGAAACAAGCACCTTGGGTGCAGCTATGTGTGAGGTTTTGGTGTTTACAGGAGTTATGGCAATCTTTGGATATAAATTCCAGATTTCTTCCAAATTCAGCTGGACTGTAGTGTAAGCAAGTATATTGAAAATCTCTTAATGTCCCTTTCACCCAGCGAGACTGAGGCGTGTTTATAAATGGGTTTGCCACAGGCAGCTGCTGGCTAACCTTTTTTGTCATGCCAAATTTGTTTTCAAAAACCTGTGTGGCTCGGCTCTGTTGACATGAGCAGAGACCTGGTCTAGCACCAAATTCAGCACCTGCCATTGCAGTGCAGGTGAGAGTAGTTCCTGGTGAAGTGCTGAACTACAGAAGTTGAAAAGGCATGAGTATTAAAAAAGCAAATTCTCAAAGATTAATCTAGTGTACTCAACTCAGGAAGCGAGTCCTCCCTTGCCTTCCTCTCTGCGAGCCTGTTTTCTCACTAGTAGTTCACGTGAATAAATTGTGCCCACAAAACCAGAACAGGAGGAGGATCGGTCCCAAACCCATCCCTCCATGGCAGAATGGGATCAGTGCTGCTAGTGTTTATCACGTGTGTTGCACCACGCAGGCACAACATTTCCTAGGGTGTGGTTTCTTGAGAACTTTAATCCAAAGTAATTGAAGGTTGCAGCTGCGCTAGTAATGGACCCAGTTCACTTCCCCCCAAGTGCCCGTTCTCTCGGCTCTCCCCATCTGTTTCACCCTCTGGGCTGGTGTTGGGAGTTCACCTACCCAGAGTGAACAAACTTGAAATTAATTTTTTCCTCTGAGCTTTCGGGTCTGGGGGTGCTTTCACGGAGGGATGGAAGGGATGAAAACTTTTTTTAGCTTTAGCATCCTGTCTTCAGGGTTTTAGTGTGGGCTTGTGCACGCTGCTGGTGCCAGCACAGAGATAATGACAGGAGCAGGGCAGAAGGGGAACCAGACTACCCCTTTGTTTAAGTAACCTTGGAGCAAGCACCCTTGGTGTTTATATAGGTCTCTTAGGCTGGGCAACACACCAAATCCTGAAATAAGTCCGGAGGCCATGGCTGACCAAACACCAGCATGTTTCTATTAGGCTGCTTATTCTTGATGACTCCTGCTGTGACTGGCCAGAGTCAGGACTTGCTGTTTAATAAAACACACACACACATATATATATGCCATATTTTCCTAGTTCATCTGAGGCAGCTAGGGGCTGACAGTGTAGAAGTTTTTATGTCTGCGGAAGATTTGAATCCTTAGTTCTTGAAAGCTTACTGTGTAGTTATCCAGCACAGTTACAATTACTGATATTAAGAATAAAGATCATAAATACTATGGTAAAATTCTTACTTGTAGAAGATGATTGCTATTATTAAAAAAAAATAAAATATTTCCTGTTATGTAGGAAATACTCCTCTATTTCTACTGGCTGTAGGAAAGTCATACAGAGCAACTCATAAGAATTACTATGATTTGAACTACTGAGCAGAGTACCCTCTTACCTATTTTTAGATCTGTTTTTCTAATAAAACAAACAAACTAACAAAAAACAGCAAAGCAAGACCTGTCTTTTTTAGCACTTGTCATAGGGCAGAAGACATGTGAGCTTGCCTCAAGGACTGAGGGAGAGACAGAGTAGGATGGAAAACTGTTGATGCAGCTTTCCTGACACAACAAGCTAACACTGTAGGAAAAATAGGAGCATTCAGATCTTAAGATTTATTGGGTTATTAGTGAAAAGGCTTGATCATGGATTATAAGAAGAATGTACATCAGTCTGAAAGGCATAAATATCCATATACAAGCTGACCTTTTTCCTCTTCTGTTATTTTCTGGAGGAGTGTTGCTTAGCAGAGCTCCATCTAATCCAATAAGAGATCCGTTTGTGTTGTGTTAACTTTGTTAGGGAACAATTGGCGTTAGGCAAAAAGAGGAGAGCAGAAGAGCCTTTCCAAGACTGCTCTGGCTTGGGCTAGATAGCAAGGTCGTTCTTTGGGAAAGAGCAAACAAAGTCAGAGCCTCTGACCACATGGTTCAGAGATCGTTCTGGAGATCTGGCTTCCTTTCTAGCAGGCAGGGCTGCGTGGAAGGTAAAGAAGTGGCCAAAACCAGCTACCAGCCTACTTGCTTGGCTCCCTGAAACATTCTGCAGTTTTACTAGCCCATGTCCCATTGAAAGGCTGTCACTGGGAGCTGGAACGTAAGCTATGCAATTAATGTTCATTAGCATTCTTGGCTGTAAGTAAAAGCCAAAATTAAGCCATGTGTAAGGTCTCAGGGCAACAGTGGTGGCGGTCTAGGTGACAACAGCAGGACCAGGATAACCTGGTTTCCAGCAACAGTGCCTGTCTTGTGATGACATGCTCCCGTTTCCCCTTAACTGATTTTAATGTCATTATAAAAATGAGATCACAAAACCTTATATTCTGCAAGGTAAAAGCAAAAGTGTATTTTTGCTCAGCTGCAGCACTGTAATGCATCTGTTTTTAAAGACTTTTGGCTGTGTTGCTTGTGTCAGCAACCAAGCTGTAAAGCCCATGTTTTCAGACATGGCTTGTGCTTTCGCAGGTGAGTTCTTGTGCGTTCAAAAGAAACAAGCAGAAATTATCAAACACATGTTTTGTCTGAGAGATGTATTCATGGGCGATAAGTTTATATTCTTAGGATATGTTGATGTCTTTTTCTCCTCTTACCCATGTTGTGATTATGCTCCCATAACAGGAATTTTGTTGTGGCTGCTGGTTTAAGCAGAGTTAGGACCAAATTTGAATGTATTAAAAAATGAAACAAAACAAAACCAAAAACCTCCCCTCACTCAAACAATGAAATGGCAGCAACCTTTTGTATGTGCAGAAGCATAGACATTTCTTTCTAGTAGCAGCAGTGGAGCCCAAGTTCAAAATCTAGTCCTTTCTTAAAGCATTTTCTGTTTATGAAACTAAATTAATCTTGCATTTCAGTCTTTATGCTATCACTGCACGATGTGCTTTTTATCAAAATTACTTGTTTTAAAGTATTCTTGATCTTTTTTACCCTATTAAATTAGAGTAGCAATTCTTACCACCTTGTTTACCAGCTTTAACAAACCAATATTGAAATATTCATCCTAAAGAAAGCCGTATCTTTTCTTCCCAGTTGCATTCACATATAAAACCAGACATAATTGCAGTCAATTGGATTGTCTGTGGGAGTATGCTTTGACTCCAGTGGAAATTTCTCAGCATCATTAAGAATATCCTAAGCTCAACAGAAAATGTATGGCTTGGATCCCATTTCCATTAACAACTTGCCAAACTATTTTGTTTTACATTTCTTTTACGAGCTCACTCTCTCCCTTTCAGCATTTAATGTCACTTCTGCACCTAGCTGAAGTTTCTTGAATTGTTAGTCCTTTGCTTCAAATTGAGTAGACCACAGCTCTTCACTGCTGGATTTAGTCCCTTGAAATTGTGCAAGTAAACTAGTGGATCTTTGTCCCAAATCTTGCGTGAAGATTTGTAACTTAGGATATGAACAAATTCGGTCATCCTTGTCTCTGTTACATCAGTATGTGCATTATATTAAAATAAACATACTTTTGTGTATTTTACATGCCTGCTAACTGTCTTGTTGACCCTAAGGATTGGAGCTTTAGCTGCAGGAGTGTGAGTTGTACAGCTGGAGCTAAAGAACGTAAATGTGCGGAACGACTTGTTTCTGTGAACCAGGCAAAAAGGGGAAGCTTTGCACACAACTTTCTGGCAGCACTCCCGGCAAGGTGCCTGGTGCCACACCTGCCGCAACAGGCATGCTACCTCCATTCTTATCATCTATGCCAATTATTTTTTATTCCTCTATGAATAACCTTAGAGATAAGTGGTTATTGAAAGCCGTATCAGTTGCAAAGATTGAGCAGAAATTCATTCCTCTTCATAGCTGAAGCTCATTACTTTTGAAAGCATTTGGAGACGTTTATTATCTCTAGTGAATTACTAGTTTCTACGTCCATATTGTTGGGTGGCTCGTGATGTAGGAGCTGAAGTCGTGTTGTGGGATGATCTGTTGTAGGGTTTCAAGGATCAAACAGTTCAAACTGACATCTGTTGCAAAATACTGCCTTTGCCACCTGTTTTTTTTTTTGACAATGTCATTTCCTTGCATTGTGCTAGAGGCTTTTTCTTGGCTGATTCTTTTCTGCATAGTTCAGAGAATTTTTTTTTTGTTTCTTCTGCTGTAACCTATACCTGTGTGACAGATATCAGTGCAGTTGTGTAGGTACCAGGCTTCACAGACAGCTTATTCCTTGCGCCAGTGAATCCCAAAGAAACCTCTGGGATGTTTCCCACAGTATGAGCCACGTTGCATTCTGCTTTGTTACCGGACATATGCTGGTTCACGACATGCTGCTCCCAGATGGCAAAGATCAAGAAGAAAATAACAGTAAAGTTTATTTGGATGTTACAGGGCATACAGGGCAGACAAACATCTCAAATTGCAGTTTAATCTTGTGCTGGGCTGTTTGTAACCTTCTCTTCTCCCAAGATCAAGAGCAAGCTACAGAAACAAGACTTTGAAGACATTGCCTTCCAAAAAAGTCCTTATGAAGGTGATGGCAACGCGGCAAGGCGTGGTGACTTTGCTCAAGAGAAGATACAAGTACCCCAGTGGTGCTCCAGCCAATCCAGGGTAGGAATGTGGAGCACTTATCCAGTGTACACTTTCTTAAGACAGATCTCTAGCTGCTTTGTTTGGATAAAGTGATTCAGTGAGCAGGGAGTGGTGCTGAAGAGGTTTTCTTGCCTAAGACCCCCTGAGCTCACAGATTTCTGTTCCCAAAAGTTGAGTAGGCTGATGACTTTCTTGGGGGGTGCCATGTCTTTCCTCTCACCCTGAAGGTGTCTGTCATGCAGAAAACGGTACCTTTTGCAATGTGAAATGCTTCCTCCTTTTTCCCATTTGAGGAGATAACGTCCTTAAACAGGATGCGTCATCAGCTGGAAAAACTGACTGAGGCTGTGTTACACAGCTTTTTGCAGACTGTGTACTGACAATGCTATAGTTGCTCAGAGATCAAAGCTTAATGGCATGAATTGAGCTCAAATGTCGCAATTATTATTTTAGCAGGATGTTCTATTATTTCTAGATCCCACTACAGAGAGGAGCTCATTCTTTGAGAGCCAAAAAAAAAAAAATCAGCTAATATGGACTATGGATTTTTGGACATTGGCCGTGATAAAGCAAATCGTCTTTGTGTTTGTTTTCACCAGAGAATGGACTATATTTCGGCCTCTTTTTTTTTGTATGGGGAGAGTTCGGATGTCCAGTGTAATAGGAAAGTTAAAATATTTCATGTGTTTCACAATGTTCCAGTGGAAGTTTTTTTTGGTAAAACAGACAACTGTATTTGAGTGTTATACTTGACACTTAAGCAATTGCTCTTGCTGAATTGTGTGACACAATCTCCTGCACGTGCCTTTCTCTGGGCCAGTCCAGCTGTGGCATGTGCAAGCCTGACTTCTTCCATTGCATTGGAAACACACTTGTTTTCACCAGTGAGCCTCCTGAATGTGCTAGCAGTAAGGAGAACCAGTTGTTGTGGTCAGTCTGGTAGGAGGACATTGCTCCTATGTGACCTGGGACAGGTTTTCAAAGGAACTTGTTATGCTCTGTCACAAGGGAGGCTTCTAAACACCAGCCATGTCTAAAAACATGGCTTCATATAAATGCCTAAGGAGGCACTGCAAACTTTGGAAAATCTAGTTCAATTTATATTATGGAATACTTTGTAAGCTAGTGCTCAGGTCTTTCTCAAACTATCTCATATGGTTTATTTCTCGTTGGTAGGCATGGGCCCACCTGTGCCCTAAAAATACCTCTTGGGACTTCAGCTTTGCCAGAAAGAGGAAGCAAGACCATCTGAAGAGTTCATGGCCAGCAGTTTCTGTGCTTGTAATATTCATTCTGGTCTCAGGCTTTCATAATGATCTCTGCTCAGCGATTCATAGCTGGTCTTTTTGAGCTACTCAGCACTTAATATGCTGGCTTTTTAAAAATCCAGCTGTTTATTCCTAGTGTCAAGGCTAGGTACCTTTTAGAAGCCCCTTTCAATTTTGCCTAAATATTTGGGGTGCTGGATTTCTGCCCCTAACATCACACCGTATTTGTTACAGTTCCTGCCAGAGCAAGGTCTGGGGTTTCCTCTCCTCCTGTAATTCATACAGTGACAGGCAGAACCCAGTACCGGTCTCTTTTACAGGACTAATTGTTTTAATAGCAGCAGTTAAAGCAGGTTGAGAGTAGTTATTTTCTTGTCCTGCTGTTCTTAAAAGGAGCAGTTCTTTTCTACCAGCTGTCTCTTCTCTTCGGTGAGGTTCAGCCCTCTTAAACAAAGGGAAGTCATTTACTTGGTCTTTTGTAGCTGTGTGTATGCTGCAGTAAGGATCCTGTGGATAAGTGAAATGCAGTGTATTGGTTTTGTTTGGACACTGGTCGAATTCCATGAGAATGTTTAGTCAGCCTACTGATACTTTGACACTATCCTTAGAGGGTTTTAGGAAACTTGACATGCTCCTCAGGGGGAAATGAGTCAAACTGGTTGTGGATTATTACCATGAAGCTAGATCTTAAAGT
The DNA here is from genome assembly GCF_009769625.2 of Cygnus olor. Lineage (NCBI taxonomy): Eukaryota > Metazoa > Chordata > Aves > Anseriformes > Anatidae > Cygnus > Cygnus olor. Next base: position 50,248,593 of record NC_049198.1, read on the forward strand.
GCCTCAGTCATATGCATCATTGTTATTCAGACGGCAGACAGATGGCCAAGTTGGAAACAATGTTCTAGTTGCTTACAGGGTTAGTAAGTGCTGGAGAACAAGGCCAGCACCTGTTTATTACCAAACATAAAGCCAGGTAGTCAGTATGTGTAAAGTGATGTAAACTAGTGGAGGATCTTGCCAAGAATCACCACCCAAATGTTGTTTGTGGTCCTAATTAAGTCCTTGCCTGCTGACCCAGAAGCTCGCCAATCACATTGTTAACAATAAGCAGTCAGATTAAACCCTGTGATGTGATCTGGGCCATTTTGAGAAGGAAAGCACTTCTCATTGAATGAATTTTTCGATGGAATAGGAAATTTTGTCCGATATTCCTCTGGCAAATGGGAAATAAATGGAAGTCCTCTGTGGGGATGTTACGAAAGACTTGCTTTTTGGTGTCTGTGTGGCTCCACTGATAATGATCCTGTGTCCCAGAGAGCAGGCTGCAGGTTCAAAGCTCACACCTCCTCTGCTGACCCTGCATTGCTCGTTATTGCTACAGAGTCTAGCAGTGCTTAAACTGGGAGACAGACCTGTGGCATCTGGTAGTTGTATTCTCATCTCTGCTTGTGCTTTGGTTGTGGCCCGGGGTGAGTTGCTGGAACTGACCATGCTGCTAACGTTTTTGAAGGCATCTTTTTGTAATGTAGTTCAGGCTGTTTGAGTTAAAGTGTGACTTTAAAAGAGCAATGGTGTTATTCCTAGAAGAGTGTTATTGTTTGGGTGCAGTTTCCCTTCTTGCCTATGTGTTTTTTAACTCATAGTCGTGAGCTTTTTGACTTCATAGTCAAGAGTTAATGAGTTTTCTTGACTTCTTGAAGGTTTTAGAGATGTGAATGTCAGATTTGCTCCTATTAGTCTTGCAAACTTCGCATGAGTTGCTTTGGTTTTAGAATGGACATTTACTCCTGATTCTTCATGCACTGTCTGTTTCTACTGTGGAGATTATCTCCAGTTAGATCCCTAATAGTGGGATAAGTAATTGTTTGCATTTGTCCTCAGCTGCTCTTTGTTGAGCCTAATCTCAACAGCATTGTAACTAATGCTGCTTTTCCAATTCCTTTAGTCTTGTTGAAGTTGTGTAGAAGCAAAATGCTTATCCCTTTCTGGAAATCATGGAAGTTATGGTGAAGGGGTACTTAATACTTGTGTCTTGAGAGTTGCTTATTGCTTCGCGCAGTCACAGGTTGTACGAGGTGGATGTGGTTGTGTAAGTCTCTTGGCTGTAGCTACTATGCTGGAAGAAACCAGAAGCTTAGGTCTAGGTGTCCTGCAGAGAAATGGCCAGGATGTTAGACCCTGATTTGGGAGACGTGGACTTCGTTCTAGTCTCTTGACTTAATCTGCACCTCTATTCCCCAAATGAACAGAAGGGCTACTAGTTCTCTGATGGCTTGTCCTGTTTAAATCAAAATGTCAGTTCTTGAGACATGCACTTCTCTCTTGCCATCGTTGTTCATGGCCGTCATGGGGACCTGCTCACACTTGGTGGCATATGGAGTACTGGGGGACTTTGCTTTTGGGTCTGGGCTTTGCAGGGTTGACGTGGCTCATGATAGTGTTTGCTCCACGAAATGCAGCTTGACCTACCTAAAGGAAATGAAATGTTAAGTCATTTCTCAGCATTCCCCAAAATGACTGTTTCAGCTCAAAACTGCCGTTTTTTCTTCCCTTGCCCCATTTCTTTCAAAGAGCGGCTGTTTGATTTGATAGATACTTATAAAAAAGCTAATGGTGTTAAGCAGATGTACAGCTTTTAATCTGAGATGGACTGTGTAATGTGCTAGACCATGTTTGCTCATAGTAGAGGAACAGTACTGGCTGTAGTAGTACAGCAGCTAATATTTTCTTTTCTCTCAGAGGGCATCATCTCTAGATATTAGATTGATATGCTCCCTGGCTGGTTGGTCTGTGGAGTGCTGCCAATGATGGTAGCTTTTATGATGTGGAGACCTGACCAAGAGGGCGGGACAGAAGCCACTGACTGCTTTCATGGAGGCCTCTGAACCTTCATCAACTGGTAAAAAAGCTTTTAGCTCTGCTGACCAGGGCTGGGTTTAAGTCGTTGCTGGAGGCTTGAAGGTAGCCTGCTGCCGGAATCCTGAAATGTTCCAGTCTCATAAGGTTTGATAAGTTCGCTTTGTTCACTGTCTAAATAGTGATTTCTTCTCTAGGGAAAAGGTTTTTTCGCCCCCAAAAGAAAGCAAACAGCTGCATTGTTTGCAGAAAGCTGCTTTTGAAGGCTGTTTTATGTTTATTTAGTACAGACACCAGGCATGGGGGTGGGGAATTGGTTCTCTGCCACTTGAGCTTTTTTCCCCTCTTAAAATCTACAGCTGTAAAAATACATAGCTTTGTGTTTAAGACTGATTGGACCTGGAAACTCTAGGCATACCAGCTAATGGACTTTTCAACAGCCATTCTACTCCCAAAGAGTGGGGTAGCACCGATCTAGAAAGAAAGGGTTGGTCAAAGTGTGTATTTTGTTGTCAGCATTTTCAGAGCTTGCCCCATAGTGTAATTATTTCTTAGGAGTAATTTTCTGAATTGCACACTGAGATGGAATTGCAGCCTTACAGGTCTGGAACCTCTGCAGGGTTTCTGCAGTGGGCAGAAGTGCCATATACAAAGGCAGCCCCTGGGACAAGTGTGTGGACCCTCATGCTTTAATTGTGCAGGTAGCTGTTGTGGCTGCTTGGTCTGAGCTGGTGGAGAGGGTCCTGACCCAGCATAAGCAGGAACCCCGGACTGGATCAGAAGGTACACGCAGGCTGATCTGCCCTGCCTCTGTCTCTGATGCCCACAAATTTCTGTGGGTTGAACAGCTGTTTTGTAATTGGAAGGGTAAGCTTCTCTCAGGGAAGAGACTATGCAGAAGACTATCAAAAGATGGGGGGGAATATCTAGATGCCTTTGCTTCATCCCTCCTGTGTGTTTTTTTTTGTCATGAATTGCGAAAATTTTGGAATGCTTAGTAAATAGCATGTTAAGTGTATGCAAGTCTGAGTGGCACATTGGTAAGGCATTCGAGGAGGTCTGTATACTGGATACCCAGAATTTATTTGCTGGTTAAATGTAGGGTAACCCTTTGATCCGTTTGACTGGCTGTATGGTTATCTGAATGCTCATTGCTTTATCTGTGTTGCATAGGGCACGTGGTGGGATTCGGGACGTTACTCCAAACACCATTTGCTTGTTTCAGTTATCAGACAGCCCTTTCTGATGGTATCTGTTTATTTGTAGTAACGTGGTGGATAGAGTTTGCACCTGAGGTACCAGACAGCCGCCAGGTGTATCCCAAAGCTGTAGGCAATTTGAGCCTCCCTTGGCGTGCTCCATGTTGCCTAAGCTATGCAGTGGTGTTGCATGTCTTGGCGAAGAGGTGGAGAAATGCTGAAGCAGAGCTAGACAAAAACAGATTGCTGGGTGATTAAGAGAAGTAAGCCTATTTATTGCCCTTAGGCTTAAAACTGCTGTGTATGGGTACCTACCTCTGCTGGAAAACTTGCAGTGTTCACACAATGAGGAGATTGGATGTGCAAGGTGTACGTCTACAGCAAAGACCTCTACACAACCAGGTTGCGCTGCTTGTTACAGTTGGGGAAATTGTTCCTGCTGTCATGGAGCAGAGCTTTACAGAAGCAAGAGATTGCATTTTAAAAGGGTAGGCCCAGTCTTGGCAGTCTTAAATCCCTGCTGTTCTAGACAGAAATGGTGTTGCTTTTTTAGAGGGTTCTGGGTAAGTGTCAGGAGTGGTCACTGATGCATACTGTTGACTCACAAAGTTTTCCTTAGGTGCGACACAAAAGGGAAACTGGCTGGTATATGTGCATTTGGCACTGTGGTACTAAATGGCAAGTTGGGTTTCCCAGCTGTGTTGAACTTCCCAGGCTAGTCTGAAGTGGAAATACAGGTGGACTTCAGCTCCTTGAGCTGGAAGTGTTGGGTCTGTCACAGTTTTCTGTGTTGCTGCTTTATAGTTCTTGCCTTCTGACAGCTAGAACATCTGAAAGAGAGGTAACCCATTTTCATCTGAGTTTCTTAGCTTGCAGAGCATTTTGATGTATTAGTAATTCAGGTGGACCTAGTTAACTTGTATCAGCAGTGAACCAAATATGCCAGCCTCTGTGGATCAAAATCAGAGACAGCTCTAGGCACCAACAAAACCTGTCTTGCCCACTCTGTGAGAGAGATTGGGGCAAAAGTATGTCTCTGAAGCTGTCATCTCAACATGGCTGGAAGAAGTACAAGTGGGGACACTTCAGCTTCAGGTTTTGTGCAGTTGACAAGTATCCAGTGTTAGGACCTGCCCCTTGGCTTAATGTAGAGACTTAGCTAGTTGTGTCAACATCTGGAAGAAGTTTTCCAATCTTCCAGTACAGTTGTAACAAATCAATATCTTTTTCCTAACTTGAAACTTGTATCCAGACTTACTAGCCTGATCTGAAAGCCTTCGCATTTGCTCTGTTCCCCATAAAGTTTACCTAAACTCTGGAGAGCTGCAATCCAAGCAGACATAGCCGAGTCTTTCTAGTTGCACAGGTTTCTGCTGATCAGCAGAGATGTGTGTTAAGTGAGCTCATATATGTCCTTATCTCACTACAGAGTGCTAATGCAATGCGAACCCTCCAACCTCTATAAAGCAGTAGTTCTGTATTTTGAATCCTGGGGGCTGCCTGCAATCGCTAGGCACCAACATCTGGATTCTCACTGGCATGGACTAAACCAGATATACAGTGACTAGCTCAAACATCCTCTGGATGGCTTCAAATTTTACTCTACCTTTATGCAGGTTATTAAAGCAAAGACATTCTATGATTTCATGAACTGTGTGCATTTCCATTCAGAATGACAGGTCTCTCTGGCTTTCCTCAGGATCCTTCCAGCTCTCTTGATCCTTCTTGTGGCACTTATACTTGTGGGGTTTTATAGTTGTTGGAAAACACTGGGAAGTAGTTTGTTGCAGAGTGTTGATCGGATGGTACAGTGGGATTTTTTTAATGCTGTGTATGTGCTATTAGCTATTGTAGTGCCTCGCTCTGAGCACGTCTGGGAATTCACTACCTGCCAGCCAGATGTGCACGCATCTGGAATGTGTTAGTGTCTGGGTGCTCTGAATAGAGGAAACCACAGTGCTGGGGGAGGAAGGCTGTCCTGCCAGATCCGCTGGGCATCTACCTGTGAAGAGGAGCATCTGTGGGCACAGGTCATTTCAGTGAGTTATAGCAGTAGTTAACGAACCCATGCTGCCTGTATGCTCGGCTGCCTGGGTACTGACATGAGGTTCAATTTGTAGGTTTTTGTAGGCGTCTGTTATCATTCTTGCTTCCCTAAACTGGCATAAAGAAGCACTGTTGTCCTGTAGTGATTCTACAGTGTAATTGTCTGTAGCACTAGCATGACTTTGTTTCATTAGCCATGATAGGGAAACTTTTTTGTAGCACAGACCTATACTGTAAAACAACTTTTTAATCTGCAAGTCATTGTAATAATGGATTTAGTTGTGGGCAAGTCTTAAAGGCTGCAGATATGCATTAACTCAAAACTCACATCCTGAATTACCATTTCTAATCCAGTCTTGGTCCAGTATAGGACTGGTCAGAGCATTTCTTGAAGTCTTATCTTCCTAGCACATTTACAGATTTTCAAAATGTTTTCAATGCAGTTTGCAATCAAGCATGCAACTCTGAATCATAAGGCTCGGATACTGGTATGTGGGATGTTAGAATCAAAAGCATGTGTGTTCCCACTCTAACAGATGTTAGAGTGGATGGTTATCTCATAGTGTGTTTGGATCAGTTGCTAGCTGTCCTGTTAACACTGAGCCTGTCAACAGAGTGTATTCAGGAACATAAATCAGAGTTAATTTGATGTGGATTTAGCCAAATTCCTGCATGGACACTTATTTGGAATGAAAATGCTCTTACGCTGAAGTGGCTTAAAGTCAGAAGTAAATTAAGCTATGCTAAATTAATTCTTAAAACAAAAAAAGTTTAATGACATTCAATCTGCTATAAGCTCACCTTTCCATCTGAGCCTTCCTGGAAGTCTCTGTGTACCCAAGCCTATACCATGTAATTATTAAAAGCCACCAAAGAAACGAATGCGTTTTTAAATCCTTTATACTTTCTCATAGTCTTACAAGGTGCATAATGAATGTACAGTATTCACAACAGATGTGGAGGCCAGGTGGCTGCAAGACCTGACACTGACTCAACAGCGATTTTCCATTCACTTTATCCAAATGTAAATGGTGGTAGGGTCATTCTTAGTCTCTTCGTTTCAAGGAGATGAATGTTTCTCCCTCGCCTGTTAATTGCATAGCATTTTGTCCTACAAGCTGTGGTGCTGATTGGACTTCCAAACAAAGGGATTCCTGATTTGGTGTTACATTCTTCACCATTATAAAAATAAATATGGAAAGACGCTTAAGGGGAAAAAAAAAAACAACAGTTGTCAGAATTGTATGGTTCAACCTCATTCAGAGAGTCTCTAAATCAGCTTTCAAAGCCTATGGTTTCTTCCCCCTTCAGGGCTGTCTTTGCTTTCATTTTTTTTTGGAGGGGGGAGGAAGCAGGGAAATTGCTTTCTTGCAGGTGTTTCATTCTTCTGTATCTTGGAGCTCTGAAGTAATAGGCAGTGATTCTAAATCTGAGTTTACTTGGGCCCACGAGTCTCGAGTGGAGTGCACGGGGTAAGAAGGAAGAGATGGGGAATGCACCGGGGTGCTGCAAGGTTATATGGGTTCACAGGGCACAGTCTCTGGCTTTCTGTGTCTTGTTGCATTTCCTGTATTAACACAGGTTTTCCCTTTCAGCTCTTGTTTTCTAGTTAATGCCCAGCCACAACCTCCTTGCTGTGTACTGCTGTTGCTGCACAAGAGGAGCAAGGCGTTGCTGAAGAGCAATGGCTTTTTGGACGCAGCTGGGATTGCTGCTATGGAAGAACTTCACCTATAGGAGAAGACAGACTGTAAGTATTAGCCAAACGGTTTTTTGGTCTTAAGTTGTAGCCTTTAGCTTACTTGTAAAGCAACATAGAGAAAAATTCCTGTATCTGTGTGTCTCAAATCTTAGTGGATTCTGGAAGAACAACTGGTCTTCCTTTGCAGAGGGCTGATTCAAATCCCAAAAGTGTGGGTGCACGCAACTGTGGGGGCTTGGAGGTCCTGAATCCCAGCAGGAGAATATGGAGACTGAAACACTCATCAGACCGGGCAGAGAGGATGCATGTCTGCTGCGTGCAGCAGGGAGGGATGTAAACATCCCCTGGGGTCTAAAAGCTTTTGACTTCTGTAAGCTGCAACAACAGCAGAGAAATTCAGCCACTTCCCAACACCAGCAATGTTGGGACCTCTGTTAGAGGCAATAGCGGGCATTTTCAATCTGTAATCAAGGAGAGAAACACAAACCTGCTGTGTACCTTTCCGACAGGTGTTGTAGTTTACGTGGCTGACAAGAGACGTGTTCTCAGATTCTTGTGGAGAGGAATCCAGGCAACTGATGCTTTTCTACCAAGGCATGTTCTGATCGGTTTCAGTGCTGGCCCCACCATCTGTTAGCAGTGTGGAATCATACCTGCTTGGGTAGACAGTATCATAGAGTCATTCAGGTTGGAAAAGACCTCTACAATCATCTAGTCCAACCTTTAACCTAGCACTAAAGTCCACCACTAAACCATGCTACCAAATCTACTTGTATGCAAGAGGAGTCTCTCTTTGTGGCGACAGGGGCACAAGAGCGTGAATTCAGCATATTCTTCTCAAGGCTTTTTGTCTTAACATCAATGAGACCTCACAGCATGCTGTAACTCCTGCAGACAGCTAAAAGCCACAGAAAGCGTGTTGTTTCTCCTCCAGGAATTTTGGAGGTAGCCATGTTGGACTGGGGCATGTTCTGTAGAACAGGGCTGTACAGAGGAACTGTCCCATTAGGACTGACCTTGAGGAGGTATGAGTAGGGAATGCAAAGGGAACACGAGTTACCAAGGTGGTGAGTGGAAAGTGGCCTCTCTGATAAGCTTTCTGAACCCTGCAAATGTCAGGGTGTTTGCCAGCTGGCTGGGGCTGGGTCGTTTTAGAAACTCAGTGTCACACGGGAGAGACAGGCAGCTATCATTTTCACTAGGGGAGATGGAAACAGTCCATGAGGTCTTTGCTCAAATGTCTGGGTCTTGTCATAGGACCGGTGTCCAGTGAATTCAGAGCTGAATGTATCCTATTCTTACAGTGCTTAAATAAAATCAGACAAAGGGGACTCCTGCCAGATTAGACTTTTCCTGTAAGCTCCATGGTTGCAGTGCTATCAAGGTGGCAAGAATTTCCGTGCAAGTTGCATGTTTTTGTGCTTACCCAAGAGCCTTGATCTTCCATGACAAGACAGCCCAGCTGATAAGCTGTGGGCTGTGCCAGCCCTAAGGAATGACATTGCCTGCTCTCTGGAAGTACGTATGGGTCAGCATCCTAACCTTGTGAACTGCCTCATAATTTAGAAAAATGTTGCAATGGAGCTGGGGGGAAAGTAGTCTCAGTAGTAGCTGCAGCTCCTAAAAGAGCAGGCTGTTCTCAACTACCACCAAAGTAAACTAGGCTCTCAGAACTGAAAATAGTCTCTTCCTCCCTTGCTACTAGAAATCTTACTCCCGTTCTCTCCCAAACTGGCTTTATGAACCTGGGGGAACTGTAGGAGATTGTATCCTCTGGAACAATGCTTAAACTGGTTCAACTAGGAGGAGACTTCAGAAGAGCTGAGTTTTATGCTGAGGATGATGGCTGTTTTGGCTGGACCTTCTGAAATTAATGCGTCAGGTCTGAAGGTTACTTGAAGAGGTCTGAGTCTAGCATGGCATGTCCTATCAAGTAACTGTAGGCTAGAGTGCCAGGCAGCACAAGTTCATACAGGTCTTTTGGCAATGCCACAAAAACGCAAAAGATGTCTGCATGTTGGTGGAAAAAGACTTTCCTGCTTGTAATTTTGTCGCGATCTTGAATCTGTTCAGCTATTTCTTGGTACCTTTCACCAGCTTCTGTATCAATTTCCCATTGCATAGCCCAAAGACTACTGCTTTATAGTCTATTCCATAGCAATATTATTAGTCAATACCCAGTGAAGTCCCCAGTCATTCCTTCATCACACATTCTGCATATATCTCCATGGTTTTGCTCATTAATGGTTTCAGTTCAGGCTTTAACTGCAGATACTGAGGGGAAGGCCACTTGAAAAAATGGAAAGGAGATGGCAGAACCTCTCTTCTCACCATGGTGCTCTCACGTCTGCACAGTCATTCATCTGTTTGCTCTACTGTTAGAAGACCACTGTCCTTCACCTATGTTTGCTGGCAGTGGTGCTCACCCGTTTGTACCTACTGAAGATGTAGCCCAGAAATAATTTGATTTTTTTTTTTCCCTGCAAGAAGCGTGGGCTAGCCTTTTCTTCCCACTGAACTCTCTCCTCTGGTGCTGTGAGTTTGGGCTGCGTTGCGAAAGCTGGGTTCAAAGCTCAGCCTGACGTGTGCAATTCAAGCGTTACTTTGTACTGGATAACTTCCAACAGCATTGGAGTGGGGGGAAGGAGCGCACAGGGGGAGAGCAGGGGGGGAAAAAAAAATCATGTTCAGGGGTCACTGTTGTGTAAAAGCGCTATCTCTCCCTGCTGTCTTGCAAATTAGGAGTCATCTCAAACTGGCATGGAGAGACTGGTTAGCACTGGAAGCTCCCCCCATGGAAACTGGACCATGAAGATGGGGACGGTGGTTGACAGTGAGACAGGGTGGTAGTTTGGTTAGTTCTTGCTCAATAGATTTCCTGTTGACACAGCTTTGATTTCAATATTTAATAGTAGCCAGCATTGTCAGCCAACTGGTATAAATTGGGCATGCTTTGGGAACTAGCCTAGTAAAACTATGAACAGTTTGTGCTGCCTCTGAACTCACCTTCTGTGTGCAAACGGGATGTTCCTTCCTCAGTTCCAGATGGGGCAGGGGTGGCAGCCGGGGTTGGGAGCTTGGAGCTTCATTTTACTGTTCACCAGGCTGGTCTGGTCGCTGCAGCATGAAACAGTGGGAGAGGAGACTTGGTTCTTCAGTGTCTTCTTAGCAGGAACCTGGGAGAGGCATGTCCCTTTTAGTATCCGTGTGTCCTCTTCTGCAAAAGCCCCAGCAGATGAAAAGCTCTGGTATAATTGCTGTCACATGAAGGTCAGGAAACAGCATGGGAAGGAACCTATTGAACTCTAGGAGCAAAAGGAAAATAATTTGTTTTTTTGTTGAATAGCATAAGAGGCTGCCCAAGGAGTCCAAACTCTCTACTGAAAATCTGCAGATGCTTTGACCCCATGCAAGCCTCAATTGCCAGCCACATCTCATGGAGTAGCATTTCATTTACAGCTGTGATGTAGCAGCCTTCAGCTGCTAACATACAGTTCAGTCGGTCCAAATGGCCTCCTTCTTTTCTCTTTGTTCTTCCCTGGGTTGTGAATCTGGAAAGCCAGAAACATGCGTGCACATACATATGCAGAAGCATACAGCACCTTGCATGCAGCCTGCACGTGGTTACCTTCTGGACTGTGCAATTAGACTACCAAGGCATTTTTGTGGCACCTTTGTTAGCGTGGTTTCAGTGCATTCCCTTATCCGATGGCTATATAATATGTGCATGTGAATAACGGGGAGGGGAAACAGTATTCAAAACTCATCCTGCAGAGCCGGGCATTGTTACCAGAAATGCCTGGGAGACTCTGCTCCGTTTTCACTTCCGGGTACAGTTACCATGTGGTTGCATGTCAGCCATTAGTGGTATCTGTGAAGAGGCATCCTAGATGGTTCCTCTGCTGGATCATGGCATTTGTTTTAACATACTGATTTTACAGCGTGAGACTTTTTTTCAAGGTACAGTAGTCAAGAAATCTCACCTCCAAGTTTGATTGGAGTGCTCTGTGTTGAATGTCAAGAGCCTAATTTTAGCTGTTAATGGTGTAATACAGGAAAAACACATTTATGTGGGGATTATCTCCTCCACTGGAGTGCAGGTCTTATCCCGTCCGGCCTGTAAGAGTGACGTAGATGTCTTATTAGGAAAGATGTTTTATTCCTGCAAAGGAGAAAAGATTTCTCTTGACCAAGAAAGCACTCTCGTTTCCATTCCCCAAAGCATAGAAGTAGCAGTATAAAAAGCTTTCCGTTTTCCTTGTCTTGTGGTTTACCCGAGATGCATGTTTAGGCAGCCTTTCTGGAATGGGGAAAGGAGGGAATAGCTGGTGAAGCTCAAGCCTGGAACTCTTTTGCTTGTGTTCCAGGAGCTCTGTGTTGAAGTGTTGCTTTCTATATGTGCTTCTGTGGGATGTAGCACATACCAGTGAATTTTGCTGTGCTTCAATTCCTTAAAAAATGCTCTGCATTTAATTGTACCCTTTTCTTCTATCCTCACCTCATTCCTCTAAATAACTGAGTTCTTTCTATCTTTACCTGACACTCACTGTGTATATGTAAGTACCCGAGACCAGTGTTTGCCTGCCTTTGGGAACGTAAATACACCAGAACAAAACAGTAACTAGGTATAAGCTTAGTAGTTTTGCTCTCGTGATAACAATATACATCTATAACAGAGAAACTGAAAGATTTGGCACAGCTATGCACTGGCACAATTTTCATCCCTGATGTTAGGGTAGAAGCTGAGTGATTTATTGTGAGGATGAGATGTAAGTACTTCCCACTAACTCTAAAATATGAGGCCAAAAATTCAGCTAATTGCTGGGAAGATTAATTGGGCAGTTTCTTGCAGGCAAGAGACGAAAAGAGCTATAAAAAAGCCAAAAATAACCCTTCTTAAGCACATCCAGTTTAGGCCTGTAACTGTCACATATCAACGAGAAAAGACTAATTCTTCACAGAGTGTCTTCTGAAGTAGTAGGAACAAACTTTTTGGTTCTGGAATGCATAACCAAAAGTACACGAGACTGTGCTTGGAAAGCTGTCCTGACTTACAAGTGGATTGTACTGGAAACTCTGTTCTGTCCTGTATTTTGCATATGACGTCTTAATACTTTGTCTTTATTGTTTCCAGTTCCAGCTGCTGATCGAAGTTGCTTGGCCTCTGTTTATCTTCTTCATCCTGATCTCTGTAAGACTTTCATATCCGCCCTACGAACAGCATGAATGTAAGTACTGAATGCAGCAGCTGCACCCAGAGCAGTTGTTCCATAGCTAGGAGGCAGCAATGCCAACTGGCAAGAGACAAAGAACAGGGGTAGTGGTTGCATACCTCTCAGTAATCTTCAGGGAAGCTTTAGTGGCTGCTTTCCTTCCATCTTGGGGTCTGCAGCCTGTTCTGACACGTTAATGTTGCTTCATTACCGTACATTGCTCCTGCTTTTCTTGATGTTCCTTAGTTTCTGCAGTTACAATCTATTAGCTGAGAATTTGCTGTGGGAGCGTGACAAGTCTGCAAAACCCACACAGAACCTAAGTCTTATTTCTCATCCTTGATCTGTATGTGACTTAGCATAAAAAGAAAGCAGTGTTCAGATCTGTAGGAAAGCAATCTCATTTTCAGGCAGTAATGTGGGCTAATGTATTACATAAAACAACAGAGGAGCAATTCCATTCCTTCTAACTGCACACCGTCAGCTCCGTACTCAGTAGATTCGGCAGCCATACGCTTGCGAAGAAAACTGTTGTATTTTTCTCTTCATATCATAAATGGGCACACGTCAGCTTTTCCTTCAGAGGAAGCTTATTCTTGCCCTGCGGATGGCTGTCATTAGGCCTCTGTGTTGGTTGCCGTTTGATTTAGGAAGCATATCTTGTTTATTAGCATTATGCTTCATCTTACCGTGATTGGTGGCGACCTCATGCTGCAATCAGCTGACGATGGAAGAGCTCTTTGTTTATCTTTCCTTTGCCTGATTACTACAAGGTAAGGGTTAAGGGTCAGCACAACATGTTTCTGGAGGGCAATCTGAAGTATTTTGTTCTTAAAATAGGTGAAGAACTAGCTCTTACAGCACTTACCCTGTGGTTCTTTGCAGCGGCTGGGGCATTTTATAATGCTTGCTAGGCTTTCAAGCTAGCAAGGAGCCTTTCGAGGTTGAAGTGCTGATGTCTGCAGTTTCCCTATATGCATTGGACACTGCTGGTCTCATGCACTGCCTAAGTCACTTTCTACTGTGGCTGGCAGGATAATTGAAGCTTCTCTAAATGCCATCTCGTACTTTGCTGCATGACATTTGAGTTGCATTTCCTAACCAAGTATTACAGTGGCATTAGGAGAAATACCTGCAATATGGACATGGAACTGGAGAGAAGCAAGACAAGCAATAGGCAGTCTACTCAGCTGGTATAAATAACTGCCTCAATGGTGATTCTTCCCAGCTGTAGCAGTGTTGTGTATAGACTCAAACCCAGAAAGAGCTGCTTTTGCATAGCTGCTCATATTGGTTTTGTTATTCATTAGCCTCCTTTTATGTCCTTTGGTCTGGCACCCTGGTGTCAGAAGCAGAATTTTAATCCAGTCTTTCACCTGCAGCCCTTTTTCCTCCCCATTTTTGTTGACTAATGTTGTTTTGTCTGCCTTCTCCCACTGTTGGCATCAGGATTCACAGAGTGTAGAGCATCTGGTAACTTTTAAATTCACACTATGGTTAATTCCTCTCCTGTTTTGAGAAGCTTTCAGCAAAATGAAAGCTAAGTCCTTTAATTGAAGTCTGGATTGGTTTCACTGCCTGTTTACTCGTATGCTGACAGATACTGGTGCGTTCTGTAGTGGAACATTTTTTGCTGAACTGTGGGCAGAGATACTGGAAGGAAACCTTGAGTTCGTGGTGAACTCTGTGGCAACCTGTGGATGCCTTTAGGGAAACAGGATTGTTATCTGTAATGGCAGCACTGTCTGCTGTTCTGAAATGACTTGCAGGTAATGCCTGATGATAGCAGTAACAGAGCTGCGTGCAGGTGCTTTGCAACCTCCAAATACCCTCGTTATTTTGATGGCATAATGTTTTTAATAAACAAATAAGATTTTCAGCTCTCTTTCTGTTTGAGGCAAAGGAGAAGAACCAGGATCGGACTGTTTGTGTGATCAGACTTTCCAGACAGGACTTTTATTTCCAGCAGCTTGGTCTGGTGTGGGGAACCTTTTTCTGAAAACACAGGGGAAAATTTTGCTAACTCTTCAATGATAGCTGCATGGCTTTCACCAGACCAGCCAGAGAAGGCATCTCAGACTATGAGAGCTCTCTGGTATTTCTTTCATATCATTAGCATTTTATTTTAATGTAATTAAATATCTTTATCCAGAAGAAGCATTGAGCAAAATTGCTGACTTTGTCTTGTAGAGCTTGACTTTTTTTTTCCATTCCTGTGGTCTTTTGAGGTATTCAAAATGGGCTTCATTTGTAAGAAAAAAGCCCAGTAGAAAAAAATGATCTGTTGAAAAGCTAGATGTTTGCAGCAATACCATTGAAAAGGGAGTGCTGATATATTGTGTTTTCTGAGTAACTCTGCTGTCTTAAAACTGGATGATTCCACTTTACTCTTTGAGAAACTGCCATTACATGCTTCACATGTATGTAGAAAATTACTGTGAATTCCTGTGCACTCTTCCTGTTTTCATACTGCTCTTTATTTTTATATTTTACTTTTTACTTTATTTTTTTATATTTTACTTTTTGCTTTATTTTTTATATTTTACTTTTTATCCATGTAAAATAGAAGGCATGGTGGAGAAGGTGTTTCTTTTAGAAATTTTAGGAAAATAATTTGAACATCTTAGCGCTTTTCTTCTTTTATCCTCCCCTATACCCCTCTGCCAAGAAGAACAAAAACCAGAAATGAAACAAAAGCCAGAGAGCTCAGGTAAATAGCTTTTCTATTTTTAAAAGAACACTAGGAACAAGTAGTCCCCTGGGTACTGGAAACAATGAACCTTTGGTTCCCTCACCTTTCTCCTGGACAGAGTCCTTGGCTTTCTGCAGGGAGGTCTAGTAAGCACCCTGTCTTTCCACCACCTGTACCAACTGGACTTGTTGGATCTGAGCAGCTTTGACTTCTAGGGGCTTGGTACCCCTATTGTGGCTGTCGAGGTAGCCAGGCCAGATGAGGAAGGCACCAAGAAGTGAGGTTTGGAGAGCAGTGCACAGCAGATTGTGGGTCTCATTGTCAAAACCTTATGCAAGGGAGGGTTGGTTACCTCCCTAGGGTTGGGGTAAGGAAGTGAATTCATGTGCAGAAAGCAGAGTGACGAGCCTTCTCAGTTACGGGATTGTATGAGGGAAGCCTTTCTTTGAAGGCTGAGGGATTCACAAGTACCTGGGTGGCATACTGGTGGAGCTCCGCCATGGGCAGTTTTTTTCTGCTTTAACACTCAACCAGAATTCATAACATAAACAGGATGCTAATGTTAAGGTATGCCTTAAGTAGCTCTTTAAGTGCAAGAGTTGAATTTTATTGGAAAGACTTGAAATTGGCAGATGCCTTAGTGTTTCAGGAACTCTGAAATCTTAAAATTGTCTGGAAATTAGCTATTATGGGAGAACAATGACATTTATCTCAGGTAAACCAGTGTAGGCACCCCACATGTGCTGACCTTTTGGTTGGAGCTTACGGTGCTTGTAAGTGGGAGACAATTTCGAAAACCAAAAGGTCTGAGTATCAAGGGTCTCCAGAACCAAGATCCTGACCTGGGCTGTCGTTGTGGACAGTCCCTTGTGTTGGATAACCATGTTAATCCAGAGCAACCTGGCTGGCTAGAAAGTAATGTGTGCACATGTGGTCAATATTGCCAGGCTTTGGAGCTGCCTATTTTTGGGTGTTCCTCAAGTAGTATGTCCCCTTCAGCATGGCCAAAAACAATAGTGCAAGCTTTTACAGGCTTAACAAGGTGTAGTTTTTAAGTGGAGGAGGCCAGAGCTGCATGGACAAGTTAACATCTACTCAGCCCTCTTGGTGTTGGCCTTTCTGCTCTGTTGTAAACAATTTGAGGCAATAACCAGGACAGGGTTGCCGTTGCCCTCTGCTGCTACATGGCATTACATCTGGCTTGTCTTGTGTCTGTCTCCTAACTCTTGTGTTTTGGTTTTAGGTCACTTCCCAAACAAAGCTATGCCTTCAGCCGGAACCTTGCCTTGGATACAGGGGATCATCTGCAACGCCAACAACCCTTGTTTCCGCTACCCAACTCCTGGGGAATCCCCTGGTATTGTTGGAAACTTCAATGCCTCCATGTGAGTCTAATCTGACTGCTTTTTCCTAATCTCTGTTCTTGGGGGAACGTATGGAAAGAGGATATTTTGAAGTCACCAGTTAATTCTGCTGCCACCTCAAGGACCAAGCTCTCCAGCTTCCAGTTCAGAGGGCCTGTGGTGTATCCCCGCATCCAAGCAATTGAAGCTCTTGTTGAATAGAGCTTTGCTGGGGCAAGGGCTGGGTCTGTTCTCTCCCTGAGTGCTCAGGATATTCAGCCCATAAAAAGGCGAGGTGTAAACTGTTCCCCAGGGAACCCCCATTACCTGGCTAATGTAGCTCCGAGATGGACAGTGTAGAGTGAGAGACTAAGAGCAGCTTAAGAGCAGGGTCTGGGTGATTCTCCTTGTCAGTTATTACTGGCTAATGTGTTGCAGGAAGCTCCATTTGTGGCCAGCATCCTTGTGCCCTGCCTCGCTTGCTGCATTTTTACTGTCAGGCTAGCTAGGCTTAAAGCAGAATAAAAGGTGTCTGCAACCTGGAAAAGCATTTGAAAAGGAGCAAGGGCACACTTAAATTACTGAGTTCTAAGAGGGAGCAGTTTACAAGCACCAGGAGGCCCTCTCCATCCAAGTCTGAACTGCTTTCAAACGCTTGGAGGTTACCAGTGTCACTTTGTTTGACCCTGCTTTAGCAGACAACTTTTATTAGGCTCCTTAATTGTCCCGAGGGTGGCCACCAAAGAAAGGGCTCATTGTACGGAAGAGGGCAGTGGGATAACTGGAAGGACCGAAGTTTGAAATTGGGATGTAAAACTGTGTCTGTGGATGCTGGCTCACAGAGCTGATGACTGCTTTTTTGTTTGTTTTTCCCGTCTCTTCCACCAGTGTTTCCCGCCTGTTCTCAGATGCCAAGAGGTTACTCTTGTACAGCCAACAGGACACGAGCATAAAGGATGTCCAGAAGGTCTTGGGAAAACTGCGGAAGTTGGGAAACTCCTCTGTGTCAGGTAATGGCATGGCGGAAAGAGCCACCTACATTTGGTTAATTCTGCATGTGTGAACTTCTGACATATATGATAAAAGGAAGCTGCATGGTTACCACTTGCTGCTCATCAGACCTTTTCCAGTCCTACAGAAGTAACTTAAGCCTCTCCATGTCAAAGCTTTGTGTGCTCTTCAGATTCTTCTGTGGAAGAGAAAGAGGAGGTCTGAATGCCAAGAATAGCAGCTGTTTTGGATGCGAAATTACAATGCTCAGCCCACTGAAGTGATTTAAAATGCTGACTTTCTCAAAGGAGTTTAGGTGGTGTGTGTTTGGAAAACAGTAGTTATTTTGCCAGTGAAGCAATGAACCCATTACGGCTTGAATTTACCTCTCTACCCTACAAGCTGCAAAAGGAAGTGAGCTGAAGGAAAACAGATAAAGAAAAGCTGATGTTGGCCTCGAGTTTACAAACTCAGAGGTGATTATTATCTGACAATGAAGTCTTCATTTCCCTTCTTGGTTTTTAGTTTCCCTGTGACTGTTTGGTGTAGGGTACTGTATTCTCTGCTATTGTCCAGCAGGATTTTCAGTGACAAGCTCCAGAAGAAAATGTTTTGTCTTACGGGCTCTTACTGCCCTGTTAGTGGAAAACAAACAAAAAAAACCCACCAACAACTGAGGATCCTGCCACTTTTAGCTGATGTGGGAATGCCCGGCATGGCTTCCTGTTCCATGGAAATGAATAACTAACTAGTGTGAGATCACATAGGAAGCTTGATGCAGAGCTGGGACTTGCAACATCTTTGTCCAGTCTTGGGGGATATATTGCCAAGCCTCTCTGACATGGCAACTTGTTAGAGTTTTTTGGGGTACTCTTCTCTGAAAGATTATTTCTCTTGGCTGCTTTGTTGATACTGCATGCTTCTATTGCAAACAATAGTTGGATATTATTGGAAAGTAACAGTTTAGGAAGAAATATTTGCAGGGCTGGGAATGCAGCTGTTGAGTGCCTTCACCTACAAGCACCTGACGGTATTTTAGTGTTTTGTGAAAGTTGTCCCTGGTTTCACAGTTGTAGTGTTCCCAGCTCTTTTCATATGAGTATGGTTTAGGTAGGCTCCAGGAAGAAGAATACCTGGCCTGGTGGGATGTGAATAGTTTCACAAGTCTGATGTGGCCTGAGCATACTTCTAAGGCAGAGGTAACATTTTAATATTCTTTCTTGTGTTGCTCAGTACATTGCAGGTCACTTTGAAATAATCTATATTGTTACTGGCGGGTTGGTAGATGCAAAGGGGTTTGTCTTGGGTAAATAACCTTCCTCTCTCCCCTTCAGGGCTGTCCAGAATCCCAATGTGATCAGATCTGCAGGTGTTAGTGCAGCCTGCTGCCCTTCCTTTTACGTTAGTTGACATGTATCCTTATGTATAAGGGACACCCTTTATTCCTAGGCTCAATGTCCATCCATATTGCCAGGCTCCCTTCTCTTTACTCTTGACAGCTGGTAAGTGGCACCACCATCCTTTTACTGAAATCTGTAGTAGTTAAGGGGGAGTGGGTATATGGTGAACCCTTTGTGCAGAGAGGGACAGATAATGAACAGAGCCAAAATGAGCTAAGATGACTATATTCCTCAAGGAGAGATTAAAAACACATTGAAGGGAACTCATTAAACACCTTGTTTTAACTCAGTGTTGTGGGAACAAGCCTTTCCTGTGGGAACAGCATAAGTTGTCACCAGGTTTTACATCTAATTTCTGCAGTACTATCGGCAAGTTAACTGTACCAAAGAGAGTAGATACTTGTGTTTTGTATTGAAACATGCAGAGAGCATCAAATGTGAACATTTACAAGAATATGACTGAAGCCATAAGCTGAAGCATCATTGTTGGGAAGGTTTGCGGGGGAGGAGTGATTCCAAGAAACATTTTGCATAGGGAGTATTGTGCGAGTCTAGTCAGAAGTCTCATGTTTCTCTACACTACAAAGACTACTGGACTGATTGCAAAAAATAAGCATCAGACAAGTCATCAAAGATTGTATTTCTGTAATAAAGTATTTCAAATGTGTAGTGAAAAAAAATAATCAAGCCTCCATGTCATTAGAATGACAGACTGTCCATTGTTAATATGGCTTGTAGGGAACAAAGCTTGTGCTTGTTTGTCCTTCTTACGATATGCTCATTTACAAAGCCACCAACTTGGGGGTCCCTGCTGCCCACTCTTTGGCTGCCTGATTCATTCTCTGACAGCATGAATAAAACTGCATCCTCTAATCTTACAAGTATTTGTGTATTTATCCTTAGCAATGCTTAGATCCCTGTACAATGAAGGGAACTACAGATGAACCCTTCAGCTGCTGTTGACAGAGGTGTGAGGAGTAGCTTAAATCTCTCTGTCTCTGGGTTATTTCAGTGACTCTGGGAACCTAAGACCGTAAGAGAGAGAGGTCAGATGTGAGAGAGCCTCCCAAACTGAAAGGATGTTCTGAGTAAATACAGCCCCTGTGGTCTACAGGAAGAAAGCTCCTTTGCCTGCCTTAGTACAGGCATTTCCCGCAATTAGCAGGAGGGCTAATTACCTGATGAGTTAATAATTAAAAAAAAAAAAGTAATACCTCATCCATTCCAGTTCTGGCCTGGATCTGACTCCTCTTCAAGCAGTGATGCAGACAAATACAGCTTTGCAGCTCACATTTCCCCACTGGGAGTAACTGTATGCTCCTTACCTTGTGTTACGGGCTCAGCTGGGGTCTCTGCAGCTCCTTCTTCCTCTCTCCAGCTGGTGTGATGTCCCTCTTCCATACACACTTCCCACTGCTGTCTGATGGCTTTAAAACAGGCTTCAGGATGACCTTCTGTTACTAGCGTAAAAGCTAGAGCTACGGTATGGTTTGTTCTAATATTATGCAGAGTATGCATGTCTGTGTTTGACTCCAGATGTTTGAATCAGTTAAGAGATCATTTGCCAAAGCCCTTTGACTTCAAACTTGTTTTTAAAAAGAGCCTTGACAAACTAATGTCCAAGGTGGGATTGCTGGTGTTATCTGATCTGAAATTAAGCACATTCTGAACCTTGGGGAAGGGATGCATGCCTAAGATGTCCAGGTACTTACACAGGTGCCACTAAGTCAGGAGTCTTGGTTAAAGACACAAGGCAGGACCCTGAGATTTTGCTCAGGGAGTACTTTAAACTCATGACAACAGGCTTTGTGCCTCCATCACTTCTGAGGGATCACCTCTTATCTTGTGAAGAACAGGGATGGTTTTCCAGGAGCTAGAGAAGTGTCTCCTGTTCTCTGCTGCTTCTAGCTCCAGAACTGCTGTCCAGCTGAAAGTGGGGGATGTGGCCATTAGAGAGCAGCCCACCCTCTTTCGATGTGGCACCTTTTCTAGCCAGGATGAAGCTCTGGCTGGTGGGGAGAGGGAGATCAGCACCAGTGGCTGTCATGCTGTATGGGAGCTGCTGTTTATGGCAGCTTCCAGCAAGCCCTGAGCAGTGAAATCTACGTGCATGCACACACACATTGCAACGCAATCGATTTTGCAGGCAGGTGCCAGGTGCCCTCTCCTTCCCAGCACTTGTTACATCTCTGTCCAACAATGTCACCAAGGTCTTCAACATTCATATGATAAGGCAGAGTACAAATCAGAACAGAGAGTCAAAGACCTTGGTGACAGCACTTCCAAGAGCAAGACATGGCTGCTGTGACTGCTCCTTACCATAGGCTTGGCTCATTGGTTGTAGGTGCTGGCTTTGCAACTGGCCTCAGTGCTAAGGATAAAATACTTACAAGAAATAAGCTTTTCTTCTGTTTTGGAAGGTGGAGGTACACCTTCCTTTTTGCTCTGAGGCATCCATTCTTTGTTTCCTTCTCTCTAAAAGGATCCCAAATGTTTTGCTTTGCAGTGCCATGGGGTAATAAAAATCAACAAGTAAAACTAAAGCCACCTTCTCTGTTGTTGCTAACAGTTGCACATGTAAGCCAGTCTAGCTGGTATTTACTTCATTGCTCTTAGTTTTCAGTGATCCCAAA
Organism: Cygnus olor; assembly: GCF_009769625.2. Taxonomy (NCBI): domain Eukaryota; kingdom Metazoa; phylum Chordata; class Aves; order Anseriformes; family Anatidae; genus Cygnus; species Cygnus olor. The sequence continues at coordinate 50,269,830 of NC_049198.1, forward strand.
GGGCATGTTTTTATTTTCCTTGAAACCAACCCAACTAAACAAAAAGGGAGCAATGAAATAGGCAGAGGGAAACAAACATCGCCTAAGAAGTTGCATCATATCTCAGGCTGTTGTTCTATACATGCCCTCCCTTTCCTGCTTGTTTGCTAGATTAGTATTACCCATGGTGTAGGAGAAACATCAGCTGGATAGCATCCTCTGCCAGTGTTGCACCTTGGTGGCTCTAGGTCCTGCACAGACAGGTGTTGGGGCTGAAGGAGTTTGCAGCCTGTCCAGTCAGAGATAGTAGGGCTACTTTTTTATTTCAAGAATGGTGGAGGGCTAGGGCTGAACAATGGCCTTGGGAGAGGCTTTGTGGTGGTATGTGACCTGCTGGATGATTATTAGGGTGCTCAGGGAAACAGGATGTTCTGCATTATCTACTAGATGACTTTGAGGTGATAGATAGCTCCCTCCTGAGTGTCTTCTCCCTAATAAAAATGGCCCCACACCCTCAAGCTAAACATTTGAATCGGTTCTTATACCTGCCTACATCTCCCTAATTAAGCTGGTTTCCTCCCTGACTTACCTTGGGAAGGATCCTAGCAAAAACCAGCCAGGCTAGAACGAGGACTAACAAACCATATGTCCAGGTGGCCTTCATCCCCGGAAACACCTGCATACACCAGTGGTTGCAGGGTGGCATTCCTGGCATCTCATGGTAGCAAGTAAATACACGTCTGGGTTCTCTGATACCGTGCTCCATAATGACGCACAAGGCCTTGCCTTTCCTTCAGTCTGGGGAAAATGGCGCCAAAACCACTGCTCTGTGGTAACAGGGGTGAGATCTTTACTCTTGGGGGCATCTAGGAAGGCCAGTTGTTGAGCGTGATTCATGTATTTTGTTGCATTAACCTTCAGCAGTGGGGTTCTTGGAGGTCTCCAGGCTGCTGTCCCCTCCCAGCCCAAAGTGTCCAGCCCCAGGAAGGGGAATCCAGGACTGTGTATGAACAGCCGTAATTCTGCTTTGGTCAGATATGGTCTGTCAGGATGGAGCCCGTGGAAGAAGCTGCCAACACTGGGCAGTCAGATTGCAGAAAGGGATTTACATTGTTGTGAGCTGTGTCAGTCAGACAGGAGACTCGGGTATGCACAGTTTTCCCACATCTGCCTAATTTTCTTGAAAGCACTGAGTCTCTGAGCCAGCACAGGTAGAAAACATTTCCAGTACGTTCTTGGAAGTTCAGGCCCCTTACTACAAGTAGGGAGCAGCGTGTCTGTGAATCCAGAGGGTTCATTATGCTTTTGTCATAAACTCCAGCAGGTAGACTGACAGTCAAGAGGGGTACCAATATTAAGAAGACTTCTTATGGTGGCATTCAGCCCAAATTATGTGTTGTGCAGTTAGCTATACCACTTTTAGTGACGTGGCACAGTATTTGCTGAACTACACACTTGTACACTTACCACTTCCATTGGAGTCTGCTTGTGCTTTCCTTGCTATTTGGAAGCTGAAAGTAAGATTAAAGTAATAAAATAAGTCTGTTAGAGGTTTAGGCACCAAGGTCTGCTGCACTTTTAAATCTTTTACCAGGAAAATCATCCTTGCTTCCTGTGGGGGTGTCCATGAACTTTCAGAGATTTTTGTTGGTAACGGCATTGTTATTACATGACTGTACTTAGAGGCTGGGATGGGTAAACAGAAGCAGCATAATGTGCATCACTGTCTTGTGATTCTGCAGAACTGGGCTTTGGTGCCTGTGTGTTTGTAGCTGAACTTCCCTTCTGCTTTTGAAGTGGGAGGTTTACATTTATTCTAGCTTGCACTCTAGGTAGAATATGCATGCATGTGGATGTAGGAGGGAAAGACTGAAGTACCTTTGAAAGCGGAGTTCAGAACATCCATTCAGCATCACGTTACATCTGGCCTTGCTTTAGTGTTTGCACTGTAAGCGATGAGAGCTTGAGAAAGACATCTAGGATTCCCATGATAAACGACTGTGTGTATCATGTTAAAGACATGCAAGGGGAATCACAAGGATGTCACCATTGGTCTGTATTGGTGAAGAGCAGTGCTGACAGTTCGGTTACTTTAAGACCATCTTACCTGACGATGCCACCAAACAATTTGACCACTTGCAGGGCAACCAACAGTGCCCATAGTTAAAATATGCAACACAGCTACTACAACAAATTTTAGAAAATCACTGTACCTTAGAGGCGCACTGCCTTTATCTTGATGTTAATTTGTCTAGAGAAAGACACAAAGATAAAGAAAACAAGAATTGCTTATTGTGCTTGTTGCAGCATGAATAATATCAGCTGCCAAAACAGGACGCAGTGGGAGAGTTCTGGGTCCTTCCTTTTGTCTCCTAAAACTCTCTTCAGTCTGGTCTGTCAACACCGACTTTTGTTCTGAATCACCAAGTAAAACCAAGCATTAAATGAACAGTTACACCTTTCAGATTCTCCTCTTATCTCACTCTTTTTTTTTTATGCAACCTTATCAGCAGAGCTTGCTAATACCAGCATTATGTTGCTGAAAACATATTCTCAGTGTTAACTTCAATTTGCATTTATTTTCTCCATTCCTCATTCTGACACGATTTCTGGGTTTGTTCTCAGTGACTTCTAATCTCAGAATCTCAATAAATTGCCTGATTTGTGGAAGATCACATTTGGTTTATCTAAGGTACAGGCTGAGATTGGATGAGAGGGGAGAGTCACAGGCTGCTAGCACCAATCTCGATGTGAAAACAGTCTCCTAGAAAACTTGTACCACTGTCCTCTGGTGAAGAGTGCAGCTGTTCCCAGGGGATTTCCTTGTGTTTGTGCTCTCATGAGAGCAGCTATTAGGAAATGGCCACAGCTGGAAAAAGCCCCGTCCACCTCTGTATCTGACTTGGTACTGAGGCTGGAGTACATAATTTTGATCCGACCTACCATATCTCCAAAGTTAATATTGAGCTTTGGAGCCTTCTCCAGTAATAATACTTTTCATCTTTTTTTTTTTTTTTTTCATCATTACAAACATTTATTTATTCCCCAATTTTACAGCATCCCTGTGAGCTAAATAAACAGCTGCCAAGGAACTGGAGTCCTCCTTCTACAACACAGTAGGATGTGACATAGTTTTAAATGTAGTCAGGATGCAATAAAAGATGATGGCTTTGAAATATTGTTGATGTTGAATCAAAGTTCATTTTTATCCAGGCAAGAACACTGCTTGACCAATTTCTTTGAAAACCATAAAAATTCAATTTTTGTAGGCTGCCATTTTCACAGGGAACACATGCTGTTCTATTTAAGTATTTTTGGTCATAAAATAAGTGACTGTCAATGTCAGGATCCTGGCTAAAATCAAACAACATTTTCTACCTCCTGTTGCTAAATTTTGTTGCTGCTTCAACAGACTGCAACATTCTTTACTTGCAGTCCTGTTTTTGTAGTGTTGCTGTGTATTATCAAGTAGTGGTTATGTCTTGTTTAAGAGATAAATTTTTATTTCAGATTGTAGGTTTTGTGCTTGAATCAGACTTTGTAAACAAGAAACATGCAAAGTTATGGAAAAATCCTTTTGAGATAAATGAAAATGCTCCGGAATACAAAAGTGTTGCACATTTTTAAGTATTAACCGAGTTGTAATAATTAACCCAGCTTGTTAAAACTTAATATTGCTTATGCCTCTGATGAGATTCTTGGCTGATGAAAAATTGGTATAGCTGTGAAAAGTTTGTGGAACATAGCTCAGCTGAAGATCTTGCTCAGGCATTTTTATGCTGACCTGTCCATACTGAGGTATATATGAGGGAGACTGAAGCTGATATGTGACATACATCTCTATAAACAGCTCAAGGTTCATCCCCTATTTAGTTTTAATTTTAAGGGTGGTGCAATAGAAGACTGCATTTTAAGGGATTTTTAGTACAGATCCTTTCCTGTTCGTTTCTTAGCCTTACTGTTCTTCTAAAAAGGCAACTTTCTGGAGTTAATACTACTTCTAAGTTAGATGCATTTTCTGTCGATGCTGGTGGAAGGCTTGCATGACTGCAGCCAGACAGAACTCACCAAACATAACCTGTTCCATCTCAGGAGGCCTTTCCGTGCAGTTCTCTACATATTTTAGCAAGTGCTGCTAGAACCTAGTTGGACCATATCTGAGCCTTAGGAAAGAACCAGCTGTCATCTACCCGACAAAATGGCACTTCAGAACATTAAAAAAAATAAAAACTGGAAAAAATAATCACTTGAGTCAAGATGAAAGCACGTTGTCCCAACAATTGTCCTTACAATAATGCCACAGATCTGTGACATAATCAATGTCCATCAGATCTCTCTGCTCGCCTATGCTCTTTCCTGCTCTACTCACACACTTGTCCACTGCCCAGCAGGTAGGGAAAGCATTAACTGTAGTGCTGTAAAGCCAGAGAACAGAAATCAAGACAAAACAATTCTTTAAGTCCACAATTATCTTTAGCTACACAGTTCATTTACTTCCTTTTCAAGTTGTATGGTAGTGCTACCTGAAGAAAGTCAAAAGAGTGGTACCAGGGTGTCCATATAAGTAATGCACAAGCCTCCTTCAGCAGTACACACTGTTTCTTCCATTAAACTGCACTGGTCTGGGACTCTGAAGTACTCAGGACCCTGTTCCTCAAGCAGCAAGCGGCACTGCTCTTTGCTGCATCTCCTAGTAGTGCTCCTGACCTCTGTGTGAAATAGGAGGCACTAATGCTGCCACAAGTACTCCAAGGTGTATTTTCAGCTGGCAAGCTCTGCCAGTACTGAAGGGAAAGAAGGGTTAGTATATTGCCAGTCCAGAGTGACGCCAAACAGAAGGATGAGCTCTTCAGACTACCAAGGGAAGGTCTTTTGGGAGCTTCCTGGTGTAAACAGCAGCACAGCGTAGTACTTAGGAAGCAAGAGACGTGATCTGTACCCAAAACTTTTGTTACGTGAATTTGGGCAAGACATATTCGCTAAGTATCTGCTTTTCAAACCACATTTCTCAAAGATTGAGAAAGTTCTTTAACTATTTTGAAGTGCTGTTGCTCAACAGTCTGATTAATGTTAGTAGCGGGGCTGAATGGTTGCAAAGGTTTCCCTGAGCAAGACAGAGCACATTCTGTTGTTCCAGTGCTGAAGCTTGATTTTTTTCTTTCCTTTGGACTTGAAGCTCAAAAGCAAAAATGAACTACATTATGGATAACTTTCCAACATCCAACCAAATTCAAACATAAGAAGCAGTCACGAGGATTTGAAATCATTTAGATATAGGTATATGTTCAGAATAAGTAGGCAGAGTTCCCGTTTAAGCTAGTTGGACTATAGTGATTGTCTGATTCTTGTGAATCCTTAGCAGTTTTGCCACCTTTTGGATTGGTTTGACCCTGGGAAGCTCCTTGTTCCAGAGCTGGCTTTTGCTGTTGTGCACTAGATGAGGGAGCGTTAGGACTTGGCACTAAGTCCAGAAGTGACACTTCTTCCTGACAGGCGGGGAAACAAGATGCACTGTGATCTGCTGACTGCAGACCCGGTATCATGTTGAGCCAGATGTGAGCTGAGTTCTACGAATCCTTGTTGAGAGAGAGGAAGGGAGCCAAGGCAGAATGAGGCTTCACACCCAAGGAAGGTGTGGCTATTTCTTTTTTCATCTTTCTGTGCAAAGCTAAACAATGCAAGTGCAGGACAGTCAGGGTCCCTTGATTCTGGGCATCTCTGCCTGTTGTTTTGCTTACAGTTCATCATTACCCCTACTGGTTTTGTGAGGGAAGTCTTTCTTCCTGATACCTGGTGCTGGGCTGCAGCTGTAAGTCAGAAGAAGCCTGGTGTTGCTGGGGTGGTTCTGCCTGCTTGTTTCAGGCCTCTGAAGCTATTCTGATATAGGTATTTTCTGTCTGCATTTGAACCAGCAGTCTCCCAGATGTTTGCTCACATCTCCAGCTCATGAAAGCGCTTCCGCTATTAGTAATGGTCATTTGATTAAAATGACCAGTCCCGCCTTTTCCTGTGACTTGAATTTCCACTGAATATAAAGTCACTTGTCCAAGCGCAAGCAACGCTGGCCTGGGTCTTCATTGGCCACAGCTCCTCCTGTCAACTTCTGCTTAGGTCCATACTTTTTGATAGCATAGTGTCACGCCGTGTATTCTCACAGCAATCTTTGCCATTGGAATAGTGGTTTGTGGCTGGATGTGACCATGCCGTTTGTTTTCCAGTCTATTGATTTTTAATATATTTTACTGTATTTCTGAGTTGATGTTTTGGCATATCCAAAATCTGCATGTTACCTAGGGCATAATGTTCTTAGTGCAGTTAAAATCCAAACCTTATTTTTAGCAACCAACCCTTACCTTCAGGCTCTTTAGAAACACTTCTCAAGTATTGCCAAGTATGTATTTTTTTCTTCTGAGCTGGATTTGACAAACAGAGACCTTCCATAGTCTGTACTAGCCTCAAAAACTTTCTACATACCACTCCTGAAAATCATTTTTTTGTAATAATGAAGTATCATTATCTGGTCAGATCTGAGGTCTGTCATCAGTATAGCTGACAAGCCAATTCATGGGTTGGAAGATGTGCAGTGTAGCAGTTTATTGTTATTTTGTGAAAAGTAGCAGGAGAATTCTCAACCAGTTGTAACTGCCTTGTGAACTCTGGAACCCTGCTCAGAATTTGCTTCTTAAAACAATACAGTGGAGGTATTTGAATTTTTTTCTGAAGGCCTGCTTCATTTATTGTACTGTACAAAGCCTGAATACAAGTGACATTTTTTATTTTAAACTGTCCAACTGTATTTCACAGTTGTCTGTGCTGATAACAGTATTTGGTTTGCAGCAGGGGAAAAGGCGAGAATATCTTTTTTATGGTGTTATACAAGACCAGCGGGTGTGGGTGTGGGTGGATGTGTTCCTTCGCAGACCGAAGCTCTGGAGGCTGCGTTTGTTCGTAGAACTGCTGCTGACCGCCATGTGGCTTTCACTTTTGTGTCCTGTGCCTATGCTTTTTGATGCAGAAGCTATCTGTTGGCATGTTTGTCACACAGGAGGGGACCTGATGACATTTGAGTCTTCATGTAGTACCCAAACAGAGGTATGAGCCTCGTGTTCCTTGCTGACTTTCCATGCAGGTTGGAGGTGGGATCTCAGCTGGCTTAAATTGGCTCTACATTCTTGAAGCCAACACGCCTCCAGTAAAAGCTGAGGACTGCTCTCTTCTCTGTGCAACCAGCAACGTCAGCTGTGCTTTCAACTAGAGTGATTATGCTGTCTGCTGCTTTTAAAGCCCTTCTAAGCAAAAGTGCTGACTTAAAGAGGAATGGAGGAACCAAAGCCTGCAGGCCCATGTTGCAGGCTTATGTCCTAGCACTTCTCTTAAGATGCAGCACAGTGTTTTGTCCAGCGTTAATCTTTGCTGGCTCACAAACCAAAGCAACCAAAGCAATGACATTATGGTTAAGGTGCAAGTGCCTGAAAGAGTAATGTTTTGGGAACTACTGGGCAGGGAAGTTCAGAGGACCAAGAGGTCCTCCTGCCCATGTCTTACGCCTCCTGAGGAGCTGTTCTTTTTATCACTGTTCCTCCTGCTTTTCATGTTCTAAACATTGTGAGTGTTGTACCATACCACACCATGCAGATGAGTTTGAGGTCACTTTTCTGTGCCAGACACTCTCTCCTGATTCTGGAGCGTTTGGGCTCGTCTCTTGAGACCATGGCGATGACAGTAAAATGACCTTGGACAAGGGGGATCTCTCTGATGTGCCTGTATGTTGTGGCTATCCAAGCACTGCTTGGTACCTCAGACTCACCTCCTAACTCATAGCTCCCAGCACAACAAGTGGGAAGGACAAGAGAAGTGAGTTCTCCACGGTGGAAAGAGAGGACCTGTTGCACAATACGTACCTTTATCCAGGAGAAATCCTAGCTGCTGGAGAAAGGCAGGAGGCTGCCTCCTCACTACACACTTCACCAGGGAAATTTGACATAGCAAAATTTGTCAAGATTACAGGCTCTAGTTAAATGGTGGTAACTTGGGTGTCATCTAATGTCTCCACAGACAGCACTGATGGACACAGCATAGACCTATAGCCTGCCATGAAAACACATCAAGCTATGGCTGTAGAAGGAACAGCACTTCGATTGCAAGCAAATTAGGCTTGTGTTTTCACATGAGCAGGTCCTGCACAACAGGCCTGCTGAGCTGCTTGATTTCTTGTCAACAAATCAGGGCACAGCCGTCTAACTTGTTCAGAGAACAGTTTTGCACTTGTCAGTATCAGCAGGGATACAGGCAGCTCTGAGAGCTATTCCCACCATACAGGGGCAAGGGTGCCTACAGGAAAAGGAATATTAAACCCTAGTAACTGCCTTTTTTTTTAAATAAATATTTGTATGTATGTATCATACGTCACTTGATCATGCTCTCCAGATGTGTTGCTTGAAGTTAGGGATATAATGAGGGCAAATGAAAATTTGCCCCCTTGCCAAAGCCCAGCAGTGGGTCATCTGGAAGGTTTGCTTTTCACCCTGTAGATGTGGGCTGTTGGCTCAGAGTGGTACAACACTGTAACAGACTCCAACATTAGGAGGCCTCTATTTCCTCAGAGTAAGTGTCAATTCGTGAGTCCTTCTGTTCCACTGTTACTTTGTTTGAAAGCCTCTTTTTATGGGACGTAGCCTCAGGCTCCTTTCGTCTATAAATCAGTGACGGGTATTGAGTGTGAAATCAGTTGAGTCATTTAAGTGCACCTGTCATGTATTTTTGAGGAATACTTCCCATAATCTCCACTGAAAAATTAGCACAAAATTCCAGTGTAAGTGTTAATCCTGCAAGCACATTTGGTTTGTCTGCCCTGGTCCTTTTCCTATGTGAGGAGTTGCTAATTGTTAAGGTAAGTCTCCAGCCAGCGTCCTCTTGGTGGTAACGTGCCACTTGTAAATGGTTTCAGCTGCAGGAACTGAGACCAGCTCTTGGTCTGCTGGTAGCCCATTCGTGCACTTGGTATCTTGCAAAACGTCCTGTTGCTGGGGGTATGACTGGTAAAGAAGCAATGCCCTGGGTGAAGCAGGGCTCTGTGGCCAGGGAGCCTTCTCATCATGTCTTCTGGTCATGCAAAGGCACTGTGGAGCAGGGTTGCACAGGCATGACAGGCAGGTGTATAATCAGGCTGGTGTGGGTGAATGTGAATTACTGCCTTCACATGAAAGCTCTGAGGAGGCACTCTGCACCTACCTCCCGTTCTGCAGAAGTGCAGTTTTGTCGCAGCAGGGAACCAGGTACAATGAATCCCAGTTCCCTCACTGGTATCTCCTTTGGGCATTTATGGAAGCCTGCTCATTCTAACAAAGCTACAGCTTCGTATGCCCAATCTTGTCTCACTGGTTCATCTTGCAGTGATGCTTTTATGCAGCTGCTATGAAAATGATCGGGTTGCCCTATTAGCAGTCTGTGATGAGAAATTAAGGGTCATAATTTAACAACAGCTTCTCTGTTGTCTTGATGCTTGGCTGTGAGGAACACAGGCTTAGCCAAAGGGTAGCAAATCTGCTAACCACAATGGATATCCAGAAAATAACATAATTGTTTTCTGCCCTGAATGTTCCGTAAGTAGCGACTGAAATTCCCTGAAGATAAATAGTCACACTTATAGATGGGACACACTGCCCTGTTTTCCTCCTAGCTTCTAAATTAGCATGGCATGAATCACCTTCTCCCCCTTCCTTCACCAAGTTCCTTGTAGGGAGTTACGGCATGTGAGGCTGGGAAATAAACAGTACATCAGCCTGTCAGATTGTTTTCAGTCAGCCTAAGTTAGTTTTAAACTGGTTGAAAGTCTGGTTTACTATAGTTTATGGAGAACAAATCCTTTGAGCACAAACCCCGCAAATTGAAGTCAGACCTGGTGAGCTTTGTATTCTATGGTACACTGAGATATGTTCAACTAACATTTGCATGCCTTTTATTTTTAGAAGGCAGTGCTCAGGATATGAAAACTGTAGCCACAATTTCCGTGGGGTTTTGTTTTTCTAGCCTATTGTTTCATTTTTAAAAGACGCCGCATAATTAAATTTTGAAAGGAAGGTATGAGCCAATTGTGCTTCCAAGTGAAGCAAGAAAGAATGGGAGGGATGTTTAGGAGAACAGTCCTGCTCTCTAACCTGCACAATTTTTATCTTCGCACTTGTCTGTGGATCCTCAGTTTTGCTGGAAATTGTCACTGCTTGCTCTGGGAGCACTCATGGTCGTACTAATAGTAAGAGCCGCAAATTAAAACAGGTTCCTCACTGTGGGTTCTCTAGCTCTTTCCCGCATTGAGCTGCCTTTAGAGCCTGTGAAAGTAACCGGTGATGTGTTTCCAGAGTGATGACAGTAAAAAACTCCAGCTGTGGAGAACATATGAACCATGGACACTTTCTTCACTGCACAATCAGTGTTTCAGTCCAGATCTAGAGGGAAAGTAGACTAGTTTATCTGTAGTGTTTCTCATGACCCCACATAGCAATGACTTGCTATTATTTATAGTGGACATATTTTGTTCTGCACTTCGACTAACCAATAACATAGCAAGCATGGAGTTTCTGTTTTTCTTGCTAATTCATATGGATGTCTTGAGCCCCTTGAGTAGACTTTTTTGCTATTATTGTCACAATGATTTGATTCTCAAGCCAGAAGTGACCAGTCTGGCTCTGTGCTCAGGGGCGAAGGTGCTGGAAGGGCTGAGCTGTCAGGAAACTCTGAATCTTGAACAGATTTAAAACAGTCCTGAAGGAGATAGTCTTCAACATGAAAATCCCAAATTTCTATTTTTCCTGCCCAGAGCTCAGCCCCCTGCGTCAGTTTGAAGCAACAGGAAAGCCATGTCTTTCATGAAGTCAGTGTCCGTGAAATGCTGCCATGTGTGATTGTTCAATCCTGACCTGTCATTTCAGAGAGGAAGGGTGGTTTTGCGGTTAAGGCACAAGATGGCCAGTTCTGGGAGCTCTTGGTTCTGCTGGAGACTTCCTTGCGTGACTGTAAGGGAGGACATTTCTCCCTGCCACACAGGGGAAGTGGACTTCTGCTTGCTTCGTACGGATGGGGACTGTCTCCTGCTCTGTTGCTATACAGTGCCCAAGCTGGAGCTCAGCAGAACAAGGCTCAGCACATCAGTCCTGCTGGGCCTGCTGAGGTGGGGGTGCTAGTTGCATGGTTTATAAGCACAGCCCCTGTTTGTGTTTGTTGTTGCTCTGCTTTTGTTCCTTTGGGGTCATGACTGAAATTACAAAGGTAGGCTACCATGAACACCATCTACCTTAGTATTTCTTCTGCTGTGAGACAGTAACTTCACATGTACATCTCACCTCCAAATCATGGCAGAGGCTGACGTCAGATCTAATCATCTTCCAGTGTGGTGGCTCAGTCTGACCTCACGTTTGTGCCTGGGGCTCATCTTGACTTGTGGTACCTGAGTTTCTGACTGGGAAGCTGTTCCCTGCTGTGGTAGTGGTGAGGGGAGCCTGCAGTCCTGGCTTTCTGTTGGAGGCAAAGGGAGAGGGGAAGAGAGTCTGTCCGTCCACATCAGCAAAACACAGAGGGACGTCTTTCTGACGTGCTCTGCGGATGCTGCAGCTGCATTGCTCAGTGTCAGCTGGGTTGCAATAGCTGACCGTACCAGTGCTTTTCGTCAGTCTCAAGTGTGAGAGAAGACGCATGAGTTAAATAACATTTGAGCTGACATTTTGCCTCACGTTTTTTGAGTAACTTGATAGTGTGTCTGAGCTTTTATGGCAGGAAAATATTACAGTAGTTGGCCTCTGGTTGTAAAATGTGTTCTTCTACTCCAAATGTTTGCATTATTAGGTAAGCTTGATACTAGCCTTCAAAAGACCTGTCTGTTTCTTTTGTTTTCTATTTTTGGGGTGGTTCTTTCAACTAATGCCCTTGTATTTCATATACCCTTGTGGGCAAGCAACCTTGGAGGAGAATGGCTGTTTTCAAGAGGAAAGATCTATTAACTTTCATCTTCTTGAAATACCCAGGGCAGGAATTTAGACTGATTGCAGTGTGCAGTGCTTTTCTGTGGCTTCATGTGCAAGTTGTTACGCGTGCCTCCATGACTGGGGGTGTGACATGAGACACTGAGCTGTGAGTGCTAGAAGTAGGACCAGACAGGGTGGGGGAGAAAACGAACAGTGAGAGAGGCTGGCTGTTTGCTTAGGGTGTTGCAGTGGGACCATGATGTTTGGATTTGGCCCCTTGGTCTCACAGAGCTTCCACATGTGGTCTCAGGCACACAAAGGATATGGCCAAGTAAGCATAGGTTCGTGCCCAGCCAGTTGGAAGCTAAGTATTATCCCACAAGCAGTTCTGGTAACTTCACGTGCTGGTAACTTTATGTTCTGTTCCCATCATGTTTTCTTCCAAGTGATGATGAAAACCCCTTCAGGCATTTGTAGGAGTTGCCTTAGAAGTCAGCTTTGATTTTCAGCAAATTCTAGTGCTGAACAAGTCTGAAAATACTCAGCATGATAAAAAGGAAGGGGAGAAATACCCTGTTAACCCTGGACTGGTTAATTACAGTTGTGAAGGACAGCAGGCTGTTCCTCCCATGGTGATTACAGAGGGGCCAGGAGGAGTCCAAGCGTTGCTCAGGTTGCTTTCCTGCAACTATGTACAGAGTCTTCTCCTGACCAAGAGAATCCTACTTTCGCATGGCAGACCTAGTGCATCTCCTCTTCCCCCCTCAAACAAACAACAATGAGGATTCAGAAAAGTAGGAGAATTATTGCGTGGTTACTTTTTTTTTATAAAAAAAAAGGTGTACGTCCCCTTTAAGAGGAGCTTGAAAAATCCTCCGAACAGGGACAGACTACATGAAAAAGCTTGCAAACATCTGAACTTTGCATGCTAGGGCACCTTCAGCCAGCTACCCTTTTGTCCATCCGAGTTTCTGAACCATTGATGATCTCACCGAAAAAAACGAACAAGCTGCAGGAGCGTTCAGGGAGCTCGCGCCTTTCAGGATCAGCCAAGGAATGGGGCTGGGGAGGTTTTCCTTCAGCAGCATTGAGGCAGGCTGCTTTAGCCTCTGCTGGGGAGGAGGACAGCACGAGGCGGCCGCACGTTATGGCAGCAGCGGCGGGTGGTTTCCTTGCGAGGTTTCCTGCCGCGAGCAGCAGAGCGCAGAGGGCGAGGGAGCAGCCTTCGTCCCGAAGTAACCTCCGCATCGCCTCAGCCGAGGGTGGTGGTGGTGGCGGCGGCTGCTCGCGCGGAACCAGAAGGCGACAGGGCGTTTGTAACTGGATATGTGGACGAGGGAGCGACGACCGACAGTAACCCGGCGCGCTTCGTGCCACAGGAGCAGCGCCTGCGGCCTGCTGCCTGGGCGCCCGCAGCCTGCTCGGGCCGGACCTGGCACCGTGGGCAGCAGCCGGCTCCTGATGGGAGCCAGGCTCTTTTTTTCTTCCCCAGGGTGGGTTTTCTAGGAGGGACGACCAGCCTGGTGAAGCGAAAAAATAAAAGGTTGGGGGTAGCAGCAGCTGCTGTTACTCCGCCTGTTACTCCTAGGGCTGCCTGCGGGACGTTCCTGTCAGGGCTCGATCTTTGCCGTGGGCACTCATGTCCTCTTCTTCCTCGAGTAGACAAAGCAGCATGATGCCCTGCTGGTGGGCTCAGTGTCACCTGGAAACCTTCACCCCAGTAAATCCCGTCAGGCCTCCTCTCTCAGCTCTCCCTGGCATAGCTGCTTTCCTCATCCCCACTTATTTAAGCATAGTGAAATGCGAGTTGGCCTCTCGAAAGAAAGAAACAGCATGAGGGTCAGTCAGTTGCTTAAGCTCCGGGTTTGTGAACTTTAATATTGTACATGGGTTATAATTTTCAGATGGCTCGCGTCTGCTGTGAGGGAGATACACATTTGTTTAAAGCGGGGAGCTGAAGGTGAAGGTGAAGCTTTGGGAGAAGAAAATGGAATAAAAGTGTTTGCAGAAATTTTGCCAGAGTGGTTAAGGTTGCTTCCTATGTTTTCATGCAGTTCTGTATGACCTGATCTCTTTTTGTCTGCGCACATCAGACTTTGAAATACTTTGTGGTAGAGTAAATATAGTAGTTTTGTAGAGTACATCTTGTAGTTACTATTAGCATAATTAAATATGGACTACTAAATCCCTGCATGGTCCATGTACCAGCTGAGTCCTGCATTCAGTAAGGGCACAGGGATTAAGAGAAGCTGAATCTTTGTGCAGGGCTAATGCTGGAGCATATTTCACCCCAGAGCAGGGGAATAGCTTGGTCTCCCTTGCTGCTTCTGTGTCTGACTAATGGATAGTGTGTGCAAATTGAGTTTAAGTATTAAATTAAGTTGTTTTTAACCCCCTTCCCCCCCCTTTTTTTGAGATCGAGACATCATAGTTTGACATCTCTCAAAGCTGCCATGCTTCAGAGCATTTTGCTAGCATCTCCTGCTTTCTTTATGCTATTGTTTGTGTAATCCCCTCTCCCCTATTTGTCAGCTGTTGCTTTTCCTGTTCAGAGCTCTCACATGAATTTCCTTTTGGCTTTGCCCTGACCAAAATGTTGCTGGTTTTGTCACTTTTCAGACTTGAAACTTCGGGATTTCCTGGTTGACAACGAGACATTCTCAGACTTCCTCTATCATAATGTGTCCATGCCATCATCTGCAGTAGAGGAGCTACTGAACGCAGAGGTCAAGCTCCAGCAGGTAAAGAGCGCTTTCGACCACTAATATAATGGTCAGTCTATTGTTTGTTTAACTGTAGTGCCAAGATCCACAGTGCAGGACCCCTCTATGCTAGGTGTTGTACAAACAGAGAGGAAAATGTAATCCCTGCTTCTCTCTTCCTCCTTACCCTCAACTTACTGTCTTATTTGGTTGTAAGCTGTAAAAAGACACTAAGACCCACATGGAAATGTTTTAATTAGCATAAGAAACTAGCCTTTGTACCCTTCAGGCTAAATGGAATTTCCTATTTCCCATCTTTTTTTTTTTTTTCCACCCAGTGAAACATTAATTAGGTTGCTAGTGCTGCACCTGGGTCTGGGCAATCCCAGACAGGAGTACAGACTGGGAGAAGAACTTGTTCAGAGCAGCCCTGCGGAGAGAGACTTGGTGGTTCTGGTGGACAAAAGGCTTGACATGGGGCAGCAGTGCGCGCTCGCAGCCCGGAAGGCCAACTGCATCCTGGGCTGCATCAACAGAGGGGTGGCCAGCAGATGGAGGGAGAGGATTATGCCCTCATGAGGCTCCACCTGGAGTACTGCATCCAGGTTTGAGGCCCCCAGCACAAGAAAGATGTGGACCTGTAAGAGTGAGTCCAGAGGAGGGCTACAAAGGTGATCAGAGGGCTGGAGCACCTCTTCTACGAAGAAAGGTTGAGAGAGCTGGGGATGTTCAGCCTGGAGAAGAGAAGGCTCCGGGAGACCTCATTGCGGCCTTTCAATACTTAAAGGGGGCTTATAAAGGACTCTTTACTTGGGTAGATAATGAAAGGACAAGGGGGAATGGTCTTAAACTAAAAGAGGATAGATTTAGATTAGACACTAGGAGGAAATTCTTCACTGTAAGGGTTGTGAGGCACCAGCACAGGTTGCCCAGAGAAGCTGTGGATGCCCCATCCCTGAAGGCGTTTAAGGCCAGGCTGGATGGTACCTTGCCCAGCCTGATCTAGTGGGTGGCATCCCCGCCTATGCCAGGGAGATTGGAGTTAGATGATCTTGAAGGCCCCTTCCAACCCAAGCCATTCTATGATTCTAGTTACAGTTGCTGCCCCTCTTCCACATAGTGTCTCATTCTTCAGTGAATTCTCTCAAGCCATCTTTTTCAGTGCAGTTTGATAATTATTCCTACGAGTTAAGTTGTACTAAGAAAAAAAAGGTGGAAAAAATCGGTGACGTATCTATAAATGGGTGACAGCTTCATT
The DNA here is from genome assembly GCF_009769625.2 of Cygnus olor. NCBI lineage: Eukaryota > Metazoa > Chordata > Aves > Anseriformes > Anatidae > Cygnus > Cygnus olor. The sequence goes on from NC_049198.1 coordinate 50,285,726, forward strand.
CATATAAGGTTGTACAGAAAGGCCTATTCAGAGTATGCAAACCTCTCACAGCAAATGCAGTCTGCAAATGCAGACTTCTCCTGCAATCTGTTGGTGTCCTATAGTTGCGTAATAAGCCCAGAATTACAGTTTGTAAGCAAGTAGGGAACTGGAATTTCTGAGGAGAAAGTTCACTGATGTTACTGTAATGTAATCCAGTGTCCTAAGCAGGGTCATGTATCCAGTGCACCACGTACGGTACAGATGCATAAAAATGGCCAAAGCCTTGTCCAGGTGTGGACGTTGCTTCCTGGGGCAGAGAAGCTCGCCCTCGTGTTTCTCTGACAGTGGTAGGCATGCTGAGGGGGTTGTGGGGTTTGGAAGGAGCCCAGACCACCAGTGGGCAGGCAGCTGTGTGATCACATGCTGGATCATGGCTTGGATGGCAGGAGTAGGGCCATATCCGTGGGAAAATGGCTGAGGTCCTGGTCTGGGCTGCAGCATGACCCATTCAATGGCAGTGAGGAGTAAATAACAGTGGCCAGGGTGTATGCTGCCTGGCATAAATCTCCCTGTTTCATACAACAGGGACAGTCCCAGGAGAGGACAGTGTGACCCGTGAACCTAAAACAGTCACCTGTGACTGCTTTCTTGGAAATGAGCTTGGCATTTTGGGAGTCTTAGGGAACTAACCTGCCATTTATTTGCTTATTGAAGACACCGTGGCTTCAGGTGGCTCAAAACTGTTGAAGAGAATTGGCTAGGTGTGACTGGGTGTTCAGGTTGGAGGGGTAGGTAGGGCCTTTGTGTTAGGGTCATGTGCCTTGGATGGGCTGTGTTTGATAGGAGCATCTTTTATCCAAAGGAGCTTGAAATCTGAGTAAAATAGATGGTCAGACACTAGAGATTTGTTCATCCTTATTTTTTAAGTGAGCACTGAGAGACACTGGTTTTCTGTATATCCACCCAGGGAAACTATTTTTGACTGAGCCCACAATTCCTGAGTGTCATTCCAGTGTCACAGGAATATCCCTTTTACAGCATGGCTATGATGTGGTAGTAATGCTGCTGGCAAAAAAAAATCTTTCTCAAAAGTCTTGACTTCTTGATGCAGGAGCTATTCTGTGTATTCAGCCGAGTGTGCAGCATAGAAACATCCTATTTTTGGCATATGGATGCAGACTAAAGTTAAAGGTTTGCGTAAGTGTTGCATTATATATCACTTCCCTCTCATATCATTTCCATCTGCTTGTTTTCTGAACATAGTGCGCTTTTTTCCCCATGGATTGTTGATGCCCTTTTGGTTTTGAAAGACAAGAATATTCTCAGGATTACCAGCGTTATGCAGAAACTGTTAACTCTTCTGGGATGTAGATCAATCCTCTTTATTTTTTGCTGGAAGTTGGGCAATGCATATTGGGTATTGCAAAAGAACAGAAAGCATGAACTGTAAAGCTCTTGTTCACTATGTATTCACAATAAAATTGTTCACTCTCTCTAGCCCCAAGGCAAAAAAAAAAATCCTTTCCAAAAAGATTCCAAATTTTCCTTGTGTTTTTCGCTTTTATGAAGTGTGTACCTGTTTGCTGTGCACCTGTTTCTTGTTGAACAAACCTAGATGCTTTATTGACTTCATTAAAGAAAGAAACTTGCCTACCAGGGCTGAAAGGTGTTCATGATCAATCAGAGCAATTTTATGCATTTCCTTCACAAACAAAGTGATTGTTTGTGGATGAGTAAACCTCATCCACAAGCAAACAATCACCTTAAGTAAAAATATGCCTGTAAAAGAAGACTCAAGGATCTTATCTCTTGTTTGTTGCAGTAAGTAAGATTATTCTTTATTTCACTGGTACATTATCTGCCCCCAAAACATTGCAAAATGTTTATCTTGGCTGCTGGTAAAGAGATGCATCAAGAGCTACAGGAGAAGGTGATCCTGATCCAGAACCATACAGAGAACGTAGCTGGCAGATATAACTAAGGAGTTTGGGACATAGTTCTTTTGCCCTTCACATATATTTGCCAGACTTGTGTCTGGTCACAAGCCTTGTTTTGTCTCTATGGCACAGTTCCCAGAAGACTGAATATTGGGCAATGTGTGTACCCTTGGTTGGAGAAAATGGCTGCTATGGAGGACAAGATTACCGCTGCTCTGAGCACGTGTGCAGGGAAGTGGAGAGAGACCCGTGTCCCCCAGGACTTTTCCCCCATGTACTCTGCAGGGAAACATATTTTTCTTGGAATTCAGAGTTGCGTATAGGTCGGGACCATGCAACTTGTAAAGAAAAATGCCCTCTTCCCTCTATCTGGAAATGTTGTGAATGGTTAGTTTTGTCTAGGTGATAACCAGTTTTGTTCTATGACTCTTAAACGTAGAGAGATTTATATGCTTTTCTCACTTTTCTAGGTCATAGTGTCTGGTTACCGAATGCGGCTGCGAGATCTCTGCAATAGCTCAATGCTGTCTGAATTTCTTACAATCCACAATCAGTCAGTGGCCATGGACTCTGAAGCCTTCCTTTGCGCCTTACCAAAGGAAAAACTCCTTGCAGCTGAACAAGCCTTCCGTGCTAACCTGAATCCTTTGAAGCCTCTTCAGGTGAGTCTAATGGTTGCACCTGTGAGAAGCTATCATTGACATTGTGATGTTTTCAAGGGGTTTCAATATGGAAATTTATCTCTGTGTTTCTAGAGTGAATTGTTTATTGGCATTGAGAAAGAAGATGGTCTTTGTCATTGAAGCTTGAACAAAGTTGCTTCTTCCTGTCATTCCTACCCTTTCCATTGCAGCGTTGCTTGCATAGTGTAAATGTGTGTGGGCTATGATTTAGTTTGTCAAGAGGAAAATATTTATGCAGTGTAATAACAAACAGATGATGGGTTGTCCCTGTGCTTTGGTCAGCTGTATCGCAGCTGAAATGAGCCCAGATGTTAGACTGGCCCATGCTGGGTGCTAAAACCATCATTCTCTGCACTTAGCAAGGGGCTGTAGAGTGCGGAAGTTCCTAGCCAGTAGCAGGTTTAATTCATATGTAGAGGAGTCAACTGTTAAAGACCTTGTTTGAAAGGCTGACCAACTCAATAGATTTTGGAGCAAGTGCTCCAAAACTCATTGAACTTAAGGGAAATGTGTCAGTTAGGGGGTGATTGCAGTCTGGGGCAGACTTAGCTGTTTATTCTAAGAAACACCAGTGATGCTTTGTTGTTATATGCCCACAATATCTGGATAAAGAGCAAAAGTTTGAGGAAGTTAGTGCTGGAAATATCAGAGAGAAGGGACCACAGAACCCACTCTGTTACCCAGTAAAACAAACACTCTCTTGTGTGCACTGGAAGAAATAAACACTTCGGCTGTGTGTGTTTCCAGATTTGATGAGCCTTTCAGGACAGAAAGTCATGTACCACTTGTTTGGCTTTGTCCCCAGTCAAAGACAGTCATTAACAAGTACTGGAATCATGTTACTCTTCAGTGCAGTGCACAGTGGACAGTTCTCTCGCAGATCATTTTCTGTTTTCCATGTGTCCTCCATCTGCATTTTTTCTTTCTTGCTGTAAGAGCAAGCTAATCATAAGCACTAAGAAATGAGGTAACAGTACTGAAATCATCCCCATAACAAAAATGAGATATTTTGAAAATGAATGGCTATAAGCAATTTCTTGTGTGCAGTTAGATGTATATGTATGCATTCACTTTATCTCATTCAGTGTCTCTAGAATTTTTGGACTGAGTGGGATGAAACTAACCAGCTAACACCACTCAGCATCGTCCTTCTGGGCCCTCTGGAGACTCCACGTTGTTTTTTCTCATGTTTGAAAGTCTCTGCAATTTAGCTGACAGAAGCAGATACTATGCCTCTGTTGTTACATCTGTATTGTTTACTGGTGAAAGAAAGCAGTCATAAGCCACTCTGATAGTGCTACTTGGCAACAGCAAAGTAGATAGAGACATTAAGAGCAATTTTGGGTGACTTCTGAGAAGTTTGCTCACGATCCTGGCTTCGGAGAAGCCCGAGCCCTGAAGCCAGAAGTTCTAAACCTGCTGTATGTTGTACACCACCCTGTAAAGGTGCATGGGTTTCTTCAGAAAAATGTTGCATGCTACCCACTAGTAAAAGCTGCTGTAACGCTTTGGTGAGTGAAATAAAACCAAGTTGCTTCAGTATGTCCAGGCAAAATGATTAAAATAACACCAGGATCATGACCAATACATTTGAAACTTAGTGGCTTTAAAGGCTAAAAAAAAAATATGCCATGACCTGTAGTAACATATTGGAACAAAGAGAGAACTTTCTGTTCTTAAACAAAGAAGGCTTTTGACAAGTAGCTTATCATTAAAGGCACTGGGGGTCAAATCTTGGACAAGCATGCTGAAGCTAGCGTGCACCCTATCCACTACAGAGCAGGCAAACCAATGCCAACAAGTTGACTGTCCCAGAGATTTATTTTTAATTTTTGGCTTAATCCCCTTGATGTCAGTAAGTAAAAGTAAGGGCCAAGTCAGATGCAGGTACAACAGAAATTTAGAGGCAGGTATTTGGCTCACATGATGAGACCTAAGCTCTGCTGGTTTTTGGGGAGGCAGAGAAAAAACATCTTAATATAATTAGGTAGATATAACTGGAATGAAAAGGACTTGGAACAATGTGCAAGAACTGTATAAGTTCAACACCTAAAGTCTTGAACAGTAAAATGGAAGTTTTTGCCATTCAAGTGGCTGTAATTTCTGGTGTGCTGCATATGGAAGATTCCGGCCACCATCCACCTGCTTGCTCTTGCCCTTGTACATCCCTGTTTGTTGTTCCCTCTGCAAGACCATAAGCAAATTGTGTTAGGGAATTGATCTGGATTAGAATGGACTAATGTAATTGTATGGTTACACAAACATTTGTGCAGAAAGATGGAGGGGGATTGTTACACGACTGGGAACCGAGTGGTCAGAGTGTATGGGGAGGGGGCATGAGACCCCTGTGTCAACACCTGCTTCTATCAGCTTAAAGCGTCTGTGCCTTTGTAGCCTGAGGGAAACAATAAATGTTTCAGGTAACTCACAACAAAACGGTAGTTTTTTGTGAATTATGAAGAGAGCAGAGTTCTAAAAAGGAAATTAAAACAGGTGCACGGTGAAATGTGTGAGCTCTGAATGTCACAGCACTGTAAAGGAAGTTTGAAAAAGAAGGCAAAAACTCAATACTTGTCTTTGCATATCCGCTCATCTGTTCTATCCCAAACAGACACTGGATGTTGCACAAAGTGGATTAGTACAGTTAAGATAAAGGATTTCCAATTAAAATTTTACATATGCCTTTCTAGCTCTGCCACTGATCCTTTGTGTGACTTTCATTTACCCTACTCCTGTAGGGTGAGAAAACAGAGCCAAGATGGTAGAGGCATGGTGGGGAAGTTCAGGTAGGCCTCCTTGTTCCCTCCTTCATAAGAACCTATTTGGGGGGGCGCTGTTTAGATGGAAATGCAGAAGAAAATCTGGGAGCGATCACAGGGTGCCATGGTAGAGGATCAGCTTTCCTTCTTGAAGGGAGTATTCACTCTCCTAGAAGCACTAAATGTTTATAAAAGTCAGATTCTTTTTTCTAGGTCCCACATCTCAATCTTCATCCATTCCCTGAAGCCTTTTTGGCCAACAATAAGAACAATGGGCTGTAGTACATTTTGTTCAAGCCAGTTGCAGGCACAGCTTGTCTTCAGTGGAAGGTTTGCCTTCTACTGGGTGTATTCAGTGAAACTAAAGAGAGGCAGGAGAAGCTGGTTGGAGAAAAATATGGAAACAGAACCTCTAATTCCATGCAGACAAGTTTTCATTTCAGCTTTCTCTCTGTGCTAGGTCAGGAGTTGTCCCGTGGAAGAACTGTACAGGCTGGGGAAGGTTATCAAGAGCAATGGCATTAAGTCAGAGATGTCCCAACAGACTGGTGTTGATGGGTAGGGACTGTCTTATAGCATAAAATTACATGTCTGTGCAACAACTTTTACCTCTGCAAATCTCCCCAGTTTTGAAAATAACTTGGGGGAGACTGCTAAGTGACAGAGACGATTCAAATTGGCCTTGTGGGATTTCATCTCTGCAGTGCTGCTTAAGAAGGGCTTTGCCACATTCACTTCCAGTGGTGTGGGTCTATAATAAGCCATAAATATGTTGTGGCTTCTGTACTGTAGTGGTACTTGAAGGAGTGTGGGTAAGCACATGAAAATCCAATTGTTCTTTTCCCTTCATAATGCAGCTGGTATTTTGTCAAATGGTTAGCATGAACTAAGCATTGAATGTTGAATGCATTCCAGTTGAAAGAAATGGCTTTAGAAAAGGTCTCTTAATGTAAATACATGCTGCAACTAAACTTGTGGCTTTCCTTGCTCTTTTGAGTGTTTTCGGTCAAGCACAATGATATCGTGATTTCAAGCAGCTGTACTTTGGGACTTCCACTCCCAGGAAACAAAAGCAGAAACACAAAGCATGTGATTTTTCTGCATAGTTCAGTGCTCAGTTTCCACTAAGATCAGTGTAAAATTGTAATAACTGTTTCAAAGCAAACATGGCAGAGTGGTCTCTTAAGCAGAAGCAATTAGCTGTTACGTTGCAGCAAGTGACAGTTTTGTTATGACCTCCCAGCACTTCAAATACAGATGTGTTCTCGTGTATGTTAAAGAGTTTTCCATCCCTTCTAGCAGGAGCTGACAGGTGGGTTTATTTAAGGCTTGTCTTGACTGGGCAGTCAACTCTAGTTAGCTCAAATATTTCTCTATTTTGTGTCCCATAAGGGCGCACATGCAAGCACACAGCGTGTGCTTAGTGCAATGTGTAGCTGCAGAATATTAGGACGTTTGCATGCCCTAAGAGGCAAGACTAGATGAAGGCATAACTTACCAGCCACGAGCACAGTAATTGTACAGGGCAGCTCTGTTCAAAACCTGCTAGAACTTTCTCTTTCCACCATGTGCCAGGAAAAGACAGGTGTTGTCTTCCAGTATTTCACCAGCAAATGAGCCATTATCCCCACCTTGTTCTAGTGCAGACACCTGCAAAATACACTGTCACAGTGGGACCAATCCTGCTTGAGAAGTGCTGAATATAGAGGACGCTCATGAATGTAAAGAGCTGCACAGAGACACTGCAAAAAGTTCTTTTCCAGGGAAACTGAAGACATTTCAGGGTCAGATTTGAAAACCTGAATCTCATAAGGCTTACATACTTGTTCAGACCAAAGTCCTATTCAGCTCAGCGTCCCTTGAGTGCTTCTCCAGCAGCACTACTTCTTCAGCTAAGCCTGGAATCTTGGTAATTTTTTTTCTTTCATGACTTCTTCTTAGCCTTTTTCAAGCCCATGTTAACTTTTACCTTCAGCATTGCATAGTATGTACAAAATTTCTCCATTTTGACTGGGTTGTATGTGGAATATCTCCTTTGGTTTGTATTAAACCTATCTTTACAATGGAAGCCCTCTGTTCTTCTATGATGAGGTGCAGTGAACAATCACCACCTATTCATGTTCTCTATCCCACTATTAATTCTACAGACCCCTGTCATATCCTCTGCTTGTCAGTAAGATTTCTGTTGAAGAACTGTGGTCTGTTGTTCTTCCTTCAGAAGCCATTTGTCTCTTAAAATGATACTTGTGCCCTTCTTCTGTACTTGTGTTCTTTTGGAGGTGGAGGATCCAAAATTGCACATAGTACTTGAGAAACAAGAAAGCACCATGAATGTATATTGATGGTGGCCTGTCCTATTGTAATTCTGTGATCTTTTCTCTGTGTGGTGTTAGGTAGTTCAGAACCATCCAGGGGTATCTTAAGGTAGAACTGTCTTCTCCCTGTGTACTTTACTTTGCAGCAGTGAATTTCATCTGGCACTTTATAACAGTGTGTCAACATGAGGTCTTTCACTAATCCTTTGCAATTGGCTTTCGACTTTCACTATTCTGAACCGATTAGTATCATCAGAAAACTCTTCCTCATCCACCTTGTCCCTGAATCACTTCTGAATACACCGAACAACGCAAATCTGCGTAGAGCTTGATGAAGCATAATCGAGCTGACTGGGCTTGTCTTACAGTATGCACGAATCAAGGACTTTCTGCTTCATCTCCGTGCTGCAGTGGTAGTGCAGCTATGTAGCTTTGATACTTGCTAACTGTATTCCTTTAAAATGGCTTGAAGGTCTTAGCCTGTGGGGAGTTTTAATTGCTTTTCATCTAGCTCTGATGTGTTTTGTTTTATCTGAACCTTAAGGTCTGTGTTCAGTAGAAATTCATAGACGCTAGAAAGCCTCCCTGAATTTACAGCTGGCTTTGGAGCAGGCATGAACTGAGCACTCAGCAAAGTTAGCTAGGTGTAAATATCCCAGCAGCAGATCAGTGGAATGGTGCCCAGTTACACCAGCTGACACCGACGAACTCTTACTACCCTTCAGCAAGTCAGCTAGAGCATGTGAAAGACCCCAGACTTTGCTTCCAGCAATTGCCTTGGGAAAGATGTAAAAATGAAAGGCTTCAGCCCAAAAGATTTGTACTAAAATCGAGGGTCTTGACTGTTCCTCTTTGTGTCACAATGCTGTAACATGTAGTTATGAATGTAAAATCTTAGGAAATGATTTTAATCCTCATTCCTCTGAAAGAAGGATTGTGTCCAAAGCATTAGGCTAAAGAGTCTTGATGCTTTTCTTTCAAGAAATGTTTCCCATGCAAGGTAGCTCTTTAACTATCCAGAAATAAAACAGAAGAAACAAAAGAAAAATCCAGGCCCCCCACCAGTTACATGGAGGGCAGCTATAAACAAGGAGTTGTCTTCAGTGGGACTCCCAGGTCAAGCAACTGCTAGAGCAAATGGGATTTCCAGAAAGAAGCTGTGCCTTCCACTTCTAGAAACCTGTCACTATTTCTCTTGTGGTGCTGTTGCTTTATGGAACCTGGTTCCTTTAAAATGCACCATTAGTTTAGTCTGAAAACGTAAAGGTCTGATGGGAGGACTCAGGTAATGAAGATCACCTGAAGGTGAGATGTACTGTGCAGCAGGATTTCTGAGCTGGAAGCTGTGGAGTCTCCATTGCATTATGGGGTGCTGAAGCCTGGGGTAGCTTGAGCTCAAGGTTGCACAGACTTCCCCATCAATCACTTTGCCTTGTAAACAGTCCTATCTACCCTTCTTTACAAGGATGTCTAAAATGGTTTAATTTCCACATTGGTTGGTGCCTGGTAGTGACTCCCTGTTTCTTTTTCTCTCTTGCAGAGACACATTTCTTTTAATTCTTCCTTGCGGGATCTGTCAGAAACTGTGGAGGCTTTGAAAGAGAGCCTGGGAAAGCTTGTTAAAGAGGTAAGTATGTCCTTTGTGTCAGAAGAATACATTGGTGTGGTGGCGGCAGCTGCCCGAGCCTGTGGTCGAGTACAAGGAGCACAAGTTTCCTTGGTGCAACTCAAAGTCAAACCCCTTGCTGTTTTTGAAATTTCTCCACCATCCTACCACCATTGTCCCTATGTTGACAGGCAGCACCTGCAACGCAACCCCTTGGTGCACAAAACTTCAGATCATGGACACCATAGGAGTTCTTTAGGCATGTGGCTAAAGATTGGGTACCTCTGGGAGGTGCAAGAGTTAAATTTTCTGTGGGGTTTACTTTGTCAGCAGTGGCCCAATAGTTACCTTTGCAATATATCTACTGACTAGCAGCAGCTCGCAAACTGCCTGTGGAGGTTTGCCTCCTTTTTAGCTTTTTCACTCAGTTGCCAACTGTGCCAGGTGTGTTTCTGTGTTGTAGGTACTGGCCCTTATGTTTGGTGAGGGCATGGCATGTGGAAGAGGTGTGTGTTACAACTGAGCAACTACAGGGTACTGTTTGCTCTTCATCTTTGAATAAACAGCTTTTTGGGGCAGAGATTGTTTTCTGATCTTTGTGGGGCACCCAATGCAGTCGTATCACAGCGGCAGCTGAGAAAGGCTCTGGCAAAACGTAGTGATTTGCAGAGGCAAAGTGACATTGTAGAGGCCATGAGTATTTGTTTTTGCAGGTGAGACAGTGGATTAAGAAAAAAGCCCTGCATGCCTAGCTTCAGTCAGAAACCCAACCCCCTTTTTTTTTTAATTTTGATTTTTGGAGCCAGAAACATCTTAGCCGCTTTCTGCCCGGCTCCGACTTTGAAGTGCTGCTACCAGGCAAAAACATTCTCTCCCTCTAGCAGAAATCACAACCATCTAAACTAAACAATACCTCCTCCTCCTCCCCTCCTCGAGCTTTCCGTCCGTCTGTCCGTGCAGCGAGCAAGGAGGCAGCCGCAGAGCAGAGCGGTGAACGGCAGTAACCCCGTGGAGCGCGCGGAGGAGCGGGTCACTCGGGGTTAGCAGCGTGCGCTCCCCTCCCACCGAGCCCGGGGCGGCCGCCCCGCCGGGAGCCAGCGCCGTGCCAGCCAGCAGCCCCTGGCACGCGTCCCTCACCGAGCCCCAGAACCTGCCACTGGCTCCCTTTTACAGGGAAATTAAGATGATTCCCGGATCAGCTGCAGTTAAGACGGTGGCAGAGCTCTCGCTGCTAGCAGGGAGGCTGCCCTTAAGAGTTTGGTTACAGCTGTTTCCCGTTACGTCACTTAAGCTTGCCTTTTTTTTTTTTCTTCTTTTTTCTTCTTTTCTTTTTTTTTCCTTCTTTTTTGTCTGGGATAAAAATAATTGAAACCATGTGACATTCAGTTTGCTGATGTGGCTGAAAATGTCCCAGGGTAGCGTGCCTTTTGCTTGGCAGCTGTTTTGGGTAGGACTACCTTTTATGCTGCCTTATTACTGTGCAAACAAAGGCAGCATTTTCCTTTGCGTACAGCGTGAGCTGCTCCAGATGGCTTGACCGAAAGTTACTTCTTATTGTCTGGCAGGCTGATTTCTGTGTGAAAAGGAGGGACTTGCTCCCTTGTTTCACAGGGCAGCAGCTTGAGGGGGTGGAGAGAGCTATTGTTTGTGCCACGTCTAGAAGCCTTTCTAGCAAGGAATTTTAATTAGAGAATAGTCTGAACAAAATATTTGTCTCTTAGTGTGGGGATTGATTGGGTCTCTGTCCCTGTCCTCTTTAAATCAACCCAGGAGGGCAGATTAAACTCTGAGAGTGAGGGCAACTATTAAGAAGCACGGAGCCAGGTCTGATGTCTGGGAGAAGTAGTTCAGTAACACTTCAGACATGTGAGATATTTGCTTCCAGTGGTGTGAACAGAGCAGCTCTGCACATCTATTGTAAAACTGCTGGTGCCAAAGATGAAACAAAGCTGCTTGCTCAAACTTTGTTTTTAAAATAACAAATAAAAATACTTTTGTTAATGCAATCCCTCTGCAAGTTAGTTTGTGGCAATTAGCTAGCTACCCCTTCTGATTCTGTACCTTTGCTTATCCTAAGGAGCTGATGGTACTTTAGCTAAAGCAGTTGACATTTACCAAAGAAAATTCAACCGTCTTACCTAAGGTACCAAAACCTCCCAAAGGCATCCCTTTGAATTGGAGACTCACACTGTCACGCCTGAAGTGCAGCCTTGGCCTTTTGGGTTAGGAGACATCAAATCCAAAATCCACATGAGTGTATTTAACCAACTACAGTTGTTGTCTTACATTCTTTTTTTCATTCACGTCCTACGACATTAGCGTCCTGTCAGTCACGCTGAATCTGTGGAGCCTGATTGATTGACACCAGGGTGCAGACAAAGGCACCAGCGAGTAGTGAGAAAATGAAAGTACTCTTGAAGCAAGTCTGGATACAAGTACTGAATCCCCAGGTTTTAGCTGTTCTCACAGCTGTCTTCCGTCATATCAATGTGTCATGTGTTTTCAGGCAGCTAAAAATAGAGGCTCCTTGTGTATGTGACACAAAATAGCTCTTGTTTAGCATCAAGATTTTTTTTGTCCAGATGTTGGCACTTCTAGAGCATGCACAGAACTACAAATGAACACAAAGGGCCAGGTTTACCTACAGTGTAGGGCCAGAGACCCTGGGTGTGCCTGCCTTGGTTGAATTGGCATTGAGTTGTTATGGAACACCATTGCTTTCTGGGGTTGTTGTTGGCTGGCTTTGGGGTTGGCTGTTGACTGTTGTTGCCAACTGTCCTAGACTTTGAATACCTGCCATTTTATTTAAACAAAGGTGACAGAACTAAGACATAGCAGAAGTGGCAGCAAGGCTTTGACTGACTCTGAAAACAGAGTAATTGGGGCCACCTATTGTTATTTCTGAGATGCGTCTGATGAGCAATTACAAATAGGTGTCTCAGCAGCTCTGCTTGCCCTTATTAGTGCATGTCGCTATTCTGGGCAGCAGAGCAAGAGCATCACAGTTCATGTCACCTGATATTCAGTAGCAGACAAGAAATCAGGTCAAATGCTAGAAAAGATTTAGAAAAGGATAGGGGACCAACTGTGGAAGATGTTACCACGACTCTATGTAAATCTGTAGTTTGCCCTCCTGTTTGATAGGGAGTACAGATCTAGGCACTTTGTCTCCAAAAAGCAGTAGCAGAACTGGAAAAAGTTCAGGGAAGGGCAGTGGGGACATTTAGAAGTGGAGTGACTTTCACATAAGGAACAAGAGAGCAGTCTGGGACCTGACAGTCTGGTAAGGAGATGAGCTGGGGATATGACAGAGGTCTGTTGAACGGCCTAGAGAAAAAGAGATAGGGACTGAATGTTCACTGTGCAAAAAGTGTGGCACCAAGTGAAGCTAACAGTAGCCAAGTTTAGGAGAGGGAGAGGAGGTTCTTTCCAGTGATATGTTGTATGCTAAATATTTGCAGATGTTCAAATACCATGGAAGACATTCATTGTGAGTTAGCAAATAGACAGAAGTTCCCTGAGCTGAAAATAATTGGAATCTGGAAGGTTACTTGGGGGAAGTCTGTTCTTGGCCTTGCTTTTTTGTTTCCTAACATCCACTTACTGTCACCATCACAGAGGTTACTGAGCTAAACAGACTTTTAGTGTGTACGGACACACCTCTGTTTTCTCGCGTCTCCAGCCAGAGAGCCTGAGAGTAGTGGTCCAGTGTAGCACGAAAGCAGCGCTCATGGATGTGCATCGTTTTTCTCCTCGTGGTGAGCCTGGCCATGTCTCTGAGTGTGGAGACGTTGGTGCAGTGTCTTAGGCTGCGCACCTGCTGCTTTTGTTCGTGACAGATCCTGCAGGTAGCTGCCACAGCAAGTGAATGTGTCTTGCTGTACAGAACCTCCCCTCCAGCTGTGAGCGTTGCATCTCTGTGCCTGGTGTCGAGCAAGCAGGGCAGGAGAAGGCTTCTCACTGTGGCTGGCTTCATGTTCTGTGGAGTAAAGGCACACACTGTGGTCAGGCCTGAGGCTGCAGCTGGGCTTGTTTTCACGGGCTTTCAACAATGCTGTTGACAAAGGGGCAGGGAGGTGCTAGGGCAGGCACAGTGTTGCTGGTCTAGGAGGTCGAAATTTCTGCCTGGTGTAAATCTGAGGAGGCTTGCTGACCCTGGTGGAGCTGTGCCGGGTGACACTGCCAGAGCGCTGGGGCCTGCAGCTCTCCAAGGCTGGGTCTGATTAGCTGCTCCCACTCCGTGTTGTTTCCTTATTCCCTCTTCTGAGTCGCTCCACCCCGGAGTGAGGGGACTGCTGGAATGTGAGCTATTGTGCAACCAGAGAAGTGGTTTCCATGTGAGAGGGCAGGAAAGGCAGGAACCACCACAATACTGAAGGAGACAACTTAGGATAAGAGCTCGATAAGTACGTGGTCTCTACGTTTTCCCACAGTGGTGGGGGGAAACACACTTCCCCTGGTCTCTCCGGTTAGTTGCGCATCCAGTGGGATTCTCATCTGTCTGAAAACAGATGTGTGGTTTGAAGGGGAATGGCAGGATCTTTTCCCTTCACTAATCTAGTTCCTACCCCTGTCTCCATTCTTCTCCCACTCCCCTCCAGTTGCTGAGCATGAAGAGCTGGAGCGACATGAGGCAAGAGGTGATGTTCTTGACCAATGTGAATGCATCAAACTCCTCTACGCAGATCTACCAGGCTGTGTCACGTATTGTGTGTGGCCATCCTGAAGGTGGAGGGCTCAAAATCAAATCCCTCAACTGGTATGAGGACAACAATTACAAAGCACTGTTCGGAGGCAACAACACTGAAGATGATGTAACCAACTTCTATGATAACTCCACAAGTAAGTGTAACCCTGTCGTGGTCTAAGGTCCCATCCACTGCATGGCTGTAATGGCTGCTGTATTCCAAACTTCCATGGATGAAAGCAAGTGGTCCTGAGGATCAGCATACCTACTACTGTTTCAGAAAAGTACACACATGCTGTCTGAACAGCCATCTGCTGTCTCCTGCATGTGCCTTTAGGGCCAGCGAGGGTGTCAAGATGCAAGGGATTCCCATGGGCCGCATGTAGAAGGTCCACTGAAGGCTATGTGGACCTCCTTGAAGGGCATGGAGAGCACGGTCACGTGCAGTCTTTGGAAATCTGGCCTTTTCTGTGCAAATTTTGGCATGAAGTGGGTTGCATGGGCTGTGCAGATAAGTGTGACTGTTAATCATAGAATATCCCATTCATGCTGGAAGCTGTGCAGGTACTCCATGCTTGCTGGGCAGACGGTGAAGGCTTAGGCTGAAAAGGGCATTTTGTGGAGCTTTGCAGCAGAGGAGGGTTTTTGTTTTGTGACAGCTGCCCTGCTTTCAGCTGTGACCGTCCTTAAAGTGCGTGCGAGTGGGTCATGTGCCTTCTGCAGTTGTCACAGTGCTATTCAGCCACTCACCCCGTCCTCTCCTCCTCAGCACCCTACTGCAATGAGCTGATGAAGAACCTGGAATCCAGCCCGCTTTCCAGAATTATTTGGAGGGCTTTGAAACCCTTGCTGATTGGGAAGGTCTTGTACACTCCAGACACACCAGCCATAAGGAAGGTCATGACTGAGGTAACTCTAACCCTATCCTCTGATATGCAGTGTGAGGTATGTGCTCCGGCTGTACAGCTAAGCTTCTCTGTGTTAAATTGGGTCCAAATGCAAGCCTAGAAATGATTGTCCACAAAGCACAGCCTCCATAGTCGCTCACTTCCCATGCCAAAGGCTCAAAGAGAAAAGGCCAATCTGAACTCCATTTCTACACCTTGCTGGAGACATTTGTGGTGGTGCTTTATGATTACCCACAGTATTTGCAGCTGTGATGTGGGATATGGGACTGGGAAAGACCTTGATATGCCTTCAGGTGTCTTTCCTCTCCCCCACTGCAGGCTGATCAGCTGATCCTTAACCATTTCTGATAGCGATTTACCTAATGTGCTCTCTAGTTCCCCTCAATAGACTCTTCTAGCACGTGGGGAGGGGCTGCCTCTGTGTGCCCTTCATCTCCAAATTCCACCAAGCCTTAAGGGCAGTTCTCCAAGTAGGCCCCGCTCAGCCACAGCCATCCTCACTCCCTCTTCTAATTTTCCTTCCATATGCACATGCCTTTCCTTATTCCTGTCCTTGCGGAAGCTGTTGCTGTTTGAATATAAGCAATGCTCAGTACTTCACTTGACAGGTCAATGCACCCTCTCAGCCCACAGTGGATCTGAGCCAGGTTTTGGGAATAACCTTCCTCCTCTCTTTGCCGACAGGTGAACAGGACGTTCCAGGAGCTGGGTGTGTTTCGTGACCTCGGGGGGATGTGGGAGGAGATAAGCCCGAAGATCTGGACATTTATGGAAAGCAGTCAGGAAATGGATCTGATTCGGGTCAGTATGCTGTTCTTGCCAGAACCACTGCCATCGTCTTCTGCGATAAGTCATGAAATACTTGTTTAGATAGTGCTTCAGCGCTAGTCTGGGCAGATAAATAGTATGGATGTGACCCCCTTTTTGAAACATGTTGTGGTTGTACCAGTCTTGCATTGTGCTGGACGCTCCTTCATGTAACATCCTGCCATGTACAGGAGCAGACCATGTTTGTCAGCTGCTTCTAATCTACCTCTGTGGGAAAGTGTGCCGCTTCTTCCACACTGTTGCCCTAGTTCTGTACAAATATCTGGCTGGTGGTATTTTTGTGGAGTTGGTGACATATTCAGCTGCCTGTGCTGTGCACTCCTCTGTGAAAGTGCTCTCTGGAGTAGCTGCTTTCATGAGCCACCATATACCTACATCAGATCCTGGAACGTGCCAGGTGGCCTCAGGCCCCATTGAGTACAGTAAGATTTAAATGGTTATTGTGTTAGAGCTGAACCTAGATGCCTGGTGGTCACCTGGCACAAACCTTGTAAAAACTTAATTTTGGCTTGTATGGTATGCTTAATTTAGTAATAGTTGAGTATTCTGGGGGGAAGAGGGAACATCACCCTGCAGCTGATCACTTCATAACACGTTATGCGTACGAGACCATGAAGAAAGGGTTGGGAGCCTTGTTTGGATTTGACACACTGTGCTATTCTGTTGGCTCCCCAGAGCATTGTGCCCAGTGTAAGACCTGCATTATTCGGGCATTATCTGCTTATTAAAAGTACAAGAGGCTTAGTTCACTTTGCTTCCCTCAGGTGTAGTTCAGGGGTGGGTCTTGCACCTCTGCACTGATGTCTTTGGAAACGCAGTGATGTAAAACTGTAACAGCAGAACAGAAAATCAGTTGTAGAGGAGCTTTTCCTGCTGGCAGCTGGGTGGGTGTCATAGCACGGGTGTTACACAGAGATCTCCTCGGGTTTGTTAAGCCTTGAAGTTCATTCCTTGTTGATCCCAATGCAATGATGTGCAGAACAGTCCCTGACCTATCCTGTTGCACTTCTCAAGAACATGACATACCAGAGACGATGGAGACATCATTTTTATTACTCCTGTGCCTCTGTTGGCTTTATTAAAATTACTTCTGCAGATACTGGCAGCAGAGAGATGAGAATCAGGCCCACCAATTGTAAATTGAACTGTTTGCTGCAGGGAGTGCTGACAAAGCCAGGATTTGGCTATTGGTTTGGTTTGCAGTTTTGTCTTTTGAAAGGTGAATGTTGCTGGCTTTTTTTGTTTGCTTTTGTTCTTAAATGAGCCCTAGGCTTTACTGATTCTTTATTTTATGCATCCTGTTAACTCTGCTGGCTCTGGTGTTTACTTCTTGATCTTCCCAACAGTCTGGTCTCTTCCCCTGTACTGGTGCAGTAGCAGAAGTTCCTTTGCGGTCACCTGCAGCGGTTCATGTTTGCAGCAGTACTGCATTGTGAACACCTGGGCAGCTCTCACGCAGCATCCTGTTGGGCTTAGCAATGCAGCACAGCTCACAGCGGTAGGCTAAAACATACAGCTGCCTGTTTGGGGCTGTTCTACTCTGCTGTTTTCAAGTCCCTGAGACTGCTGTGGTGTCGGGAGATGGGTTGTCACCTCCCAGCTTCCTTTGGTGTGGAACATGTTTGGTGTATTTCCGTCTGTGGTAGAGGAAAACTGCTTTTCTCACTCACTGCTGGCACTTGCAGCCTGATGCTAACGCAGCTGCTACTCCAGGGAGGACGAGACGTGCCCCCACGAGTTACTGTCTGTTAATGCTGCTGCTGGACGTGATGAGGCTGAGCCCCGTGCCTGCAGGCGTGGTGCCCTTCCTGCGAGCGAGGGTGGGGTGGCCAGCCTCGGGAGACCGAGCGCGCAAAGGCAGCATCGTGCAGCCGATCCCTGTTTGTTCGGATTTCCCTTTTGCATGTTCTCCTTTGTCAGCTTGGCTTGTTCTGTTCTCCCAGTTTGTGATTCTGTTTTTGTAACTCATGTGACCCGTTGCTTTTGGGTTTGTTGCTGACAGCTGCACATGGGGACGCTCCTCTCTGCACCTCTCAGCTTCATTCTTTGTTCTGGCAGAAATTCCATTTCCTGTTTTTATTGGTTATGATTTTTAGTTTTCTCTCTTGTGCTGGCTGTTTTTTCCTCCCCTTCAGGTTAGCTGTATCTCTTACAATTAATGCTGCCTTCCTACCTGCCCTTACATTACTGCCCACAGATCTCAGTTCTGCTCAGTCCTTGCCAGGTGCTCCTACCTGGACTGCACTTGTGCAGGGTGTTGCACATATACCTAGTGGGTCCACAGCCCACCCTCCAAAAACTTGGAGCTAAGCCACGTGAAAACAGCACTGTCTCCGGTGGGAGAGCAGAGAGGCAGGACATCATTGCTGTACAAGGCTGTTTCAGCCAGCCCCAGTGACACAACAGAAAAGCACGTAACAAAGCCACCCGGCTTTTGGTGCTGGTATTTCTGTTTATTACCTGCAGAACTCAGCCTCTGGCTGCGCCTTACGCCCTCTCCATCCCAGCGGGGAGCAGAGACTTGTTCGGAGCCAGATGCATTTCTTCTGAGCACGTTTCTTCCTGCTCCGTATCTTGCTGGTGTAAAACCCCTTGGTTTGTGGGGAGGAGGGAAGGCGTGGATGGGTTTTGTTGTCTGCTTCATCTCTCTCCTGCCCGAGGAGTCCGGTTCGTGGCTGCCATCTAGGGCTGAGCCGGGGCTGGGCAGCACTTGCTGAGTTTTCCCAGGGTGCAGGGCTGTGCGTGGCTCTCTGCTGCCCTCTCCACGGAAAAGATCTGGCAGGACAAGGAGACAGCAAGCCAGCCAGCGAAGTGTGCCCGATAGCACAGCTGCTGCGCTGGGAGAGGTGCGTCATTTCGGTAGGAGAGGTGCCCAGAGCTGTCAGGAGCACCCCCAGGCTGAGCTTCTCAGTACGGCAGAGTGCTTCTCCCTGGGGAAATACGACTCGCACAGTTAAAAGAGGGTGTGAGTGGCAGAGGGAGCATCAGCGCAGGGAGACAAAGCGACTTGCTTGGCACTCGGCAGCAGACGACAGAAATGAGACCTCCTGACAGCCAGACGAAGTGGCTGGGGCTTGGAGGTGAGCATTTATGGAGGGCTGCTGCTCGCTGCCACCTGAAACACGGGCATCATCCCCATCCTGCAGCTGCCTTGTGTGCAGGTGGTTGAGGGTCTTGAAGGGAGCTCTGGTTTAACATCAGTGCTTCCATCAGTGCATTTTTAAGACGTTTTCCCCGGTAATACTAATTTTCATGACAAGGCGGTGATCCAACTGCAATTCTCAATGTAACTATTTCCTCTTTGATTAAAATATCCACAGACGCTGCTGAAAGGCAAAGCTCTCTGGGACCTGCACTTGCCAGCTTCCAACTGGACGGTGGAGGACGTTGCCCGCTTCCTCTCAAAGCATCCGGAAGAGTTTGAGACAGATAACGGGTCGGTGTACACCTGGATGGATGCCTTCAATGAGACAGACAGGGCTATTCAGACCATCTCCCGCTTCATGGAGGTGAGATCGCGCTATAGTGTGGGCAGGGAGCTGGGGGACAGCAGCAACTTGGACTCCACTCACATGGTGGGATGGTTCCTGGGAAGGGAAGGTCAACGTTCTTCAGTCCCTGTTCTGTGAATTACCACGCTTTGGTGGGGCCGAGTGCAAAGTATGTTAGAAAATGCTATTTATTCAGGAATCTAAATATAGATGTGGGAACCTAACTGTAGGCCTTGTTCTTGAATCTCTTGCTTTGGCCATTGCATGTGGTTTTTCACCCTGTTGTTACTGGGCGACTGAAAGTGGCTGCTCACTGCAGCCATGTCGCAGCTCATATTTCTGTTTGGGGTTTTAGCTGAGGATAGCAGTGAAGCTAGCAGCTTCTTTAAGCTGAGAAAGATGAAGCAAATAATGAAACTTGTTCTACACGTTACTCACTTACCTTGGCAGATGAGTGCAAACAGAAGCAGGTCTTGGCCTTTTGGGGGCCTGCTCCAAAACTTTTGGGAGTTATCCACAGATTTTTAGAGGCTTTCAGTCAGACCTAGCTTATTGGTAACAGCAAAAATAAAACATCGTCTATAAAAATTGATGCTTGGATGGAATCCTACAGCTACCACTGCAATGCTTCCTAACCTCTTGTACAGAAAATACCTTTGGGTTATTTCTCAGGGACACCTGTTTGTCTTGCAGATAACCAGTAAGCTGGAAAAAAAAAAAAAAAAGAGAGAGAGACATCTCTAGCAACTTGCTGGGCTACTGTGAGACATTGCAAAGTATTCCAGTGCTACAGCCTTTTCATGGGCCTCACATTAGTATTGTAGAGTTAACCTTTTTTGTCCCTCCTGAACTTAAAGTATGTTCTGGTTTGATCTGATCCCATAAACACTTCCAAATCTGTCCCTGTCTAGTGTGTCAACCTGGACAAACTGGAGCCTGTGGCCACAGAAGTCCGTCTTATAAACAAGTCCTTGGAGCTTCTGGATGAAAGGAGGTTCTGGGCTGGTATTGTCTTCACTGAAATAGCTCCTAACAGCACAGAGCTCCCTCAACATGTGAAATACAAGATACGGATGGACATTGACAACGTGGAAAGGACCAACAAGATCAAGGATGGGTGAGGCCTGACATACTGCTTTATGAACAATTTCTTACTGGGGTTGAGCTGACTGAGGATTTCTAACAGAAACATCTTGTTCCCTTGGCAGGTACTGGGATCCTGGTCCCCGTGCTGACCCCTTTGAGGACATGCGCTATGTTTGGGGTGGCTTTGCCTACCTGCAGGATGTGGTGGAACAGGCCATCATCAGGGTGCAAACAGGCACAGAGAAGAAGACGGGAGTTTATGTGCAGCAGATGCCCTACCCGTGTTATGTGGATGACATGTACGTATACAGGCTGCTTCAAAAGCTACCAGGAGCATTCTGTCTTAGGAGGCATGGGCTTTTCTAGCCCCTCAGGCATGGCTTACTGTGTCCCTATTATCAATGTGGGAGCAGATCTCGTTAGCCTCCCTGTTCTCTGAATTAGGGCTCATGTATGTAATTTAGGATATGTAATGACTTGTGGAACCCTTTCCAGATCTGTACAGGACTTCCACATGCAGAGTAGATGGTAGCAAGAGTGCATTCCTGAGATGGGCCAATATCCCCAAACCTGATACAGGCAAAACTAGCACTGGGAAAAAAAGCAGAGACCTTAGCACAGGAGAGAGGAAGGAGAACAGCTGAGAGCAGTCCCCAGGAAAAACAGCTCTTTGCACCTACTCTTCAATTGAGCAAGAACTCCAGCTGCCTCTCAGGGCTGGTGATGTGCTTTAGACCCATCAGCCTCACCTTGTGGTGAGACGCTGACGCTGTGTCATGGTTTGCACTTGGGCTGCTTTGTGCAGTGAAGCCTTAGCCATCACCATGCTCTGCTAGCCATTGAGCGGTAGCCAAAGTCACACTAATGTTTCTCACTTTGTTCTTCTGTCCCTTTTCTTCCTGCTCTCAGATTTCTGCGCGTCATGAGTCGCTCCATGCCTCTCTTCATGACTCTAGCCTGGATCTACTCAGTAGCTGTGATAATTAAGGGCATCGTGTATGAGAAGGAAGCCCGGCTGAAGGAGACAATGAGGATTATGGGCCTCGACAATGGCATCCTTTGGCTAAGCTGGTTCATTAGCAGCCTCATTCCTCTCCTAATGAGTGCAGGTCTGCTGGTGCTGATCCTCAAGGTGAGCTTACTGGTTTGGTCTGTGGCAGCAGAATCCAGAGCTTTGATGTGTAGTGGCCTACACTGGCACACTGGGAAGGAGGTAGTGGCTGTTGGCTGATCAGAAGCTCTTTGGGAGCAGGGATTTGGAAACAAAACAGAGATGAATTGCCAAAAACAGCAGGAGGTGCTGTGATAGGTTCAGTGCCCTTCAAAACGTACCTCTGGTACCACCTCACTTCTGGGAATGCTGCTGTGCAAATCGCAGCCAGCCCAGTGTCCCCTCAGCAGCATCGCTGAGAATCTGCTTCTACTAGAGCCATTTTAGAGAGCCCCTTCAAAGCTTGATGTGCCTGTTGTTCACTTTCTAGATGGGGAATCTGCTACCTTACAGCGACCCGAGTGTGGTGTTTGTTTTCCTCTCGATCTTCGCCGTTGTGACCATCCTCCAGTGCTTCCTCATCAGTACTGTGTTCTCCAGGGCCAACCTGGCAGCTGCCTGCGGGGGTATTGTGTATTTCACACTGTACCTACCCTATGTGCTGTGTGTTGCCTGGCAGGACTATGTCAGCTTCTCACTCAAGATCTTTGCGGTAAGTCTCAAGGATACTGTCTGGGGAACCGGGCCTCCACTGCTATGAAACCCAACAGCACTCTAGCTGGACACTGATAATTAGCAGGGAGGGGACAATGAGAGGATAATTTTCCATCGTAAGAAGCTACTAGGGCTGAGCTTTTGTTGGCTTTGGTAGGAGGAGTAATTCAGCTACATGAAGCTCTTTTCATCTTTGTATGCTGTGGTGCTGTACCACCAGATAGGCAGGGCTGTAGGAACCATTTGATTTTCTCCTCCATAGCACTTCTCATCTGCCTGGAAAGGGTGTCCTAGTGGTGTCTTCCCTCACATAAAAGTCCAAAGAATAATGGAAGGAATAGGGAAGCAAACTGATTTCTGGGTGGTGGGCCAGCAGAGATTGCAGGCTTTACTTGTTTGAATGTAACTAAAACGGTGTGTGCCACTCCCTCTCTGCAGGTCTGGTCATGCTCCTTGGACCTTTAACTTTTCCTGCAAGGTCTCTGAACTAGGTTGCCTTAGCCTTGCATTAAAGCCGAGCTGCCCAGAGCTGAGTAGTTGTGAAAAACTTGATATGTGTTCATGCCTCCCATTTGCAGAGCCTGTTGTCTCCAGTTGCTTTTGGCTTTGGCTGCGAGTACTTTGCACTGTTTGAAGAGCAGGGAGTCGGTGTTCAATGGGACAACTTCTTTGAGAGCCCACTGGAAGAAGATGGCTTTAGCATCACCACATCTGCCGTCATGATGTTGTTTGACACGTTCCTGTATGGGGTCATGACCTGGTACATTGAGTCTGTCTTCCCAGGTGAGGTCTGCTTCTGTATACCTTCACACTTTCACATGGATCCTCTTGCCTTACTCCTTTCACAGGGTGTAAAATGGGCCCATTTTTAAGAAGAGCTGCAGAAAAGTCATGGAGGAATACTCCATACCAGCACTACAGGGAGGCTGTTGTGGCTATTAGCAGTGAATGTTTCCCAGCACAAGGGCAGTGCCCCATTGTGGTGGTGGCTAAGGTAGCCCCAGAAGCTTTGGTGCACTTCAGCTGTTCCCTTCTCTGGACTGCTAATTCCACAGACCATACTGAATGGGAGGCATTGAGAATATCAGCACCACATGTGGATGCTTAATGCCTTCCAGCATAGGACCTCTAACTCTAAAATGGAATTTTAGAAAAGAGATTGTTCTCACCCTGAAGACTGGCAGTGTCTTCATCAGTAAAGATCTTCTTAGTCCTGCCTATCCTAGAGGCTTACTACAGGGGTAAAATACTTCCCTTCATGTTATGAAAGCTAGCTTGGGAAAATGGTCTGCTGCAGTTGGGCTCATGTAATTTTTTTTTTTTTTTTTTTTTTTTTTCCTCTTTAGGCCAGTATGGAATTCCCAGACCCTGGTACTTTCCTTTCACAAAGTCCTATTGGTTTGGCGAAGAACAACAGGACAGGCAGCCCCTTCATCCTGACCAGAAGGGGCCTTCAGAAGGTAAGTGTTGGAAATAAAGGAGCCCTTCTGCAGTGCAGTGTTGGGGTCTCCCTCTTTGAAAGCAGAGTTCACAGGCAGCAGGACTGCATGGATGAGGTGAAATTGGTCTTCCATTTGTTCTCAGTTTGGGTAGACTGATCAGCTGTGTGTGTCTAGGTAAACCCAAGGTACTTATCCAGAAGGGTACATCAGCCTTGAGTTGAGAATTTCTCTCATTTTTGCTGACCCTGGTGACACTGTAGATTTCTAACCTCCAGACGAAGCCACGAGAGTGAAGAGAGCTAAAGGGCAATCTCTATGGAAGGTTCCTGTCACCAGGAAAGAAATGTGGCCAGTTATTTGTATAGCTCATTTCTCCATGGATCTCCACAAATTTGGAGGAATGTGTTGTTAGAGTTCTCACACAGTTAAATAATCTGCCTCTACTTTGCTCTGTTTTCCTTCCAGTCTGCAAGGAGGAAGAGCCTGTGCATCTGAGCCTTGGTGTTTCCATCCAGAACCTGGTAAAGGTTTATCGTGACGGCAAGAAAGTTGCTGTGGATGGTCTCACACTGAACTTCTATGAAGGGCAGATCACATCCTTTCTGGGACATAATGGAGCAGGAAAAACCACTACCATGTAAGATCAACACAATACTTTTGGGAAGTGGGGGAAGTGGCTCTGAATACTGCTGTACCTATCAATATGGTGCAGGTGGCTGTACAACTGCAATGGGGCTCTGCTGATGGTGCTCCACTGATTTTAGTGCAGCTTTGTTCATTTACTCCATCTGCCTCAGAAGATGCACAGATAAAGGGGACTGAAAGTGGAGGGAGTTCAGACTGTGACTGAATGCATCTACTGGCAGCATATTTTTAGTAATCCCATTTGTGATTCTGACTTATCAGTATAAGGAAATGAGTTGAGCTTGAAAGGATGGGAAGCTTTTAGAGGAGAAGATATTTCCTTCAAGCAATGTCATGTGGGTATGCTTTGATCACTGTGTTAAAACCACTGGAGCCAATTCTTCATCCATTAGTGAGATGTTTGTCAGACTACTTCCCTAATGTGGGAGTTCCCAAGGGCTTTCACCCGCTCTTCATTGATCCATCCTAGCATGTACAGCAGCCACTTATTAGTGGTAGAACCTGCATATCTGTTTCGTCTGTTCTTCAGGTCCATCTTGACTGGCTTGTTCCCTCCAACCTCGGGTACTGCCTTCATCCTGGGCAAAGATATCCGCTCCGAGCTCAGCACCATCAGGCAAAACTTGGGTGTCTGTCCACAACACAATGTGCTGTTTGACTTGTGAGTAGCATCCCTGAGATGCAGGGCTATTGTTATCCATCTGGTGTTTGGGTTCCTTTTGAGACACTATTGTGCTTTCAGCTAGGATGAATGTATCTTCAGCTGTGTGGATGGTGACAGACAACAGGATGGTGTGAGAGTGGTACAAGGACATTCTGATTATTAGTGTGTTCATGCATGCTTATGTATTATCAGGAAGAGCCTACACTTTCATCTTTGTCCTCTCTGAGGAGATCTGCTACACTAAACTTACTGAGGCTAAATGTTGCCACAGTGCCTACTGGTTTGGGGTGTTATGGTTAAGCATTGTCAAGCTCCTCTAAAGGAGGATTATTTGCGTCGGTGCTGATCAGCCACACTCTGAAATCAGACCCAAGCTGAGCACACCCAATCTGTAGCTGCTGTCTAAAACGTCAGCCTTAAGAGATGTTTTCCCAAGCAAACAAATGCGCTTGCTGTAACACTAATGCAAGGGATGTATCCCAGCATGGTGCTCTCAGCTGTGCCCTGAGTTTGTTCTTGTTCCCTAGGCTCACTGTGGAGGAGCACATCTGGTTCTATGCTCGGCTCAAAGGGCTGCCGGAAAAGCAGGTGAAAGAGGAAATGGAGCAGATGGCAATGGATGTTGGTTTGCCTCACAAACTGAAAGCCAGGACAAGCAAACTCTCTGGTAGGTTCAGCAGCTTTTACATTTCTGAGTAGCTCCCTCAGCCCTCCCTCTCAGCAGAGCTTGGCAGAGGCTGCATCGCAGATCTCGTCTGGATCTTCCAGTTAAGGCTGGATCCTCCACAGGCTACCACACAACTTGACACTTAAAATATTAGTTATTTACTAAGTACCTAATTATCATCTATATTAGGAAACATAACAATCTTACAGTATTTCATGCTGATACCATAAAAAGTCAATCACGTTCTATGAGTGTTTTGTACTTGTTTCCATCATGACACAGGCATCCACTCTAGCCATGGAATTTGCGTACCTGTGATAAAGCTACATGTGATATTTGTTCTCCCAAGTGCTTACTAGTATGTTTGGGTTTTATGGGGTTAGGTGAGGGTGGCTCAGACCGTAACCTAACCTCCAAGTCATGTGCTGTTTTTGAACAGCACATGCCCTTTTTATATCAACTTATGCTTCTTCAGTTGACATCCTGGAGTGTCCTTCCCCTTTTTTCCAGAATGCCAGGATTCCTGTATCATTCTGTACCAGATACTTGAGGACTGAGACTGCTTTGTCTCGGAGTCAACATGTTCACAGACTGCACATTTGTCCTCGGAAAGGGAGTGTAGATGGCCTCAGGTTGGCTTCACTGAAAAGAGTGTAACATAAGAGAGGTTGAAGGGTATATAGTAATTCCTCACTGCTGCCTCTGATGCACTTACACAGGAGAGGAGTCTCTTGGGGACCTACTGCTGTAGCTCAGGCTTCTAAAGACCTGTGCTCCGTATCCTCAAACACAGTTAGGCCTCCAAGCAGGAAATTTGCTACTGCTGATGTAGCAAAGATACACATAATTCACTTATAGAGGGGGTTGCAAGATGTGGTTTGCTGTAGAAGAAGAATTGGGCAGCGCTGGGGGAAAACCATCCCTATGAATTATCCCCTGTCCTGCAGTTTATGGGACCCAGAAAGCCTGAAACAGTAGCAGCACTGTCTTCTCAGTATTCAATTCTGCTTTCTCTTGGAGAGCTCAGTTTCCGCTGTGTTGGTTTGTTGTTGTTCTCCTGCTCTCTGTGTCAGCCTGAATTCCTCTTTCTTGTTGTGCCTGTCAGGTGGCATGCAGAGGAAGCTCTCAGTTGCCTTAGCCTTTGTGGGTGGCTCCAAGGTTGTCATTCTGGATGAACCCACAGCTGGGGTGGATCCTTATTCCCGCAGAGGGATATGGGAACTGCTTCTGAAATATCGGCAAGGTAGGTGGTCTTTTTCTGTACTCCCAATGAAATGTGTCGTGGAAAGCAAAAGAAAATCAATCTCTGATTCGTGACTGTTCCCAAAATAGCAATGAGTCTTTGCAACTCTGTTGTTGCCTGCACTGAGGAAGGAACAAAGAGCATGTGGGACAAGCATGTTCTGATCTTTCACCTGTCCTCATTTCTCATCCCATTCATGTCAGAGCTCATGAACAAAGCTCCTTGATGTATTGTGAGAATAGTAAAGGCAAAAATTCACCCTTTTCTTGCAGCAGTGTCCTGTCATAGTGCAGCCATGCTTGCTGACGTGAAATTAACCCACTTCAGCTAAGCAGGGCAATGGTGTGCAGAGAATGGGGAGAATATAACTGTGACAGCAATTGTGAACTTTTTTCATACTGCTATCCTTGTTCAAACGAGCTTCAACCTGGGTCCAAACCTCCCATTCAACTTCATGGAAAAATCCAGGTGATCATGGCCTTTCTCGTTTTGGGAGCTTGGGTATGGTTGTTTTATGCAGTGTCTTCCTTTGCTTTCTTCCAGGCCGCACTATCATTCTCTCCACACACCACATGGATGAGGCAGACATTCTGGGGGACAGGATTGCCATCATTTCTCATGGCAAGCTCTGCTGTGTTGGTTCTTCTCTCTTCCTGAAGAACCAACTGGGAACAGGCTATTACTTGACTCTGGTCAAGAAGGATGTGGATTCCTCTCTGAGCTCCTGTCGAAACAGCAGCAGCACAGTGTCCTATCTGAAAAAGGTACAACTGACCCTTCCTGCTTATGTTCTTTCTTCCTGCATGACATTTTAGGCTTACAGCACTTAAAATTTTATATGACAGAATATATTGAAGAGAAATCCCTTATTCTTTAAAAGAAGGGTTGCTTGCTTTTGTAGGTGCTGTGGCAGACTACATCTAGTTAAATTGTTGCATGGGATATATGCCTCTATTATAGTTTCTTTCAATGCCACTGTTTCCAAAGCTGGTTGGAGAGAGACAGGATAGATTAAATGCACCCTTCTGTGATACTTGCGTACTTCTTGCTTGTATTTTAGCCCTTTGCAGTGGTATGTCACCTTTACTTTGACTCCTCTGTGGAGTATCCAGCATGATGCAGCATCTGTTTGGAGTTATAAAGAGTGCAGCGTCTGGGCAGACCACTTTTCTAACTAAGCATTGTTTAATGGTTGTCTTCTCTTTTGTGACTAGGATGACAGTGTCTCCCAGAGCAGCTCTGATGCTGGCCTTGGCAGTGACCATGAAAGTGACACCTTGACAATAGGTGAGACTTGGAAAAAGAGTATATAACATTCAGTTCCAGTGCTAACATTGCTCATACTTTGACCTTGAACAACTACCTTAACTTTGTGTCCCTGTGTAGCTACAGTCTTGGGACAGTTATCAAGTTCACAGACACAGCATTTTTAAATTCATAAATACAGGAACATTTTTCTCCTGTGAGCCAATTTGAGTTTATGTTGTCTTGAGATTTAATAGCCAAAGGTGATATAGTTGCTAGGCCTGTTAGCAATACTACTTGCAGAGCTGCTGGTAGCATGTAATAGGTCTCCCACATTCTACAAATAAAAGGAATAACCAGACTTAGGTCCAAGTATTTGCTAAAAATAAATGGAAGTCAGATTTTCCTTGGAAATGAGCTGCTTTCCAGAGATGTCCCATATTCCTTCCTTTGCTTCTGACAGGATTATTTTAGACTGAGCTGTTTTTTCTGCATGGTGAACAAAGTCAAAAGATGAATACTACCTTTTTTTTTGGTTTATCTAGATGTGTCTGCAATTTCAAATCTCATTACAAAACATGTTCCTGAGGCCAGGCTGGTGGAGGACATTGGCCATGAGTTAACCTATGTCTTGCCATACAAAGCTGCTAAAGAAGGAGCTTTTGTGGAGCTGTTCCATGAGATTGACGACCGTCTCTCTGACCTTGGCATTTCCAGCTATGGCATTTCTGAAACTACCCTGGAGGAGGTGAGTGAGCTAAAACTTCTTTTTTGATTTAAACCAGGGAAAATGAATTATGTCAGAAATAAGAGCAAGGCAGTCTTGTCTCTTCTTCCTGTAAATATTTGTCTGTTTATTGTGGAGCAAGTAGCTCTATTCTCCTCTCCAAAATTGATTCTCTTCCATACAATTATAGTCTTTGTGTTAAAAATGGAAATGTAATACAAGCAAGCTAGGTCCTTTGTACTCAGTTGCACTTCACTGAGATGTCTGTCATGTGAAGTTTGGCCCCAGATTGGCTTCTAATGACTGTGTAAACACCTTTGAGGTGTTTTTAGGGATGCTTTGTGCTGCACTTAACTGAAAACATGCATTTTCAATACTGGAGATTGTTGTTTACAGAAACCCTATGGCCATATGTCCTTGTCAGGGTTTTGGGGCTGATCCTTGTGATTGTGTTCTGATACATTTAGTACCAAGGTGTTTCTCTCAGACATAGGAAAAAACTTTCATTTAAGACATACTGAGAACTGATGTTGGAAAGGGGGAACTACTGCTATGTGGTTACAGCCTATGCTTCTGGGGAAGCTAAGAGAAAGTCCATGCTCCCATCACCCAATGGACGAGAGCCTATATCCTCTGTTCTCATGATACAAATGTCAGTCTTATGCTCTGTCGTGGCATTTCCTGAAGGAGTCCCCACAATATTGCATCCCTTCTAATTTTCACTGACACTTACCATTGCCTTTCAGATCTTCCTCAAAGTGGCTGATGATAGCGGTGTGGATGCAGAAACCTCAGGTGAGTGTAGTTGTCTCCTACGGTGTTGAAGGAGACTTCAGGGAGGGTTACCCTATTTGTGTTATTTAAGAACATGGCTGACGGAGCCTAGATGTTTCAGGAGTAACATTTCAGTGCAGGGCTTAGCTTCCAGGGGAAGAAAGGATGTAGTGGATATATCAAATGAAGAGTGTTCCTGTTCTCAGTTGTTAGTCTTGGACAGGTGGGTGACCTGTGTGTATGGCGATGTGTCCAGATATACAGTGACATACCCAGGTGTGTTTGTCCCTATTTCAGGCTGAAGCAGAGCTCTTCTACGGTGAGAGCTTTTATGACCTAAAGAAGCTGTTCGTAGTATGCTTAAAGTATGCTTGTTTACTGTTACTTTCTGTCTACTCAGTAACAGCACCCTCATTTTGGAAAAGTGCAGAGTTTCAAGTTTCTGAGTGTATTGTGACGTTGAGTGACACTGCTGTCTACTCTGAGGAGTAGGAAGAACTTTTTACAGGGTCAGACCACAGTACCCTCTGACTTTCTCTTTTCCTGAGAACAGCTCACTGCACTAAGTGCTTCTGTCAGTGTTTCCTGATAAACTAACGCTAGCAAATTGTGCTTGGTGTCATGTGCACATTAAATGAGAATTTTCTTCGGTGAGAGAAGCCTGCAGTTTCTATGGCTAAGTGAAAAATTAAAAATTAAAATTAAATGTCCAGTGCACTGGAAGAAGCTTCTAGGACAGCACGTGCAGAATAGTGCATAAACCGTATGACCTTGCAGAGTGACAGTCATGGTTTTAGGTTTTTCTGCACCGGAATCACTCCAACTCAGCTGCTCAGTTTACCGATGGGCGTCATGTAAAATGAAAATGACATTGCTTTGCTTTCTCTGGTGCTAACTGGAGATCAATGGAAGCAGTTCAGCTAACCATAACTGCATTATTTTCAGATGGGACGCTGCCAGCCAGAAGAAACAGGCGTGCGTTTGGAGACAGACAGAGCTGCCTTCGTCCATTTACAGAAGATGATGCATTTGACCCTAATGATTCAGACATAGATCCAGGTATTGCGGGTTCCCAAGCCTGTTTTCTTCTTGTGGACACTCTTTCACATTATAAATCGTGCAGACTACAAGGCTGAGAGTGCCAAAGGATTAGTGGCTTATTTGCCTTTAGTAGGCAGTGCAGTATCCATACCCTATTCCAACCTTCTGTCAAGGCTCAAAGAGATAAAGGTGTAAATGCGTTCATGTGAATTTCTGTTGCTTTCTCAACCTGTTGCTCTCTTTTTTTGATGAGTGAGAGTAACTGGTCCAGCCATCACCTTGTTTCTCCAGTACAGAATTGTCCAGGGAATATCTTTGTGAGCTTGTAATTAATTGTTTCTTGCTTCTTGCCAGCAGAATCCAGAGAGACAGACCTTCTCAGTGGCATGGATGGGAAAGGCTCCTACCAGATGAAGGGCTGGAAGCTCTCCCAGCAGCAGTTCGTGGCTCTGTTGTGGAAGAGGCTGCTTATTGCCAAGCGAAGCCGGAAAGGCTTCTTCGCTCAGGTGAGAGCATCCAGCATGTGCAGGGTCCCTCATCAAGGGAAAGGCTGGTCCACATGATGCGTCTAGGGTTGAAGGCAGAGAGGAACCTTCAGGAGAATCCAGATTACCCAAACTAGTCTGCTCTGCAGATCTGAGCAAAAGGGGGCTTGTGCGAGTGAAAGGAGGTAGATGATAACCGAGTGGTTACCACGTATTCTTGCACAGGAAGGGTGCAAATGAGATTCAGATCCAAATTCTGCCTTGAGAGAAGCAAGTGGGGGCTGAGTCCTCTGCATGCCTCGTGAGTGACATGATTGCATGTCAGGATAGGCCTTGTCTTGGTGTCTAGAGGTGCCTTGGTAATTAACAAAGACCTTCCTGGGAAACTTGGAAAAAGTCTTGATCTATCGACTCACCTGGAGCTGATGATACCACTGGAACATTCACTTCAAAAATGCTCACTCTTTTGTTGCAATTTCAGATTGTGCTGCCAGCTGTCTTTGTGTGTATTGCTCTCATGTTCAGCCTGATCGTTCCTCCCTTTGGGAAGTATCCCAGCCTAGAATTGCAGCCCTGGATGTATGATGAGCAGTATACTTTTATTAGGTATGTTCTTCGTGGCACAGAAGTAGTACTGAATTCCTTACTGGATTGTTTAAATTTGTTTTCTGTGGTTAGCTCAGAGGTACATTTGAAGGGAATGCTGGTGTTTTCTTTTTAAACCTTTAACTGCCATCCTTAACTACTAGCAAGGCCATATCCATTTCTGAACGGTGTTATGACTAGTAATGCTGTGCAGAGAAATAAATGAAAAGCAGAAGTGTGTTTGTGCTCCTAGGCCAAGTGTTTTTCAAAGGGAAACCTCCACCCATATCCTTTTCCTGAGCTTTTTCACAGTGTTCTCAGCCGTACTCTGCTGCTGTTTTTCCTGCATGTGTGTTAACCCACTGACCCGGTGGTGTTTGTCTTCTGTATCCATAGCAATGATGCTCCAGAAGATGCAGGCACTCAGAGGCTTTTGGATGCCCTTCTCAATAAGCCTGGCTTTGGGACACGCTGTATGCAAGGACACTCCATCCCGTAAGTAGAACTCAGTGCTGGGAAGAGGAAGCCCAGCCCTGGCTTCTGGTCACTCAGTAGATTTAGTCAGCTTCAGGGAATGATACGTACACATGGCCAGGGCAGGATTTAAACCAAAAGGGTTGTAATTACATTAACTTTTTTTACGCTTAGGACCTTCTAGAAAATGCCAGCACCTGGCATAGTAAGGGAGCAGGGTCTGAATGCAAGTCCTTACTGACGGAGCTGGAAGGGAGACTGTAGTCTCTCCCTCAAACTACTGTTCAGTTCTGAACCAAAAAAAAAAGAAAAAAGAAAAAAAAAAAAGGGACTTAGTCATAGAATCATAGAATGTTTTGGCTTGGAAGTGGCCTTAAAGTTCATCTAATTTCAGCACCCCTGCCACGGGCAGGAACGCCTTCTACTATTTACTGTACCTATTCACACAATCCTCTGTTTCCAGCTGCACTAAAAAAATCCTGGTTAGCACCCCCACAAACACCAGCAGACAGGATGGAGAGCCAGGCAGCATTGGTGGTATTTCCTAGCTCTTGCTGTCTTGCTGCATGGCCTTGGGCAAATCACTGAAGAATCCAGGCCACTTGTGCAGAAGGGATATACAGAGTCCAGGCTGGTTTGTGCCTAGGCTGGAAGAACTGCAGCTCATCTTCACTGGATGATGGGAAAGGGGGTGACGGTTGCCTTGCCTCTGTCCTGACACAGAGACACTCCTTGCACCGTGGGGCAGACGGAATGGACCACTGCTTCAGTCCCAGAGTCAGTCCTGGACATCTTGAAAGGCAACTGGAGTATGGAGAACCCTTCACCATCATGCGAGTGCAGCAATGAGAAGATCAAGAAGATGCTGCCTGTGTGTCCCCCTGGTGCAGGCGGGCTGCCACCCCCACAGGTAGGAGGGATTTGAGGGGTCCTGCAGTGAGGGATGGTCCTAGAGAGCGGAGTGGCTGGGTGTGATTACTGTATGCAGTACTCAGCACAGTTTATCTGACTTGGCACTTGCGTTTTCTAATGGATATTCATCTGTTTCCCCGGTGACACCAGCGAGAACAAGACACTGCTGATATCCTCCAGAATCTGACAGGCCGCAATATATCAGACTATCTAGTGAAGACCTACGCGCAGATCATTGGAAAAAGGTAGCTGTTAACATGCCCTGTCCCATACCTCCCCACCAAACACAGTGTGCTGTCAACGGGATGCTGCATAGCTCAGACGAATTGGTCTTGGCAACCCAAACTCTTAGCTCCTCTGACTGTCCTGATCCACAGTTCAGGTGTTTCTGCTTTATAGTGATGCCATGGCAGTTCTGGGGAGGAGAGGCAGGCATGTTCTGAGCATTGTGGGTAAAATAATGGAAAAGATGGGGTGCAAACCCCAGGCGTTTTACCAGAGAGGAGTGGTGGAACATGGAATCGTTGAATGGTTTGGGTTGGAAGGGACCTTAAAGATCATATAGCAGATGTGAGGGGGTATTGCATCCTTTTCCCTGGCTGGGTGCCTGAAGCACTGGTAGGGGTTGTCTCCTCTTTTTCCGTATATAACACATCTGCTTTCTTTTCTGTCTTTGCAGCTTAAAGAATAAGATCTGGGTGAATGAGTTCAGGTGAGTTTGTACCTTTTCTCTAGTTTGTTTGTTTCCACTGCCCCCTGTGCACTGTGTTGAGCAAGGTTCTCAGGACAGATCCACCCAGTTTCATAGTTTATTGTATGTGGCTCTTAACGGCCAAGTGTCCAGGGAACACTTCAAAGGATACACTTGGGACAACCCTAGAGCACACTGCTGGAAAACCTGCCTGGCTTATATAGAGAGCAGTACTGGCTTGAGAAGGTTCACAGGCGCAGCCAACAATACTGTCTCACGGGAGGTGCTGTTTTTCCAAGCAGGGGAAGCAGAGATGGGTCCTGCTCTGCCTGCACAGGCAGCAGAGGACAGCTGCATTCATTAAACACAGTCTGTGTCTTCACAAACAGCACACTGTAGTCATAAGCTGGTTATTTAACCCCAGAAATAAGGGGTGGGAGACAGCAGGGCTAAGTAGCAATGTGGAAGGGTCAAAGTTTGCCCTTTATGTAAGAGTGGGGACACGTGCCTTGGTTGTAGTGCAAGAAAAGGAGACATCTGGGAAAGAAGAAGTGGTGTTTTCTGAAGGTGTGTAGTCAGATGTGTGCTTCACTCTCATCTGTACCCCCAGGTATGGTGGCTTTTCTTTGGGAGCCAGCAGTTCCCTCATGCTTCCTCCAAGCCATGAAGTCACTGATGCCATTAAGCAGGTGAAGAAAATCTTGGAGCTAGCGCAGGTGAGTGGCTGTCTCCCATAAACCCAGATAGTGTTCATGTAACAGAGTTCTGTTATTTGGGAGATGACTTGGAAACTGTAAAGTGAGAAGAGTGTGTATGTTAGCTTTCCAGTGGCTTCTTCCCATTGCTTCTGAGGTGGGGTTTTCCAGGCTGGTGTTGGGCAGCAGCAGAAGGCTTGGGAATGCACTCAGCTGACATTTGCACAGCCCTCATTGCTGATGCGGGTTCTACCCAACACCATCTGCAAGTCAATGGGGATTACAGCCACCTCTGAGAATTTTGTGGCAGGGCAGAGCAGGCTGTCTCAGGGAATTAACAAGCTGTTGCCAGCTCCTGTAAAACCTCACTTAAGTTCTTCTGTGCTGAGTCTGTCCTGGCTCAGAAGAGAACTTGGTCCACCGGTTTCTTCTGAGACTGCCCCTGGGCTGTGGTGTCACCGAAGATTTTCTGCAACCCTGGTTTAATACTTGTCACTGGGGAAAAAAAAAAATTTAAAACAGGCCTAAGGCTGATCTCTCCTATTGGTAGGACTGCAGAAAGGAAAAGAGGGAGGGGAAAGCTGCACTTCCTTTAACCTTCTTACCACCTCTGTCTCAGAGGATACAGTCTGCAGACTAGAAGGAAAACGGTCAGAGCCATGAAAAACATAGGGTGACCCCGAGAGTCCAGGATGTGAGAAAAGGAACTCTCAGAGGGGAAGTAACTCTCTTTTTGCTGTTTGCAGGGGAGTTCTGGAGATCGATTTCTCAACAGCTTGGCAAGTTTCATGAAAGGCCTGGATACAAAGAACAACGTGAAGGTAAGTCAAGCATCCTCACAGCTGTGCCTGCTGTTTGAAACTTTGGTAACCCGGGGTTATTTTTAGTTAGCAAAGCCTCAGCTGTTTGCCATGGACAACTGTGCAGACTAGAGCTCTCTGCATTTAAATCATTTTCTAGTGGAGAAGATGCAGATTATATTCTTATAGTTTTCACTGAAATTTGTTTGCCCCTGTCCAGACCTAAGGCTCAGAACGAGTTCTGCGCTGAATCAGTGGCTTGGTTTCAAGGCACATGCTCTTGCTTCCAGCAGCCTCTAATGGTTACTGGTCAAACTGTATGTCTGGTCCCTGAGCAAGCTGTCTGGAAAAAGACAGAAAGAAATCACATACCCTCAACAAAGAAAGGGATATTCTGCAGGGCTCAGGAGTCTGTTCGGTGGCTGATGTACCTGGTGCGTTTCTGATGCTGATGTGGTCTCTTGCAGGTGTGGTTCAACAACAAGGGCTGGCATGCCATTGCCTCCTTCCTAAATGTGATCAACAATGCCATCCTTCGGGCCAACCTGCAGCAGGGCAAAAACCCTAGTGCTTATGGGATCACTGCCTTCAATCACCCACTCAACCTCACCAAGCAGCAGCTCTCTGAAGTGGCTCTGTAAGTCCTAATGTGAATACAGATGGGTTTGGGATCATCAGCTGATGATTACTGGAAGCTGGCAACATGTGCAATGCTGTAGCATCATTGATGGGCAGTCAGTGGCTTGTGGCAATGAGGTTCTGCCATACTTGCCCTAATTTTCTGTGGTCTGGGCAGGCTAGTTTAACCCCTCACCTCTCAAGGAAGATGAATAACCAAAACACAAATGACAGCAGTGGTTTTGTAAGGATTTTGTAAGTCACTTACTCTTTTTCTGTAGCTGGTGTAAATAGTCAAACAACCTGTCACCACTGTTTTCACACTG
This sequence comes from Cygnus olor, assembly GCF_009769625.2. Lineage (NCBI taxonomy): Eukaryota > Metazoa > Chordata > Aves > Anseriformes > Anatidae > Cygnus > Cygnus olor. The sequence goes on from NC_049198.1 coordinate 50,321,747, forward strand.
TTATGTTCTCAAAGCTTTAGTGGTTTATCTCCAAACTAGGATAGATCCTCCCTAGGCAGCTGCATATGTAGGGGTCACGAAATGAAAGGGAACCTCTTTGTTGTGTGAATGTAGTTCCCTGTTTCTCAGTGCTGAGCAAGCTGTGTGTATGGTTCCTTGAAGCTGTAACTTCCAAGAACCAATGAAATCCTCTGATCCACTGCTGCTTGGGGAATTTCAACAGTATAACTCCCCCTTTCCTTTCTCAGCCAGAAGGGTGACTTGCCATACCATTTGTTTGTCCCAGAGTGCCACCACTTGACAAATTGATAGATCCTGTTCAGTTTTGCCCACCACCTCAGCCTCTGGGGCATGCAGTAATGCACAGGGCTTACTCAGTATCACTGAGGCATTGATGAGTTCACAAGTTGAATCAGGACTCCTAAGCTGTATGCAGATACATCCGTCAAATCTTACAGCACAGCAATGGCAGGTGACAGTCAGAGATACCTTTGAACTTAAAAAACGAAAGTGAAAAAATCCCAACCCCAGTAAGTGCATTAAGTGAGAAACAAAGTTATGTAGGGTGATGATGAGGAAAGCAGAAAGTAGGCTATCGTGCTGAAGTTACCAACCTGTCTCCAGGTTTTGGTGCTGTCTTTGAGGCGCTTACAAGCCGTAGGTACTCCTTTGATCATACAACCCTGTAGTTAACATGTCCTGGTGTGGTAATCCTGTGGTAACCCTGCAAAACAAGGACAGCAGAAGGAGAACCAGTTTCTGTACTGCCCTGAATGAGCTGCCTAACCTCATCTCAAGGAAGCCAGTACCAACATACAAACACTTTGCTTTCGTTCTTTTTTTTTTGTCCAGGATGACCACCTCTGTGGATGTCCTAGTCTCCATCTGTGTGATCTTTGCCATGTCCTTTGTTCCTGCCAGCTTTGTGGTCTTCCTTATCCAGGAACGCGTCAGCAAGGCTAAGCACTTGCAGTTCATCAGTGGTGTGAAGCCTGTGATCTACTGGCTGGCCAACTTTGTCTGGGATATGGTAAGGGCTGAACTGTGCTTTGTGACTGTGCTTAATCTGTCCTCAATCCTGTGTTTGCAGGGTGTCCACTGAAATGTAAAATGTAGCTGGGGCCAGTGGGCACAATATTAGTTCAGTGAATAACAACTGTGACTTCTGTCTTTATGCTCTTGGGGCTATGGTGGGACAAAGAACACTGAACAGAAGATAGGAGGACAACCATAAGCTCCAGCATTGGCATTTTTAATGTCACTTCAGAATTCTTGCCCCAGAATGTTTGTTTGCCACTTGTTCTGCTTATTCAAAGAAGGCTTTTTAACCCATGGTGTCCAGAACCCCTGAGACTCTATCAACTACTTCAAAGGGGATCAAGAAGTCTAAATTCATATGTACTACATTGCAGCTTACATATGTGACACTCCTAAGAGTCTCCCATCTCAAGTAGCCTTGGGAACACTACAGGATGTTGAAAATCATAGTTTCAGAGCAGAAAGACACCTTCATTTTTTGTCATCTAGAAACAAATCTAAAGCTGTTTTTTTCACCTTCCAGTGCAACTACATTGTTCCGGCCACGCTAGTCATCATCATCTTCATCTGCTTCCAGCAGAAATCATATGTATCCTCCTCCAACTTGCCTGTGCTGGCTCTTCTTCTGCTTCTCTATGGGTAAGGGATTTCTTCTCAGAATAATGACCAGGAAGGAACATAGATTTGGAAGACCCTTATCTGATGTTGCTGTCTTTCCTCTTGCAGGTGGTCTATCACCCCTCTCATGTATCCAGCCTCCTTTGTGTTCAAAATCCCCAGCACAGCATACGTTGTGCTGACTAGTGTGAACCTCTTCATTGGCATCAATGGTAGCGTGGCCACCTTTGTCCTGGAGCTCTTCACCAACAATGTAAGCCCCTGCAGAATCTCCTTAGTTACAGCAGGGTTTTAAACATGGGCATTTCTTATGTTTAAATGGAATTCCCTCATGTTCCTCCTAAGGGGCAGTTACTGTCTACTAGAGGCCATTTCAAGCACTCAGTTTGGTTGTCCTTGGTTTTTCCTCCAGTGGTAAATTCTCTGACTATATTGGGAAGTTGTGCACCTCACATAAGTTTTTGCACAGCCAGATGCCTACTGGGGGAGGTGCAATTTTCCCTCATGCCATTATACAACACCAGACTTCTTAGCAGGCCCTGTGGCACATATTGGTGGGAAGTACTCCTTGAGGGAAGGGACCTTGTGGGATTAACCTGTTGATTGTACCATTGCCTGTGGTACTTTTGCACTGCCTGTAGGCACAAGGCAGCAGTCCTTGAGGATGATCCTTTTTGTTGTAAGGCCTATTTTATCTCAGTAAAGACATGCACTTGCTTGAAGATAAGTGCCTGGCAGAACAGAAACCTCTCTTGAGGCTGCTGTCAGTCTGACCTGTGGGTTAAGCCAAATGGAAAACAGCAAAAGCAAAGGATTACAGCATCCAATATTGACTGGGGAGTGGCTACCCACAGCCACTTGAGATAACCAGGCTGTGCCACCACAAGTCCTGTCTCCACGACCTGTAACCCTTCTGTATGTTGCTATTTGCAGGCCCTGCCTTTGAGACTGTGAGCATTTGGAGGAATCTGTCCTTTGGTATAGTTTGCTAGTATTAATAGCATCTTGAGCAAAGAAAGCACAACATTGACTATCCAGAGGAGCCATGGGACTGGCTCTTGGCAGAATGTTTCTAATCCTTGTTTTTTTGTGGGGTTGCAGTGCTGCTAGTGGGCTGTGGATGTTCACTCACAATATGGTGTCACACTCAGCAGGTGGTGGCTGCTCTCTACTCAGATGGCTCACTGGCACTTCATTTTTGTCTTAACAGAAGCTGAACAACATCAATGACATCCTGAAGTCCGTCTTCCTCATCTTCCCTCACTTCTGCCTGGGGCGGGGACTTATCGACATGGTGAAAAACCAGGCCATGGCTGATGCTCTGGAGAGGTTTGGTAAGTGAAATTGTGTATGGAGGCACAGTGTCATGAACTGGAGAGGGAACGCTTGAGTCTGCTGCAAACGAGCACCCTTTGCTCTTCTGAGTTTTCAGGAACTGAAAGTGTACAGTTTGCAGTGCAGAGCTGACCAAAGCTGGTAGGTCTCCTCAGCTGTCCTGTTCAGGCTTTGAGCATTGAGGAGGTCTGGCAGATAGATCCCCAGTACTTTGAGTTACTGGGAGCCTTAATTGAAAATACGTGAGGTCAGTATGCATGGAGAAGATCATTAGGCCAAGTGAAAGGAGTCGCAGAGATTCTGGAGAGCTGGATTTTATTTTATTTTTTTCTGGGATGCAAATGCCAGGCCTGAGTCAGTTGTCTTGTGCTTCATCAGAAGGTGGGCCAGCAATTCTTCATCAGACTGGATTCTCAGGGCCCACGTCACCTTCAACTAAGAGCAATTGCCCACCCCCAACTTTGCTGCAGCAAGAAATGTGCATGCAGCCAGAATTTGTGTAGCCTATCCCCTCCCTCCTCTCACTGGTTGCTCTCCAGTTCCCCCACTGCCTGACCTGGTGAGCTTTGCAGGAAGAAATGATGGCCTGCTCCCAATGCTCTGGAAAAGTGACTGTGCTCTTCTTACCTTCACAGGTGAGAATCGCTTTGTGTCCCCTCTGTCATGGGACTTGGTGGGAAGAAACCTCTTTGCCATGGCCGTGGAGGGTGTAGTGTTCTTCCTCATCACCGTGCTCATCCAATACAGGTTCTTCATCAAACCCAGGTAGGTTGTCTGCTCCACTTCGCCACAGCAGGCAGGTGAAGTTTTTCTTGGTGTCTGCTGTGAACTGGGGAGAAGGTGAACTATTGAGGTTCTGTCACATTCTGTTGAGGCTTTACCATGTTGCTCTCTCCAGGCCTGTCTATGCCAAGCTGCCTCCTGTGAACGATGAAGATGAAGATGTAAACAGAGAGAGACAGAGAATAATTAGTGGAGGAGGACAGAGTGACATCCTAGAAATCAAGGAGCTGACCAAGGTAACAAAAGTTTTGTGTTTCTGAGACATGTTGGAGCAAAGCTGTGCAGTTCACCAGCATCCTCACTCAAAGATTAATGGAATCAGAACCAGAGAATATTGAAGTGTTGAATATGTATGGCTGTAGTTATAGTTCTCTTTTACATTGTTGTTCCTTTGTTTTTTTCTGTTTTCAGATTTACAGAATGAAGCGAAAGCCAGCAGTTGACAGAATCTGTGTTGGAATCCCCCCTGGAGAGGTAAGCTTATTTGTCAAAGTCATTGCTTTGGTATTACTGGAGTATTTAAAAGCACAGCACAGAGTAGGATGATATTAGAAGCAGATAATGTTCAAATTGCACCAAAGGGTGCAATTGCCTTGAAGTTGAAGCAGTTCGTGACTCAGGCTTTCCCTGCCTTTCAACATAATAGTGAACTCTGCTACCTCTAGGACCAGAGGCCAAACGATGGCACCCTCCAAGGTTTAGCACAGATACGCTGTGGTGGCACTGCACCGAGGTGACACCACAGTTCATTCCTTTCCCCAGCCTGAAGATTTATGCTTGAAATGAAAGCCTAGAAGTTTATTCAGAAAAAGCACTGAAGTCTCCCTTCAGGTTGTCTTGAGAGTCAAGTTTGTCACCTCCAATCTTGTCAGTGGTGAAAATTATGTGACTGAACCCTGTTCTCAGATTCTGTGCTCATTTGCTCTTTTTATATCCCCAGTGCTTTGGGCTCCTGGGAGTAAATGGTGCTGGCAAATCATCTACTTTCAAGATGCTAACTGGTGATACAGATGTGACAGGAGGAGAAGCTTTCCTCAAAGGGAACAGGTGAAAGACCGTGCATCTTTTCACTGCTCTGTGTTAAAGAAAATACTTTGCTGCTTCCTCCTTCAACTTTCACAGTCTTTGTTTCACTTCCAGCAAGTCTAAATGCTGCCACGCTTTTCAATTTTGAGCTCTTGGTGTCTGCTTCAGCCCCTTATTGAGTTTCCTAAAGTACTTCAGCGACTTATGAAGGTGTATTTAATCTGCTAGTCACTTCTAAATACCTGTCCTACCATGGTTAAATGTCACATCTATAAAAAGAAAAGAAAAAGAATTGGGCAAAGACAGACTTTTAGGATCCTGTATTTTTGTTAGTCCAATGATTCCAAACCCACTGATGCACCTTCCTCTTTTTATTGTCTAAATGGTGTGTATTTGTAAAATCCTAACAAAGGGAGTTCTTCTTTTACAGCATTCTGTCCAACATCCAAGAAGTTCATCAGAACATGGGATACTGCCCGCAGTTTGATGCTATTAATGAGCTGCTGACAGGGCGAGAGCACTTGGAGTTCTTTGCGCTCCTCAGAGGTGTTCCAGAGAAAGAAGTCTGCAAGGTAAATGAAACACCATAGGACCACCCCCGTGACTAACTGTTCCTGCTTGCATGCACACTCCCGACAACACACACAGTATCATGGTGGTCTGCATCTTTTTGAGTCATCACACCATATCATTACACTGCTCCTGTTTCAGCGTTCACATATAGGCTTATGCTAACAGTCTAGGCAAATAATGACAGCTGCCAGTACTGTACAGCACCCTGTTTAATACTGCCTCATTGGGTTATCAGCAGCTTTCACCATTTGTGTCCTGGGTTCTGCAGAATATGCACTGCTGCAGGACATCTGTACCTGATGGTTTGGGCAGCATCACCTGATGCTGTGCCGATGCTCAGCTGATGCTGAAGTGCGTGCTTACTTCATGCACTCGGACAGGCTCCCCAGGGTAGTGGTCATGGCACTGAGTCTGCTGGAGTTCAAAAAGCATTTGGACAATGCTCTCAGACATATGGTTTGGTTTTCAGTTGTCCTGTGTGGAGCCAGGAGTTGGACGCAATGATCTTTGAGGGTCCCTTCCAACTCAGAATATTCCATGATTCTGCGATAACTAAGATGCAGCCATTGGATTTTCTGGGCCTCTAGGGGCAGGGTTTTATATGTTCTGATCTGAAGGTGAACCCGGTGTTCCAAAACCTAGATCTGTGCCAGACTGGAGCATCAGATAAGGGGCCCTTCTGAAAAATCACTCTAAAGCTAAAGCTTGTAAAGAAACTCCCACTGTGTAAATGTAGCTGTGCTCAGTTCAAGAGGGTGTTGTGCTGTCTCTTTTAGGTTGGCGAATGGGCAATTCGGAAACTGGGCCTTGTGAAATATGGAGAGAAATACGCAGGCAATTACAGTGGAGGGAACAGGCGCAAGCTCTCCACAGCAATTGCCCTCATTGGAGGGCCACCTGTGGTATTCCTGGTGAGTTTGCAAACTTTGCTTGTTAACATTTTCCTTTGAAAACAAAGAAATCGGGCTTAGATGAAGGCTGGATATTTCATGACCACCTAATGTCTGAATATGTCATCAGTCACTTAAATGTAAGCAAAGAACACAAGGAAACTTCATTTCCCTATTTGACTGTAGGCTCAAACTATAATGTGCCTCCTGGCTTCTGTTTCTGAAAAATCACTGGGGAAATGTGGGTCTCAAACATGATGCCAGACTACTGACTGCTGTAGCACCTTCACCACTGCTGCAGAGATTTCTATACCTACAAAAAATTATGAGTGCTTTCCAGCACTTTCTAGTTTTTGGGCACAAGCAAATCTTTCTGTCTGGGAGAATCAGTCCTGTGTTTTTAATAATTCAATGAAAGTTGGAAATAAATGTTTTAAGATTCTTTAGATTAAAATGAAGAATAAACCTCAGGATTAGTAAAGTTCATAGTATAGAAAGAAGTAGTCTACTGCTCTATTTAAATTTGGACTGGTTGAGTTTAACTTGTTTAGAACTGGCTATTTCAACATATTATAATTGCAAAATAAACAGCACTTAGTTCTTCAAATTTTAAGTTAGCAACCATCTTTTTGAGTATAAATTGTTTTCTCATTTTAAAAAATGAGTCAAACTTGGTTATTTTCAGCTTTTCCAATAAGCATAATCAGAATGGCCAGGTCATGTCAGACATGAGGCGTTTGTTGGTGGAATGGAACAGCATAACCTACTTTTTTATGTATTTTGCAGGATGAGCCGACAACAGGGATGGATCCCAAAGCACGTCGTTTCCTGTGGAACTGTGCTCTGAGTGTAATCAAAGAGGGGAGATCAGTGGTGCTTACATCTCACAGGCAAGTAGCAACGCAATTGTACCATACCAGTGCTACTGCATCTGCTGGGGCTGGATGCAAAGCTGCGCTCAGCTGCTCTGCCCTGCAGCACTTCTCACAGTGCTAAGGAAGTTAATTCTTTCTGCAGCATGGAAGAATGCGAGGCCTTGTGCACTCGAATGGCGATAATGGTCAATGGGCGATTCAGGTGCCTGGGCAGCGTCCAGCATCTAAAGAACAGGTAGCTATTTTCTTTTCACTGCCACCACAGCATGCATTTTTAGGGAGATACAGTTAGATTTAATCCCTCATGCAGCATTCCCATTGCTTTTCTGGCTATGGGAACAGCTGATGAATTTTAAGCTGCACATCTGTTTCAAAGCCGCTGACGTGAATTCCTCTGCTGGCCCTCCTGTTTACAGGTTTGGAGACGGTTACACTATCGTGGTGCGAATTGCAGGGGCAAACCCAGACCTGAAGCCTGTTGAGGAATTCTTTGGGCATGCTTTCCCTGGAAGTGTCCTAAAGGAAAAGCATCGGAATATGCTGCAGTACCAGCTTCCCTCCTCACCATCGTCCCTGGCCAGAATATTCAGTATTCTCTCCCAGAACAAAAAGAGACTCCACATAGAAGACTACTCCGTTTCTCAGACCACACTTGACCAAGTAAGTTTCTAGTAGCCAGTGCGCCAAAACTAGCAGAGGTAGGAATAAATCCACCAATCTTCCAGTCCTGTCTTGTAAGGGCATTTCAGCAAGCTGGAGCACTGAATCCCAGGTTTAGTCCAGAAAGCCCAGTGCATGAAGTGCCCTGAACTAATGAAAATCTAGACTGATGTTACACATGGCCTTTTTCCTTGCAGGTATTTGTAAATTTTGCTAAGGACCAAAGTGACGACGACCACACTAAGGACCTGTCATTGCACAAAAACCAAACTGTGGTAGACATTGCAATCCTTAATTCCTTTCTGCAAGATGAGAAGGTAAAAGAAAGTTGCGTGTGAGCCAATTTCAGCCAAGAAGTGATGAGCAGAATGCAAACTTCCTTTGCCTGGGGATAGGTTACTCCCAAAGAAGAAGCTAGAGGGAGAGAAACTGGACACTCTACTGATAACCATTCAATGCAATGCAATTCAATGCAATGAAAACAAAATTCCATTTTAGGGGCAGTGCCTCGTGGAGTCGTCTTGTACTGTTCTTAAGTGAAAGACTTGAATTTAGCTCATTTACAGTACAACTCTGTGAAGCTGTGGTAAAGCACCCACCAGATGCTGCGGGCTTTCATCCATACTGTATCTTGTCCTGTACAGTATGTTTTACTAGGGTTGCAAAAAACAGTTCATTGAGGAATCATGGCCAGTGGTTATTTATTGATATTCTAAAGACGTGCATGTTTCACTCTTGAAAACATGCATGTCCGGAGTGGGAATTCCCTGGTGCTACATCCATTGCTGGCAATGAATGCACCGGGACAGTCAGTGGCAAGAAAAGTCACCAGCCTTGTGGCCTGAGTTTGTAAAAACTTACCTGACCAGCTTCTTTTCCTAGACTGCTGTAGGTCTGTCAGTGACAAATCTGGGGCCACAAAGCAGTGCTGTGCAGATGGGATGGCAAGAGATGGGCCATCATATCCATACATCTATTTTAGAGGGTGGGGATATGTAGAACTGTGAACCCTACAAATGCACAGGATTGTCCCACCAGCATCACAACCAGTAACCTACTCCAACTAGGTTTTTGTGTAGCTGAGTACTCTCCTGCTCCTTCGAGGTACTGCAGCAGCTGCATGAACACCTAGCAGAAGGGAGTGGGTGAGAAGCAGGGTTCTGACCACAGCAGCAAACTCAGTAGTTGTACCAGCTGCTAATACCAAGAGCAAATTCTAAATCGTGATACGTCACTCAGATACGTAACGTCTGCTCTTTAACCCCTGCTTTGCACCAGAAAGGTACCCATCAACTAAAGTTATTGCTTAGCACAAGTGTTGCCATTTCTGGCTTTGCCAGATAAAACTAGAAATGTAGGTCATTTTTTTTTTTTTTAACAGTATTATTTATATGACTTTAAATAAGTAGGTAGCATAATTAGGGATTGAAAGTGCTTTCACTTGATCTTTGTAGCCACAGTATTTCTTTACATTATGCCTGCAATGCTGTGCTCTTGTTCTCCATTCAGCGATAGCTATATTCACGATCTTGGCGAGTTCCACGTTCTTGCAATCAACCTGTATCTGGAATTAATGCAAGTTGTTCACCTGAAGTTTTCCCTGTTGGAAGCTAATATAATGTTAGATTAATGTGCAAGTTTGTACTTCTGTTGTGCAGTATAGTTTCAGTCATTAGGTGATCCCTAACTGGAGAACACACCCTTGTTCATGCAAGAAACTGCTTCATTAAAAATTCATCTTGAACAAGATAGTTCAAAGTAGTAGTGCTACAAATTACATCAGTCAATTTTTAAAGTTTTACAAAGATTAATAATAGAGGGGAGATTATGTGGTGAGAACAAGCAATTCTTGCTCATCCTGTACAACAGTTGTGGGAGAGTATGCTTTTGTTAATAAACTTACGGGCCGTTCCGTCTTGCTTTTACAAAGTTCAGAAATAGGTTCAGTATGTGGTTTGAACCCAAGTGTAGTAGTTCCTGGGCTATTCCTGTATGTCGTGCCTCTGCCTTAAATACCTATACAAGTTCTGAACTAGTTTTTAACGCTACTCTGCCACGAACGAGCCACGGACCACTTTCTTCTGTGAATGCCCATAGCAGCCCAACAAGCAGTGAGGAGGCTGGAATGAGCCTTAAGGCTGATTACGTATTTCCAGGCGTACGTGGTAACATTGACCAATTCAGCATTTTTCTTACATAGACAGCTAAATATTTAGCACAAGTCCCCAGTCCCTGCTGTGTTCTACCTTGGGATAAAGTTAATAGCTTACTACATGTTCTGCTCAAGTGCCTTTTTCATACTAATTATTTTTTATCTGTATATTACATTGCTAAGGGGATAGAAAGGAGAGTAACGGGGATTGTTATACCTCACTTAAAACATGCTTTGTTATTACCTTTATGGCATCCTTGCCCCCATGAGGATGAGTCTGCACCAAACTTCTAGGTGCAGAACAACTACTAAGCAGCTGAGCTACAGCCATGACTTTTCTATAGCAGGCTGCTGGTAGGTTATTTTATCAGTTAAACAAATAGCATGTATTGAAGACTTACCACTGCTAGAAATCGTGATTACAAATCAGAATTAAGTCAAAATCTCAGCATAGAGACTGAAGTGAAGGGCTTACGTTTTGCACTGCACAGATCTAGTGCACATAGAAAACTACAAGTTCTAGGAGGATTCAGATTTGGTCAAAAAAGAGCTGGGGTCTGCTCTTTGTAACTGTTCATATAAATGATTAATTTAGCAGGAAACAACAGTTTATTTTTCCCTTAGCTGGCCAAAAAGACATTATTGGTTCCTGTGCCCTGTGACTGTCGTGCTTCTAACCTGCCACAGGTAGTCTGGTATCTGTGATGAAAACCTTACAGTAAACATGGATATTAACTGAACTGTTTCACAACTCTAGTCCGTTTTGTTTGTAGTCATACTGAACAGACAGCTTAATACAACGCTCATGCAGATTTGTCGTGGAGTAAATCCAGACAACAATTTGTCTACCCTTATTAACAGTTTATAGGGAAAAAATCACTCTAGTCACATACAGTATGATTATGAACCACTCATTATAATGAAGCTGCACTGAGGTGTTAACTTATTTTAAACTGTATTACTGTTGAAATGTTGCATCCCTCTTTGTAGTACACTTGTATTTCAGTAAGAGTTGTTATACTTCTCCCCCATGGTTAAACCGCCACTTTGCGCTTATCCTTGCCTCCTGAATTATAGTTGGTCCTTCATTCCAAGCACTTTATGCTATCTGTAATGGGATCTATTTTTGCACTGGAATATCTATTAACTTTGCAAAAATCTAGTGAGATTTCACAACTGAAATTTCTGAGTTAAATCCTTAAATGGACATTTTCATTAAAAGCGAAAAAAAAAAAAAGTATATATATTTGTATTTGCTAATAACTGTTATGTGAAGTATTAAAAGGCACTCTAATTGCCTTGTATTAAGTAAAAAAAAATAAAGCTGTTCTGGCACCTTTGGTCTGTAAAGTGTCATTTATGCATATACTGTTGAAAAGTGCTACTTAGAAGCTCATTGTGCCCTGTTTTGGTCTGGTTTTACTTTCATGCATAATTGATGAGCAAGTTCAAGTATGAGGCACCTGCTATTTTCAGGTAAGTAAGTGAGGTGGTCCAAGATCTGAAAAACAAGAGCTACTTTAAGCTTCTAAAATTATTAAGTAAAAAGGTTTCCAACAAATCATGAAAAATAAAAGTAATTGGTGTAACTGTCAAATCCAGCTACAGAGCTTCTAAGAACCACAGACCCATCTGGATGTCCAAATCATCTGTCAGGCACCCACCCCAGAATATTTCCATCACAGTGGTGCAGCAAGTTGCAACTATATTGATAAGTGCTCGTTCTCTTTTCTATTCTATACCTGTTTTCACTGACAAAGCAAAATGTTGTGTTTGTGTATAAAGGCTCTGAAATACCTTAGCTAACATCAAATTAAAGGACAATCCCTCAAGTTAATAATGTATTGATTTTGAACAGCAATTTAGAAATGCAAGCAGAACAATGATCCGATTGCTGAAAGGAAAAGTGATTTAAAAATGTTGGCTTTTACTGCCTCTTCTCCCACTATCAAAGTTCCAGAATCCAACGAATTCATTGAGTTAGACGCTTCACAAAAATTCTTCTCAAGAAGCCAATTAAAATGACCTGTTTCTTCTGCCTTAATACAGTGTTCAGCCTGCAATTTGGGTAGTGTGCTTTATTTTTTTTTGTGCCACAAAAAATACAAACTTTGGAATAAAGTACATCTCCAACATTCTGAGTATTCATCACTTTAAGTGTTTGTGATAGAATAGTTTTATTACAAAATTTTAGTCTTTTTGTAATACTTTGCTGTTTTCCATGTCAGTTAATAAATATAAGTAATTTGTTGCATTTGTGTGCAAAAAGTCTTATTACTTCCTTGTACCATTTTAGTCCATGTTTTTGTTCAAGAAAAATGAACAGCCCCCTTTTAACTGCTACAAGACCACATTCTAAATCAATGTGCTAGTGATGGTTTATCAGTCATTTATACCTTTAAAAGTTTATTTGTAAAATATAACTCAGGGGTCTCTGAACTAGTCCGTTGTCCACCCTGAGAACGCTAGAGGTCCCTCTGTCACGGGGAGACAGGATGAAGACTGGAGTAAAATCTGTGACCTGTTAACACTCCATTACACAGCAGCTGGATCCCATCCACTCAGCTTGGACACCAGCACAACTACCTGCAGCCGTTTTTGTTTTTTTTTTTTTCCTAGTGCTTTCCATGAGACCTTAATGCACTTGACAGAAGCAATAATCATCATTAGGCAGATTGCACAAAGATACTTTGGTAAAGTGAAATCAGTTCCTTATCGCAGGTCAGTGAATAAACTGTGGAAAGGCCTCCTGCGTGCACTGCCAATTACCGACCTTCAGATTTCAGCAGAGGGTGCTTTTCACTGTACACAAAATCTAAGTGACACCTCACCCCGCATGCTCTCTGCCCTGCTGCTGCTCTAGCAAATCACAAAGCAGCTTAGTGACTCCAGAGCAGCTATTACCAGGCCTGTTGATGACCAAAATGCAAAATCTGCAGAAGGCTGTACTTGGGAGAGTGGGGTTTATCACAGGTCAAACCCATAACAAGCTGGAGATGCAAACACTAAAATTTCATTCTTTATGCAAATTTATTTGGCTTTTAACAATCTGGCAGACAGTATTTCAAAGAACGTAAGCATGTATAGATGCGCTGAATTTGAGATACAAGATTGTAAATTTTAGCACCCTAAATAAGCATTAAAATACTTCCTCAAAGCTAGCTTACAGAATACAAAATGAAAGGACTGAAGTCAGGGCAGACTCCATCAGAACGCCACCTAACCAGCTTCACTGTAGCACCTCCATGGCACAACTGTAGCCATACTGAAATTTTACATTACAAAGAATTAATATAAAGCATCCCAATGAGATGTCTGATGAAACATAACCGTGTTACAAGGATATAGGGGCATTTATTCTTAAGACAATATGTAATACCCATGATGCAATGATTAGAAGAGTCGCCAATGTGCATTATGAAAATGATACCACCCTGAATTGCAGCCTTGGAAAACAACACTTTACTTACTGGGGCCTATTAGTAAACACAGAAAAGTTTTAAGAAGTGAGATGTTAAAATAAAAGATCTGCAAAGCTAACTTTCATGTTCTATTTCTGGAGATGTAGAAACATCACCATAAACTATCATGTGCAGGATTTTACTAATTTTCTTTGGTGTATCAGCATTTTTCATCCATTCACTGTAAACTGAAGAACAAACCATGCAGTTCACGAGGGTATGACGATCCATGCGACGGTACTTGCTGACAGTGCTTCCATCTTGTCTTTTCTGCCATCAGTCACATCGTTTAGGGGAAGGTTACTTCAGGGGTGAGCATGCCAGAGGAATCATCAGCATGTTGTGCTGGGACTCCAAGAACCTGACGCTGTCCCGTACTGCAATGAAACGCGCATTTGATTAAGAAAGAAATCCAATGAGGAGTAATGCTTTTCTCAGCATGCATACAAGTAACAGCAGTGAGAGCCAACATCTCTTACCAGCTGCTACCACTCTGGCATCTTCATGGGCGCTGTGCCTTCCTGCTGCCCGGTGATCTGGGTTCTCATTCCACCAGATCACATGGACTGAAAAGTTCAAATAAAGGCAGCTAAATATTGTTACTGTTGTAATACAATATGCATGCCCCAGTTTTCCACCCTCTCATGTTGGATGCCTTGCATCTAGCAAGGCGAGTATGTGGAGAGACAATCACCAGGCGAGTATGTGGAGAGACAATCGGTTGCTCAGCCTTTAAAAGGTTTGACTCTTGAACATCAGATCTGAGAACCTTTTAAAAGAGCACCACCTGGCTTAAGCATATAACCCAATACACAAAGGTGGGTTCAAGGACTGTTTATAGGACTTCTGTGATCCATACCAACATTTTTTTTTTTATTGAGCCATCCAATCGTGAGCCAGGACAAGGGTTTCTCCCACTTTTCCCACCCCTTCTCCCCCAGTCACCATTCCCAAATCTTTATCAGAAAGTGAGTAGTACTTGTACCTGTGTTAAGTAACCCATACTCTGTGTGGAAAACACCAATCAGCTTAGTGTAGCCTGTATTGATGTGAGCATTGATTGCAGCCTGGAACGATTCACCCCACAGAGCTGGCCCACCAGGTTTCATCTGGAAAGTAACCCACTCGTATACACCTGGAGGAAAAGACAAAGAGGACCTCGAGGAAGGAAATAAAACGTAATTTGCTGTTTCTTAGTCACAGCCACAATGTAGTCATTGTGAAAGCAGTACTGCAATTCCCTGCCATTTGGGGTGGGCAGCCCACAAAACTGCCTCCTTCCTCCCAGCCCACACATCATCTCACAGCTTCCAGAGGAGCACAGGGAAGTGGCTCTTCAGCTGGAACTGTTTGAAGTCTACATAAAAGCGCTGGGACCCAGAGGTACAGAAGGATTCCCACAAAGCCCAGCTTAAAGGGAAACGGTCGCATGAACATTCACAGCAGTTCAGTGTACTTTGCAGAAATCACAAATACTTATACTTGGTAAGTTTGCGATGGCTGATTGAACTATGCAAGTTGGCCTCTTCTAAGACTAGTGATGTTTTCTGGAGCTGGTTTATGACATTACAAACCCCTTTGAATCTTGGCAGCTGGTCGCATCAGGATTTGAAGTCATAAACAACAGACCACGACTAGATTACAGTCTCTGCTCTCCCAAACAATCTGCCTTGCTTGCAGACAAACAGCACGATATCCCAAAAAACTCTAGTCCTGCTAAAAGACATGTTACCTGCCTCCTTTCCATTCACATAGTTACTCTAAATCACACTTGCTAACACTTTAATAGAAATCTGGACAACTGTCATATGGCAATGTACTGTCTGGTATTGTTCTCCAAATACAGGCTGGAGATTTAAAAAGTACAAACATTAAAATGGGAATTGAGTGTTAGAATTGCCAGGTATCCAATTTTAACAGCAAACTGGACCGCTTTTAAATTCAATTGTAACACAGCATAAAATTCACCATCTCTCAGAAATAAGCAACAAAGGTTACTGTATGCATACACATTCTGAGGGGTAAAGCAGGGCCTATTTGACATCACTCCACTGACAGACTAAAGTCTGTGAATTTTCTTCAGTAAGCGTATAGTCACATTCACGACAGAAAGAAAGAAAATATACAGAGACAGGACATCTAAACCTAATCTATGATCTACAAAGTATGCTTGATTTATATGTAACTTTAAAAGGTAGGTTTGGGGTCTCTGTTGTTTTAAAAACAATTATGCAAAAGAAGCAGTAATATAAAAATTGATAAACGAGAAAAATTCCTGTGAAACAGAACAATCTTTTTTTTTTTAAATGTTTCCAGGAAACATCCCCTCACTGACGGATGGACAAAGCAAGCCCAGGATGACTGCTCAGAATGTCAGTGTGGAGTTGTCATCCCGCATGTTTGTTTATGTGACTCACACAACTTTTTACAGCCTTACAACTGGAGCTGTAGCTTTTGACATAAGTACAAAGCCATTCTTAAAAACTTTCTACCTCATCTGTATTATGTCACCTCTTTCACGAGTGTACATACATGCACTTGTTACATAAAGGGATATAAAATCATGTAATACCTGGTTTAAACTTTAAGGCATTTTTTGTTAGTTGGTCAGTCGGCATCAGTAACTTTAATCAGTAAAAGAGAAGGTAAGCTCACCCCCTTCTTTTGAAGGTTTCCCAAGCTGACACCAGGGTACCAGATAAGCAACTTCATTGTGCTGTTTCTCTATACAGGTAAGGGCTGGAGAGATGAATTTTCCCTGCCAGTCCTTGTCATTGGCTAGCGCCTTCCGGACTGCTGTTCTGTGGGCAAAATTATCTGTAAGAAAGCGGAAGAAAATATGAAAAAACGTACTTACTGCTACATCAGCCAGCATAAGAAAGATGCAGCATGACAGACTGGAAAGAACCTTGAAGAGTATCAGTATTTTGGTATTGAGAGAAAAAACGTAACAGTTTTCCTTAATTACTTAACAACATTTAAGAAGGGGGCTGATGAGACAAGGAGAAAGGATGTTGAACCGTACACATATAAACACAATTATGAAATAAAAATAATTTTATTTTTCCTTAGTTTTCCATTTAAAAAGTTTCTCAGAAACTATTCAGAATTTTTTTTAGAAAAAGGAACAACAGAATAGGGCAGAAAATTCTAAGAAGCAGGACATTTCTTAACCACAGATGCATGTGGCAGACAGCACTGACTCCAACAATGTAAAAAGCTGATTACAGCACCAGCAGCCTGTTGCAACCATCGCTGCAGCAACAGAGCACTTCACGCACGTGGGATGACAGAGCTGGTGGAGCAGCTTTCCAGCTCAGCACAGCGTAGCTTCAGGAACCTAACCACACAAACTGTGTGCTCTGTTTTAGGGGAGTGACTGAGCTAAACTTGAACTATGCTCAACTAAAATTTGGGAAGAATTATACGTGCGTGACTCTGTATAAACACATACAGATGCTTGCATATGTATTGTCTGCAGTTATCTGCATTATCCTGTTGAGGAGGTCTCAGTCTTTTTTCCACCCATTTTGAGATTGTGAAGACATCTGTGGTTCAGGAGCTGGCCCTAAGCAAGACACCTACCACAGACAAAAGCTGCAGTTCATCTCATACACCTGCGAGGCACAAAGACCACCCTGTAGGAACAGCTGTAATTCTTTCATCCCAACACGTCAAAATTGTCCTACAGTGTTTTGTTTTTTTTCAGTAATCAGTATGGTAACATCTTTTCTTTTTCTGATGCTTGGTTACTTATCGTAAGGGCAACAAACAAAAGCCACGTAAGCAGTCCCCTCGCTGGCACACGGAGCACACAGAGGGATGCCGAGCGTACCATACTTCCACACATGGACAGCCTTATTCATCGCTCCCAGCTCCACAGTCCAGAGTCCCACCAGCTCTGAGTGAGCTGTGCGAAGGTGGAAGTACTTATTGACCAGTTCCACAAACTCCTTCATCCTTGATGGCTTAATATCGTATGTGCGAATTTCATAGAAAATGCCATTATTTTGTCTGGGGCCTGTAGCAAGGGATGCGAGTACCTAAGAGAAAATGTTAAGAAAAGTAACAAACTAATTCTCAAGCCAGAAAACCATCTTCTGTCTCATTTCTAGACATTCTGTTTTACAGTGAGGCACAGGTGTTTTGTTGTTGTTGTTGTTTTGTTTGTTTTGTTTTTACTGGGGACTGGGAGAGGGAATGCTTCATGACCTCCACTGCAAAAGTACCTTGTGACTTCTTCCTTTGGAAATACTTCCCATGTGCACTATTTGCTGGAATTCCTTTTGGCAGTGCAACAGACTGTCACGCTTCCTTTATCAAAATGAACTGTTTAATTATTACCCATTAAAAAAGAAGGGGTTTCCTTTCCTCAACAGGGTCTCACGGGGGTCTTCCGAGAACCACTGGCACCAGGCTATGCCTGCATGACCCAGTCCTCTGCCATGGAAAAGATGCCACGGCACGTGAGCCAAGGGTCAGCTCGACAGAAATGGGAGCAGGGGAAGTGCTGCCTGCCAGGTTACTCATTCGTTACCCTCTGCAGGGCGTGCTCTTGCCTTGGCTGCTTGTGAACACAAAAGCGAACCAGACATCTTGATGATTACCCCCTGCAATACACTTATTAATATGCTTTCAATACGTAAATTTAGAGTTTATGATTCTAAAAAGAAAGAAAAAAAATAAAAAAGGTGGCTAACTCTTCATATCATTTAACAGTTTAATGCAGAGTACTGACTAAACCAGAAACCATTACTAATTTTGCTGAGGAAACTTACAGTGTGCAACTGCATAAAATAATAATAATTAAAAAAAGCTACTACTAATTTACAATTCTGCATTAAAACACTGCTTCTCCTGGCACTGTTTAGCCCAATACTTCCCCAGATTACATTACATTTTTACCAAGGGAACTAAGGGAACACGACCAACTATTGCAATATGCTTCCTAATTACAGCCTTAAATCGGTATTGACAACTTATAGATTGCTGGCATAAGAAACGGAAAGAAGCAAACGCTTGGGGAGAGATTGCTTCCTTCTTGCAAGAGGCTGTTAAACCCTGCCTCCTTGCCTTTTGCTGGCAGCCTCCCAAGTGCTGCTGGAGAACAGTTTTCCCATCCATGCCACATAAATATTCCCCAGCCCCGCAACAGGCTCGCTTTTTCGTCTGACTGAATAGCCAGGAACGGGGCTCTCGCCCCCCCACCTAGGAAAACCACGGCCAAAACAGCGCCCCGGCCTCCCCTTCCCTTCCCTTCCCTGCCCTTCTCTGCCCCGTCCCGGCCCTCACCTGCGGGCGGCCCCGCGCCCCGCACAGGCGGGCGGCGGCGGCGGCGAGGGGTCGGCGGAGCAGCCCCGGGGGCAGCATGGCGGGCGGCGGGGCGGCGGCGGCGGGCGGGACCTTGGGCGGCCCCTGGGCCGGAGCGGGGCGGCCGTTGAGCGGGGGTGGGACCATAGAGACAATCGGAGAGTCACAGAATCATAAAGGTTGGATGAGACCTCCCAGATCTTCTGCTCCATCCCTTTACCACCACCGTCACCCACTAAACCCTGTCCCTAAGCACCACGTCCAACCTTTCCTTGAACACCCCCAGGGACGGTGACGCCACCACCTCCCTGGGCAACCCGTCCCAGCGCCTGACTGCTCTTTCTGAGAAGAAATGTCTCCTCATTCCCAACCTGAACCTCCCCTGGCGCAACTTGAGGCCATTCCCTCCAGTCCTATCACTAGTTACCTGTGAGAAGAGGCTGACCCCCAGCTCCCCACACCTTCCTTTCAGGGAGCTGCAGAGAGCAATGAGGTCTCCCCTGAGCCTCCTCTTCTCCAGACTAAACAACCCCAGTTCCCTCAGCCGCTCCTCACAGGACTTGTGCTCCAGGCCCTTCACCAGCTCTGTAGCCCTGCTCTGGAAACACTCCAGGGCCTCAATGTCCTTCTTCTAGCGAGGGGCCCAAAAATGAACACAGTACTCGAGGTGCAGACTCACCAGAGCAGAGTACAGGGGGACGATCACCTCCCTGGTCCTGCTGGCTACACTATTTCTGATACACGCCAAGATGCCGTTGGCCTCTTGGCCACCTGGGCACACTGCCAGCTCGTGTTCAGGTGAGCATCAATCAGCACCCCCAGATCCTTTTCCTCTGCACAGCTTTCCAGCCACTCTGCCCCAAGCCTGTAGCGCTGCATGGGGTTGTTGTGGCCAAAGTGCAGGACCCGGCACTTAGCCATGGTGAAACTCATCCTATTGGCCTCAGCCCATCGACCCAACCTGTCCAGGTCCCTCTGCAAGACCTTCCTACCCTCCAGCAGATGACTGACTTGGTCTGCCTCTGTAGGGTCAAACGCTGGCCCAAAGGGGGTGTCAGTGCAGCTGATAATAAATATAAATTATAAATAATAAATAAAGATACCTCCCACTTCATAGTGAAGGGTGGCCTGTGGAAGCCAATAATAATAGCAATGACAACAACTTCAGCAATGACAACAACATCAACAACAATAACATCAACAACAATAATAATAGTAGCAATAATAATAACAATATAAACTAACGTAACAAGGCAATACCTTCTCAGGATTCGTCTTAACAGAATTACAACATTCCTTCTGCCATCCCCCCCTCTCAGGTAACTGACTTTGTTAGCCTCTGCACGGAATTAAGGTGAAGAGGGAAATGATGGCTTTGTGCCTAGTTTATGCTACTCTCTGTGGAGCTTTCATGATTTTTCTCTTGATTACAGACAGTTTTTGTTAACAACAACCCCAGGAAAAAAAGATGGTCTAAATTAAAATGAGAAAGGAAAAAGTTGTTTTAGCAGACACATTAAGAGAATGGTGTGGAAAGAATGAAGAATCTGCAGTGTGTTTATACATTGTAGGTACACGTGCAAGTGTTACCCATGGTTACATTTTTATGTTAAAAGCACTGAGCTTGATACACAATAAAGCATTTTTGCAGCATGGCATGAATCATTGTGATAGTTTCTATAGCAGAAGCACATATGAAGTGTGATTGCTGATGCAGTAATTGCCTGTTTCAGATTTTCTTTTCCACTTACAAACAAATTGTATTTCAGCTGAGGGCAGGGAATGAGTGGCAAATTCCAAAATATTTAAGGTCTTCCTCTGTTTTTCTTACTATATGGATGCATAAATGTTGTTCATAGCCATGTTGTGCTGGGAGATTCCTTTACATTTGTAAAAGTTTTATCATTTCAACTTTGCCTGTGTTTGCTTCTTTGTCAGGAATGAAACCAGGATTTGAATCGAGTAGTCATAAAAAGCAGGTTTTGTTCTTGTTAACCTGAACAGTCAAACAGACGCTTTGATTTTAAACCTCTTTGGCGTAGTCAGGGAATAGAAAGAAGAATGTGGTTTTTGTATTTGAGCAAAACAGTTCAATGTAGTGCAGAGGGAAAATGTACAACAAACAGCAGTGGAACTCATTGTAGGCCCAAAATGATTCCCTGAGACTATTTGACAGATGATTTTATACAGACATAACTTTGAGAAAACTGTTTATGAGTTCAGCTAATGAAGTGGCTAAGAAAAGCTTGTTAAGAAAGCAGTTCTTTCAGCTCTACATTTTTGCCTCAAACATGAGTTTGCCACATTCCCTGATATTTTCTCATTTATGTTCTTCTAGAAGTCCAGGGGAATATTCTTCTTTCAAAACAGACGACTTAGAGCCACAGTGGCAGAGTGAGAGGACTGTATATCCAACTCATTTGCTACTTATGGGGCTGTTTACCATTCCACAAAATGGTGAATAGGAGCTGTGTTTTGCAGACATAACGCAGCTCACAGATAGTATTGGACACATGGGAATGACAGTGTTGATCTTGTGAAAGAAATAGTGCTGCATAATCCCTGTTCATAATGTTTTATTTTGGTAGAGTTGATGAATCAAATACTGTTTTCTATTCATGCCGCTGTGACTGCCAGTGATCCCCAGGCAGAAATGGTTTATTAAAATGTTTGTTACTAGTGGAAGCCAAAGCTCCATGGAGGAAAAACGCAAGAAAGTGATTTGTTGCTATACTGCATTTATGTGTTGTATTCCCTCCATGCAACATTTTAATCGATTATCATTTTCCCATGGCACAGGGAAACATTTTTAGTCTGATCTGTATGTAAATGACCTGTGAGTGTGGGCAAGCACTGGGTAGTATCTTTTATCTCTCTCATACTCTAATTGGAGGTGGTGATAATAGATAAAGGTAACCATCTGTACCAAAGGCTTTAACACTTGCAGGAGCAGCTTTAACTTCATTTGTGATGTTTGCTTAAACAAATGCAGAGAAAGCAAATCAGTGCTAAGCTCTTCTGGAAACTGAGAAAGCACGATACCTGTCCTTATTACACTAGGCAGGATGTTCCAATTTGTGAATCACAGCTTTCGTCTTCCTTTTGTGTAAAGGATAAAACAAGGAGCTTTCCTTCTCTTTCTCCATGAAACCTTCTGCTTAAGTTCTTTCCACAGAAAGGCTGTTTTCAAGTGCTCAGGCAGTAGGTCTTCTTGTGGCTCCTTTACAACTGCAGCTGGTTACAGTTCCATGCCATTGGTAGAACTTGAGAAGGGTATGCAATGTGCTTATTTAGCCTGAGTGTAACACACAGGCTTTCCCTGTTACATTTTTACAAATCTCTCCTTCTACGTGCTGCCCATGGTCTGGGTGGTTCTGATCCTGGATGAGCAAGCAGTGAACGATTTCCTGGTTTGTGCACAAGACAGCATTCCTGAATATAATGTAGCCTCTTGGTGTCTTACCAGTAGGCCAGAACATGTAAATAGTTTCTCATTTCCATCTTCTCAGCTGTTCCATATGAAAATCTGAGTAACAGCTTACCAAACTCAGTATTTTCCTCCGTGGTTTTCCCAGCCACTTTGCAATCCTCATCCTATCAAAACAATCTACATCATATATAATTAATTGCTGTGTGGCAACAATGGGAATACCTACCCAAACCAGTGCCATCCCTGTCTTACCACTGGTGAGAGTCACTGTGCTGCACCTTGTGGCCAGGGCCTGAGGACATGTTCAAAACAGAGTCATCTTCAGGTTTCTGGTCAGTGATGTCATGTTTTCCCTTTGCTGGAGAAGGCAACACGGTGCTTTATCTCTCTGGGAAGCAGGCCCCTGCTGTCCACACTCTGCATTTGTCCACTCCACACCCTGAATATGGGCTGACATTTGACACAGCCCCTGACCACCGTCTTGGCTTCTTAGATCTTTGGGAAGAAGATAGAGGGCAGAGCAGGGCTGCACAGCTGTCTCGAAAGAAATTAGAGAGCTGCTTTATGCTGCTAGATTTTTATAAACATTTGGGCCTTATGTTGGATGTCACAGTGCCTTTTGTCGTTGTTTGTATCAGCACCAGGAGGAGACAAATTTTACTGTATCAGATGTTCTCCACTCATCTTGCAAGTACCTATAGCACAAACTATGGAATGGGCCACTCTGTTTCTTCGAATTAAGTACAGAAGAAAACACTCAGATATGTTCCCAGTTCTTTTATAGAAGGCATGCTTCTTAAAAGCTTGATTAAATGATTTTTCCTTTCCTTTTTCTTTTTTTAACGCCTGGGAAATCCATAATGATTCTAGAAGAAGGGACATGTTAAAGATAACACACATATTGAAATCCTCTAATCACTTCAATTTTTTTGTATAGTAAAATAGTTTTATTCCAGACCTCTGATTTAAAAAAAAAAAAAAAAAAAAAGTCTTCCCTGTCAATAGCTCATAAGTATTAAGTTCAAGGACTTTATTAATGTGTTGTGCTTATTACTTGACCACTGTAATTGCAGTTGTTCGCCTCAGAATATCTCCTTGCATTTTATGAGTGATATTTTTAAAATCTGAGAATTAAATACTCCTTTTAGTTAATCCCTTTTCAGTTGATTAGGCAAAAACCAATGCTGTGCCTGCACATGTTCACAGATGGGGTGACATATGGTGGCTTCTGCCACTGTGGGTATTTCAAGCATAATGCAGCTGAGAACTGTAAGGTCTGTGCCGGAAAGGAGTTGACATGAGTATGCAGATGAAGGTTTATGTGGGGAATACCCAGCTGGGTTGACTTTTTACTTCACAGGTATTAGCTCAATTAACATTTTCCCCAGTAAAATTAAAGCCTACAAAAGATGCAAATGAAATACCCAGTTTCACTTTCCTAAGCTACACTTCTCTATTGCCTTCTGTTATTTGCTGCATACAATAAGCTCGTTTCTGGAGGTGCAAAGCAATTTTTTTCTCTAGGATTTGGCCAAACATGGGTTGCACGTGTGATCTAAAGTCATGTTTGCTTGCCAAGAAAAGCAAGCTGGACACGTTTAACCTGAAGAAATCGAGGATTCTTTCAGCTGAGGGTGAAACAATATTGTGCCTCCTAACCTGAGTCCTGACAGCAGGCCTTATGTGATGGAGGAGACAAACAAAAGCACTCATTCCATCAGATTTGATAAAGGAAGATAGATTCCAACACAAGAAGGCTTGCTGTGGAAAGCACCTTTCAGGTATTCTTGCAATCCCATACCTGGCCCAGATGAGGAGAACAGGCATGGTCCTACGCAGGCCTAAGAGGGTGTGGGAGGCGAATATGGCCAGTTTTCCTTGCTTGGATGATTTCTTTCAGCCTCTCCCAACAAGGATCCAAGATGAATGCAAGCAGGCTGCTCTCAGACGAGTGCATCCCCTCAGTCTTGCTGCTGTCTGTGCTGCTGAGGCACCTTGGCTCAGCAGCTGGCCACTTCTCCTCACGTTGCCCAGCACAGCCTGGCCCCAGCAGACACCAGTGCAGCACCAGAGGGTTGCTGATTTACCGCGGGCCTGGTTAACCTGGGTGGAGGACCATCCACGGTGACACACAGCAAACACACACTTTCTAGGTATTTTGTTCTTTATCTCAGTCTCTCTCTAACACCAGTAATAGTACTTAATGGCATTCCCCACACAGCCTGCAGCACAAGTCCCAGTCAATGAAAGGAACTCTGTGATGCCTGTGTTTGGCCACCTTGGGGTTAGAGGCAGCCAGTCGTTTTATTGTGAGCAAGCTCCTCTGCTCTAATTCATCTCCTGAGTTTGGGAGTGAGGCCTGGAGAGTCTTTGTACAAAAAAGCCCAAAATAATGGGTTATATTTTTGAGCAAGGCTAAATTATCAACTCCAATAATTCACCTCTCTCTTCTATTTTTTGATGCCCTGCATAGATAAAGATCTCTTTCCAGGAGAAACACAGTCTTGTCCCCCATGCCTAGAAAAGTTGTCTCCCTCTTCCAGTCTGCAGTAAATAGCCTCTTTTGTAGCTTCCTTTCCCTGTAGTTAGATTGAAATGTGTACTGATAATAGGCTTCTCTTCCTGCCTTAGTTGTTCTTCCCTGACACCCTAGAAAACTGCTTTTCTTGGTACCACTCGATGAGAAGTTCCCCTGAATTTTTTTGCCAAAATTCAGGAGGTGCTGTTACTGTTTATGGTAATGAGCTGCAGGTCTGTTAATCACACAAGGGAAATTTGCAGCTGTTGCAGAACTCGTCAGCTACCTCTGCATCTGGCCAGCATGGTCTGTTCACCACATCTCTCCTTCCCACCTGTATCTTGGTGTAATGAGAGCACAGCTGAAGGCTGGACTACCTCATCTAACTGAGAGAGACCTGTGGTGAGCACAGGTTGAACATGCTGAGCAGGATATAACTTGGCTAAATAAACTGATAGGCTAAGGAGATGGAAACTGGGAGCAGAACAGACAAGTTCTGCCACCAGGCTCCTCAAAGCAATCCCTAAAGTGGTATTAGGCAGCAAGAGCTGTGAGATACCTCAGCACTCCTGGTACCATGCAGAAGTGAACAGAGCACCCAAACAAACTGCAGGTAGGCAGGTACAAACTGAATGGGCATGCAATGTGAAAAACAGTTGCAGGTGGGCTTGGATCACCTGGACACTGTGACATACATCAGTGCCCACTTCCTTAAAAAAAAGAAAAATAAAAAAATACAGACTTCTTTTTACCTGCTTACATCAAGCCATGTGGAACAAATTCTTTCAATAAACAGTAAAAACAAGAAACACCCATGTGTTCTAATATGCCATTGCCAATATTTCAGAAGATGATTGTTATTGCAGATAGATCTCTTGATCTCTCTTACATTTTAGTCTATTAAAAACAGAACAAACCAAATATTTTTTGTTTTGTTTTGTTTTGTTTTGTTAGGAAGTCAATACAATTGCACAAGAAGCTTTGATAAAGAATCTGTTGACCAATACAGCTAAAGGAAAATGATTGTATGTGAAGTTCCAATCTGGAGGGAAAGTCTTGAATGGCAGTAAACATTTGAGTGATTCCAGGTAGATATCTACTGCAGTGATGAAATAAAATAAAATAAAATGAAATAAAATAAAATAAAATAAAATAAAGAACAGCCTGAACTAGAAAGCATTCTGATACTCATAAGCACCTTATGTTATAAGCACCTTAGGGTGCAGGAATATACCCATTTTAGAGAATCCTCCCAGCAGAATCGGCTTTCTACTAGGAAACCCATGAGTCACAGCAATGATAGGCAAATTAGTTTAGTCATTCATGTGAAGGGCTTCAAATATCAATACTTACCAATAGGATCCTGGTATTCTGAGGTCCTGCACGTCACTGTGTTTACTTGGAAGCTATTGATATCCCAGCAGTTTGATGTAGTCAGTCTTGAAGAACTATCTTTTTTAGACACCTGTAGTATTTCAGAACAAAATTTTTAAAATAACTTGTAAGGGAGAACACACATGGAAGTCTGTCATAACAATCATCTCTTCCACGACACTTTACAACATCTGCACAGCCTCCAACTTTATTACCTTGGTCATGATATGCTAAGTTAAGCAAATTGTTATTTCTAGACCTGTCTGTCAAGTGAAGGAGTTGTGAACTGGGAGCCAATTTGTCTAGGACCAGACAGACTGGCAAAAGCAGAACTTGGCTTTGAAACCAGGTATTTCTAGCTCCGGGTCCCCAGAATGTGTGGTCTGTAAGCATGGAACATTTTCCTCATACTTGGTGACAGGCAGCTCCAGTAATCACTGTTCACCTCTAATGAGAACGTAGACTTCTGCATTTTTGCTTTATCCAGCAGGCAGGTCTGTCTCAACACAGGCAGCAGGATGTACAGGAAAGGCTGAACAAAAAACAATGTTGTTTTAATTTAGAGAAGATAGTACTGATGGTTATGTGATCCCTATTCAGGTAATTACAAGAGTGCTTCAGGACAGAAAGGCGTAATCTGTTCTCTTTGTCCATGGCGGATAAAATAAAAGCCACAGGCTGAAATTACAGGAAGGGAAATTTTGATTAGATGTTTTCCACTTGTTAAGATAGTGAAACATTTGAAAAGATTGCTGGGAAAAAGTAGGATATCCAGGCCTGGAATTACTAGGAATGGCTGAAATGGTGATCATGCATTTACATAGCAAGTATGAGCTAGATTACCTTTTTTAAACTGGACTGTGGACACAAGAGTAGTAGTCCACGAGGCATGCAGGGTCCATTCTTCCCGGCCAATGGAAAGACAATCTAAGAAACTCTGCAGCCAGCAGGGAAGTGGCAGATCTCTTTTCTCTGCTCTGATGAATTACTCCAAATGTTGGGGCAATAACAGTAAACACAGCATTCTGTAAAATGGTAACACTTTGACCAAGTGCTGAGTAACGTATTTACTCGTAGCCAACCCTCTAAGCACCATCAAGACTTTGGGGCAGCAACCTGGGTATTTACCAAAAAGTTGCACTTTGGTAACCAGGGAAGGTAGCCAGGTAGCCACTTCTTTTTCTTAGAAGTCCTCTAGTTAGAGCCAGTAGCATTTCAACGGGACCTGCTGTGTTGCTGATGTTGCATCACCAATAATTACCTGTGACAGCGGTGCACGCAAATCATGAGGAACTTCAACCAACAGTAATAACGAGTGTGACATGTGAAGTCCCATTCCCATGGACTCGCTCTTATAGCCCTACTTCATGCAATTCTATCAGTGTTTCCCGTCTTCCATTTGTGTCTTCATGGTCACCTATAGCAGGCAAGAAAATTGCCTAAATGTGTATACCACTAGCAAATGCTGACTGCTGCCAGAAGGGATGTGCTTCTCTGTGTCTTTTCTGCAGAACAAGCACTGATCAAGTGCTGATTTCCATTAACCTAACTTTCCCCGAGACCTCTGTCCTACTTCTGTTTGAAATTAGCTAACTGGTTCAAAAGATACTACAGGAGGCGGGGCAGATGAACAAACAGATAACAGGTAGCGTAACCCCGTAAGCTCTGTTTTCTTAGAAAACTGGGCTAAAAAGAGCACTGTTTAATCAGGCTGCAGCTGCCTGTGAGTTGGTCAAGTCTGGCACTCAAGAGAAAGTCTTCACCTCAAAAACCAAGGGACCAAATCCAGCACACTCCCCAGGGACACACAGTGAATATGAAACTCTGTCCCAGGCTGGTCTGGTTGAATCCTCTCTGGTCCTATGTTCGGTGCTGCTACTGCAGCAGCAGTCTGTGAGCACAGGAGCTGAAAACAGCCTTGTGGCTGAAAGACAGGACTGATTTCAGAAGGACTGGGTTTGGTTCCTGCCTGTGACAGTGCCTTCTTTTGGGAGTAGGCGTAGGAGAATTTAAGGCAATGGGTTGAAGGATATGGCAAGGGGAGAACAGGAGAATCACAGTAAAAAGTGCTGCCTTCCAGGACAGCTAATGTCTCCTTTTTGTATGATTCATAGCAAAACAACAGCTCTTGAAAATGTCATTCCCATCTAATTATGACCTTTTTGGCTAAGAAGCAATGGTTAGAAGGCATTCTTTACTTTTTTTTTTTTTTTTTTTTTTTTTTTTTTTTTTTTTTTTTTTCTTTTTTTTTTTTTTTTTTTTTTTTTTTTTTTTTTTTTTTTTTTTTTTTTTTTTTTTTTTTTTCTTTTTTTTTTTTTTTTTTTTTTTTTTTTTTTTTTTTTTTTTTTTCTTTTTTTTCCCTGTACCACAGGGTAAACTGTAGCTGTATGAACAGTTTTGGGTGGTTGTTAGTGTACCTTATTTACTGCAATATGCTTTGATATTTGAAAGCATTCCACTGTGTTCCTCTTCAGGGTGGCTTTCATTCTCCAATCCATCCCAAGAGTGTGAGTTTTCCGCATATTTGTTCAGCCAGTCACAGCAAAATTGTTTGAATTACGTGGTCCCAACCCCTGAGAATGATTCCACTCCATGCAGGGAGTTTTTGACCAGTGGATTGTCTTGTCAACTTTAGAGAAGGTCTTGGTGGCTACAGATGCATTAGTCATAAGCAACAGGTCGCGTGGTATGTATATTGCCATATCACCATCACCCACACCTTTTACAGGGTCTGATACATAGGAAAACTCATGCTGGCAGTGGCTGTTACGACAGAAGATGTCAGTCGATTCACTTCCACCAATGTCCTCTACCAGATCTCCATGAACACACATTGGCCAAAGGAGACTTTTGGGGTCTATGCCAAGCACTCCCTACTCTTATAAAATATCATTTGGATCCCAGAGAACTTCCATCCTTTATTAAATTCAACCATGTCTTTCTAAATGTAAAAAAGAAAGGATCATTGGGTGTCTCTTTTTGCCAGGTGACCCTACTGCACATAGCACAATTTGTCTTTTTAATATCTTTGAATGTTTTATATGCAGAAGACATCCTTGGTGAGGAACCTGCAAATCCTCAGGCTGCATCAAGTTCTGCTGTATAGCTTGAGGCCCATAGCTTTTATACAAAGACTGCCTGTTGAAATGCTCATGTTGCATTTCAAAAACAGATTCCCTGCATTTCTTGCAGGTAGAAGGATTCCTGTCATGCCACCATATGATATGGACATTTTGGATCATCATAAGCCTGCAGTATTCGTTTTCATTTGTTTGTTTGAGATCAAAGCTATTAATTAAGCTAGTCCATTATTTAAGCAAGTTATTTTGGCAATAATCACTTTCCCATTATGAGAAGGAGAAGGGTTTTCCATTGTTCTCTTGGCTGTTGCTAACTTCCAATGTAAATATGTCTGAATTTCATAGGTGTGTCTAAAGAACTGCTGCATGAGGAACTCTTCGGAAAAGGTGGAGCTTTTTATTTTACATATAGGAAACCAACCTTTTATTGGTTCCAAGGGGGCTGCTAACTCATCAACAAATACTGACCTACTAAAAGAGGTAAAGATCTCTCATCCAACTCAGCTAATCCCTTCAAACTCAAACCCAAGTTGTGAGTTAGGTTTATTTATTTGGGCTTACTGATTGAAAAGTATTACTTACTCAAGCAGGGAGGGAGTAGAGACAAATCTGAGTGCTGCAGTAGATCATTCTCTTCTTTTTCCAGTTCCAACAGCTCAGACTCAGGCAACACAGGGAAACTGAGGCCTTCCTTGAGGGCTCAGTTGAGCAAGGCGGGCTCCTGAGACAGCTGTGCTGTCTGACAATTTTGTGGGGCTATGGATGTGGTAAATGTGCTGGAGCTCTTGCCTCAGCATTGCGCTTGACCAACGTCTGAAAATGTGCGTATGGATCTGGGATATTTGGGTTCCAGTTTTATAAAGCACTTGTGTGCCTTGGTTAACTTGATGTAGGTAAGTAACTATCTGCAGTGGGACTGAAGCATGTGGTTAGTAGGGACTGACTGAGAGGCACCACACAGAAAGACATCTGGTTTATTGCTATGCAGAGAGCAGACCTTTCATATTGACTCTAACACTTGCTTGCATCTGTGGTTTGATCATGTCATTCACATCATTTAACTTCTCTACCTCAGTTGTTTCATCTGAGAAGTGAGAATGCTAAGGTTTGCCTTTTTACCAGGTGATGTAGGAGGATTAATTCATGAGTGTGTGCCCTGGACTTCAGAGAAGTCTGCCAGTATGAAAAACTATAATTAACAATTGTTTGTCTTGCACAACAGCCTGATCCTGAGCAGTGCTGACTGTTTGTCACTGCTGCCCTAAGCAGTGAAGGTTGATGTGCTCAGCAGGATCAGAAACAGACTAAAAATTTAAATTTAAGATAGCCAGTAGAAATCTAACATTTGGGAAGAACCCAACATTTTTTGAACCACAGGAGGCTCCAAAGGCCAATGCAGTAAGTGATAGCTTTCCCTGACTCCAACAGACTTTCAACCCAAGTTTGTATCTCCTGCAACTGTCTCAGATACTTATCATTTCATCACCATGCATAACTCTTCATTTCTATTTCTCTCAGAAAACAGGAATCTAATGTGTTCTTCAGGCAAGGAGTCAAGTCCTTCCGAAATCCAAGAAAAGGAGGAAAACAGCATGTTGCTTCTGCACCAGCTATCAAAAATCTAGTATCCTAATTTGAAATATAAATGGAAAAAAAAATTTGAAGGATAGGAACACATGCTTGTGGGAGTGAGTGGCTTTTTCCCTTGTGCTGAATTTGGACTTGGATTTGAACTTGGGATAGTTATGGAGTAGTAAAGTTGGTTTTATGGAGCTGTAAAGACTCAGTATGATGTTAAAGGAGAAAAATTCAAACTCTCAGAAATGGAGTAAAGAAGGATTTCTGGATTCAAAGGAGTCAGGAGCAGCACATCAGTTTCATCTGGATCCACATGGAGATGGTGAGTGATATGGAATGGAAAATGACAGACAATGTCCACCAACACACTCAGTTGTTGAGATAAAACCCACTTTACAGGAGATTGGATCTCTATGCTAGAGTACTGTATAGTCAGTCCATTTCATGCCTTCTGCAGTCCAAGTGAGAATTTCCTGAAAGTAAGGAGACAAAAAGAGGTAGATGCTATATAGCCTACTAGCCTGGCTTTCAGTATAGCCACCTAGGGTGTGGAGGAAGATGTATGGAAATTGTGAAAACTAATCCTGAGTGCTAGCCCAGGAACAGGCAGGAGCTGTTTCATCCAGTTGCAGATGGAAAATAAAGGCTGAGTTACAGGAGGGTGGGGATGAGGTAGGACTAAAGGTGATGGCAGCCATTCATTTGGGGGGAAAATGTAGAAAGAAAAGCTCAAATGGAAAGTAATGCTTCTTGGGTAGAGCATTCTGTTTGCACAGAGTGGGCCTGGATAGATCTGGCATTTGGCACAGCTTCCAGATGGCAGGCAGGACTAAAAGTGGGGTGGGTGGGAGCTTCCTACAGCTTTTCTGCTGCTTATGCAGAAAGGGATGTTGAATGTCAAGTCTGTGTACCCATCTCACTGACGGAGTGTTGACCTCTGGCCAGGGGCAGGGTGGGAATGAACAACTAGCTAGGGAAAGAGCAACATTAAGCAGATAAGTGATTGCATGAGAGATAGGGATTGGGAAACTGGAAATGTACGGCAGTAGGGCTGGGACCCTTCCTTGAGGAGGCAGCAGTGGTACAAAGCAAGAGGACAGAGGAGTTGAGAGCTCCTGTGCTGGGGTCTGGGTTTGAGTGCTGTAGAAGGCCAGGGCTGTGAGGAGCAAGAGGTGGCTGGTGTTGTGAGGAAATGGGGAGGCACATGAGAGGGTAGAAATTTAGTGGATACATGCTGAGCTTGACATTTGGGGAGGGAAGAAAGAGCATAGAAGGGTTTGAAAGGAGGTCTCGGGTCTTACTTTGGAGAGGACCAGTAAACACTGTAGGGGATTTGCATGAAAAGAGAGGACAGGGTCTTCCCCTGGTAGCTACTTTTCTACATACAGTTTCAGTGTGTGATTTATGCATATACTCCCATCATCTGACGCGAAGCTATGCCTCGCTTCTTACTACATCCTCCCAGGAATGGACTTATTGGCTCTTGTTCCCCTAGGGCTTTTAATCTCTTTATATGACCCTATAAAGATGATGTTAACTCAGGAGGCTGTGCAGCCCCCTTGTTTGGCAGACTGCCTCCAGGAAAAGGGCTATGGATAGGAGAAAATGCTATACCCCACAGCTGACAACAGAGCCCCGTGAGCTGCAAACTGGAGGCTGTTGTCATGGTGTTGTACCTGGTACCGTGATCTGTCTCTGGTGTCACTCTCCCACCGGAAACACATAATATCTTCGGCTCAGGTCTTCTTTGGCTTTGGCTTCTGTTCTCTGCTGTGGGAACTGTGTCTTTCTTTGTTTAGAAAAACCTGTCAAGAGAACCGTCTGCAGAAACCTTTCCCTTCCAACCAAAATCATTATCAATTTGTCCACACTTGCTGGACTTGCTCTGTCCAAGTGAAATTTGCTTAATTGTCTATTTGTAACCTTGCATCCGTCATTTGTGACTCGTGTGTTCACTGTATGGAGAGATCCGAGGAGGGATGTGGATGAACAGGGTCATTTCTAGCTGTTTGTTACCCACATCCTTGGCTGTTTTGTCTAAGGAGAGGAAACAGATCTTGTTAGTGTGACTGCATGCTTCATTCCAGTATGGAAATGGCACTCCTGAAAATGTATTGCAATATCACATGGGAGGAGGAGAGAGATTTGGGAACTGGAGAGTGGATGAGAACTGTGCAGGGGACTTAAAACACTGTAAAAGTGGTCTTTTTTATACACACTATTGAAACCTAAGTCAATAGTTGGCCCTTTCTCCTAAGCATGCAGGCTGAGACAAGGAAATATCATGTCCCTCACTGGAAAGCTGAACATGGCTGTTTGACATCTCATTTGCCTAAAGGGCTCCATTCTGCTTGTTGGACTGAAGAAGTAAAATGAGACGCAATACCTGCATGAGGAGGAATTTCTCATGTCCAATTAGCAGAGTCCTGCTGCTTGCAGTAAAGACAGTGAGAAGAAACATAGATGGCCAACCCATCTCTCCTTGTCACCTTTCCAACACGGTGAGGCTGCTTTATTTGGTTGGTTTTAATAGTCTCATTTTCAATGGTATTAATTCACTCTGCAGCTGTAGCATTTCAGGTAGTGGCTGCTGCATCACTGTCCCAGAGTTGTGGGACATAATGATCCCATTTTTGGGAGGACTGTGGGGTGATATGTCTTATGCTTGCCTGACTCTGAAAGCCGCTTGTAGCATGCCAATGAAGTCCTCCTCTGACTCTGTTTTTCCACACACTGTTAGCACTGTTAAAAGGTGATACTTACCCTACCAAAAAAAAAAAAAAAAAAAAAAAAAGGCCATTGAGCAGAGCACATCCCTCTCTTCCCCTCCACTCTCCGTGGCTTGGCATCTGATGTGCAGTCCCAGTCTAGTCTGAATAATCTGTGGCAGAAGAAAGAAGGCACACATGAGCTGGGGAAAACCATACAGGGGATTTTACAGGAGGATCCCAGTGTCTCAGGAAACCAAAAACACAAAGCCACAGTACCTTGGCTTGAAATGTAAGTTTCCCTTGATCATAACATACCATGCAGTTTCAGTTTTTGGCATCTCCTTTTGGAGGTCAAGACCAAAATGATTTATGTGAGACTAGCTAAGGATTCCCTAGAAAGGATATCATTCTGTAGAATCCTGTATGTTGTTCTGGAAGGGAAGAGACCACCTGCAGCATTTCTGTTCTGCTCAAATGCAGTGTGGTCCCCTCCCCTGCGTGTTGGATTGAGTGCACTTTTGAATACTTCTGGACTTTCCTTAGTGCCAAAGGTCTTTTCAAGATGATGTTGATGTTCATGGAAAACACTCTTCTCTTGGTTGTTAGTCCAGCTGCGTTTGGCAGATTGACTTGTGGGGCTGGTGTGATGCATTATCAGTGCTAGAATCACAGAATCATAGGATGGCCGAGGTTGGAAGGGACCTCTGGAGATCATCTCGTCCAACCCCTCTGCCAAGCTGGGCACGTTGCACAGGATCGTGTCCAGGTGGGTTTTGAGTGTCTCCAGAGAAGGAGACTTCACAACTTCTCTGTGCAACCTGTGCCAGTGCTCTGTCACCCTCGCAGTAAAGAAGCTTTTCTTCATATTCAGATGGGAATTTCTGTGTTTCATTTTGTGCCCGTTGCTTCTCATCCTACCACCGGGTACCACTGAAAAGAGACTGACCCCATCCTCTTAACACACTCCCTTCAGATGTTTATACACATTGATAAGATTTCTTCTCACTCCTCTCCAGGCTAACCAGGCCCAGCTCTCTCAGCCTGTCCTCGTACGACAGGTGCTCCATTCCTCTAATTATCTCTGTAGCCCTCCTCTGGACTCACTCCGGTAGCTCCATGTCCCTCTTGTACTGGGGAGCCCAGAACTGGACCCAATGCTCCAGGTGTGGCCTCACCGGGGCTGAGCAGAGGGGCAGGATCACCTCCCTGCTGGCTACACTATCCCTAATGCAGCCCAGGATCTCACTGGCCTTCTTGCCACAAGAGCACACTGCTGGCTCATGGCCACCATGTTTTCCCCCAGGACTCCCAGGTCCCTCTCTGCAGAGCAGCTCTCCAGCAGGTCAGCCCCCAGCCTGTACTGGTGTTTGGGGTTATTCCTCCCTAGGTGCAGGACCCTGCACTTGCCCTTGTTGAACTTCATGCGGTTCCTCATCGACCAGCTCTCCAGCCTGCCCAGGAAATGGAGGGTGCTCTCGGCTGTCACTGGTGGCCTGCTCAGGAAGTACAGACCCAGTGCTGACAGGCTGATTGGGGGACCCTGCAGCCCTTTTTACTGAAGAGAAGGCCAGAAAGAGAGATTTGATAGAGGTGAGGGAGGGAAGAGATTAAGAGAGGAAGTAACAGCAGAGTCCCAGGACGTAACCGCGAACCTTACAAAGCAGGGCATTCATCAGGATTTTCTGTGTCGTCCAATTTTACTGGGGCTAATAAGGACACTTCTGAAGGACAGAGACAGGCACATCAGGGGAGGTACCTGTGCTGTGAGGTTTTTCAGGGAGAAATGTCAGATTGGAGATCTCCAAAGAGGATGGATGAGATTTCCCATCAAATGCTCTAATTTTGGCCAGTTAAAGAGCAAATAT
Organism: Cygnus olor; assembly: GCF_009769625.2. Taxonomy (NCBI): domain Eukaryota; kingdom Metazoa; phylum Chordata; class Aves; order Anseriformes; family Anatidae; genus Cygnus; species Cygnus olor. The sequence goes on from NC_049198.1 coordinate 50,357,024, forward strand.
CACTATCTGGCTGCGCAGGCAGGGAATGTCTGTCATTTCCTTTTCTCCCAAGGAACATGTCAGATGGAGGAAGGAGGGAAGTGAAATCTCTGGAGAGAAGAGACGGAGGATCTGGAAAAATCACATTTCCCAGTGTCCTGGGCATGGCAAGACTCTAGGGAATTGTCAATGGGGGAAGAAGCAAGGCAAGAATCAGTTAACCCCTGAAAGAGAAATTTCCAGGCGTTTTGAGTGAAAAGCCAGCTCAGCTGGAGCATCTGCAAGGAAAGAACTGGGTGAAGTGTGATGATGCTGGCACAGATCTTAGTACCACTCCCCACAATAACACCAGCTAACCTGCCGTGTGTGCACTGGCCCTTTCCCTGCCATGGCTGCCACCCAGGGCTTTACTGTAATGATTTATTACCACTGTCTGTCTTTTCTTAAAAATAATAGAAAGGTTACTCTCTTTACACATGCCCAGCTCTTTCCCAGCGTGGACCTTACCTCCGTATCTGCTGTTCCCCTTGTGCCGTTACAGCTACTTTTCCAGGCTTAAGTCAGAAAGAAAGGGTTGTGACTCTGTTCTTCTGAGTAAAAGAAGAAAAAAAATGTTTTTGCAGCTGTTTCCAGAGAAGTCCAGACACACAGGAGAAAATCCAATAAATGATTAACTCAGTATTTCCATCTGTGGGTAATGGTGTTTCTGGTGGCGTTTTCTTTTTTTATTATTATTTTTTTGTATTGTTATTATTATTTTATTGCTAGCCTTCTCTTTCCCCCATGGAAAGAGGCAATCTCCGTTTGATTTGAAATGCAATGTCCTGAGCTGTTTTCTGGCGAGCACCTGGATGATGGCTTACATGTGTTTTTTCCCCTTTGAATGAGGAGGAATAAATTGGAAGTGAGTTTCCTGTACTCCTCTCATCTCCCTGTGAGAGGGGAATAATGAGCAAGAGAGCACCTTTATGGCCAAAAGATTACAGAGGTTATGCATTGGTTATTCTTTACAGACCACTTATTGTGAAATACTCTTTTCATTTTTTTAATTTCTGAGGGGGTAGGGTGGTGAGAGAAGGTATTTTCAGCAGTGAATTTTTGACCCAGAAGATCAATGTTTGTGTTCGGAAGTCATGGGAAGAGGACGGTGCCAGCAGGCCCAGAACAGGCACTGTCACAGCAATGCCAGACCCACAGTCACCCCCAGCACCTCCTTGTGCAGTTTGGCACGACTGCTCCTGTGCGATCCCGTCCCTCCTGGTGCTTTCATCAGCTTCTCACGCTGCCATCCATCGTATCCCGCAGCTCCTGGCCTCAACTCCAGCTTCCTGTGTCCTGGTCACCCATCTGGCAGCCGGGTTGCCTGCCCTCACATTTTGCACGTCTCCAGCTCACCCGCGCTGCTCCCGCTGCCACTGGTAGCTGGCGGCATGGGGACCTGGGGGTGGTGTCAGTGCCCTTTGCTGCGGGATTTGCAGCAGCTTACCCACTAAACCAGGCTGCAAATTCATGCTGAGTTGACTGTTTGACACCTCCACAAAGGTTGGCTGCTGGGTTTCCGCCTCTCTCTCTCTCTTGTTTTTCCCCATAGATTGGTCTGTGTTAAAATACATGCCATTTGGTCGAACTTAAATCCTTAAGCAATTCAGAGCACTCTGTAGATATGACAGCACTCATAACTGCTTTTTTGTGCCAGCTTTTGCTGCAATCATCTTTTGATGTAGCTAACTGAAAACTTATATCAAGTTTTTGGACAAAAACCATAGATTTCCTTCATTAAAGCACTATAAACGTCCCATTTCTCTGATGAGTGCCTGTTCATAGTAATGTTTTGGGATTTAATATGGCCCCGGTGCAAGAATTGATGATTGATGGTGTAAGAAATATTGCCTTCCCTTGTGCAAACCTCGGGGCGGGTGGTGCCAAATCCCATCATCCTCCCTAGCAGTGAAGCAAACTCACTTAGATGCCAGCGTGGCGGAGGCTTGTGGATCATCCTCCCCAAAGCCAGCAAACACTCTTCTCTCCTAGCCTTATGGCACAGAGCGTATTCCCGGCAGCCCAAACATCTGGGTGACTCAGGCCAGAAGCCAGGGCCAGCGAGAAAATGTCAAATTCTTCTCAACTGAACACAAATAGGAAAAAAAGGCAAATTGAAGTGCAGCAGCCGCAGCTGCCACCTATGTGCCCAGGTCTGTGCGGCAAGCACTTGCGTGGAACAGAGTGGTACCAGCCCCCACAAACCCCCCAAAAAGTGTCTTTGCTTTCAGCTGCCTCCTGGCCGGCACCAACATTACCTCAGCCTTGCCTGGGAGGAGGCAGACGGAGCAAATCACCTCCTCGGAGACCCAGACACTGGGTGTTTTTTTTCCGCTGCGTTAGCCAGCTCAGATGTGGCACAGATGGGGAATCCGCAGACCGTGCCCCTGCGCTGGCTCCTGGGGCCTCAGAGGCACACGAAGCAGATGGGACAAAACAGCGCGGGGGCAGACGAGCGCCTGGCTCCTCAAGCAAGGCTGGGAGAAGGTGAAGCCCCCCAGCACTCCTTCCTGCCCCGCCGGGGCTGCCACGCTTTGTGGTGCGCATCCAGAGACGGATGGGCCAGGGCTCAGCCCGGCCTGAGGGACCAGGTGGTGGAGGCACCGGCAGGGCCTCGTTCTCCTGCCAGGTGGCACGGATGGAAAGCAAGTGTGGCAGTGGTTGGGTGAATGTGGAGCAGAAAGTGGTGAGAAAGGAGGTGTTTGGGCTAGGAAGAGTGCTGTGAGCTCCGCGTGACACGGCCCTGCTGGGAGGAGCATGGGGTGATGCTGCTGGATGGAGGCTCCAGGCTGGCTGGTGCTGCCGCCTCTGCTTTACTGCCATCAGGGCAGCCAGATGGAGAAAGCTCCAGGCCAGGACACATCATGCTTTTTGCCTGGACTTACCTTTCCACTGCGAGGACAGGATTTGTTTTGCTTTGTTGTTTCTGGTGCTGGAAAACTGAAAGGCTGAGATCGCCCTGGTGCTGGCAGGGAGCAATGGGGAATGAGGCAACGCTGCGCTTTCCCCTCGGCCGCAGAGATACGTTGTCCAGAGCATGGGGGCCGGGCACGCTACGCTTGTCTCAGTGGCTTTGTGGTGGTGCACCTCCAGTGCCAGGACTGCCCAAATCCCTTCCTCACAGCAAAGCGACTGGAGCAACGCTGCCTTCCACCTGACAGCTCTGTTTTCCAGTGCAAGGGCAGGAGCAGAATTAAAGGGTTCAGAGAGTCCTAAGACTCATGATTGCAATCTGTGAGAGTCAGTTTGCTGGTCAAAAAGGCCTTTGGCAGGAACCTGTTCCTTGCCACCAAGCTGTGGCTATGGAAGAGGACTTTCTGAATGCCCAACTACCCTCAGCTCAAATGCAGACCTGTGGCCCATCTGCCGGGGATAAATCCCCCGGAGGTGACTGCACCAAGGCTGTGGAAGCAGGCTCTGACGGGTGGTGGGATCACACTGCACCCCTTGCTGTGTGCGGGAGGTTTCTCCTGGCTGCATGTCCCCAGGAGTGGATGGCCCCTTCACTGCTGTCCTGTCCACAGCCCATGCCTTGTCCTCAGGTGATAAAGTGCCACTGGCTGTGGAGGAGCTCTGGCAAAACTGCACGTGGCCAACTCTGAAATGGCAATGACTTCCCATCGGGTTTCCAGTGTGATAACACCCCGATCAATCCTGGGTGCCCAGCAGAAAGCCTTGCTGCAGCTGAAGAAATTAAAGCGTTTGACGGCTAGTGAGCAAAGCACAAATTCGCAGCAAGCGAGGAGGCAGCTAACATCCTCCTCCCGCCAGCCTGTCAGCTACTTGGCGTAGCTGCTGCGAGGGGGGCCGCGAGACCCTGGGGTATTTTCTAACTGCAGCTTCTGACGGGGAAACCCGTCTCTTGCTAGAAGGGACAGGTTGTAGTTTCTGGTTAGAGAAACCCCGGCGCGTGATGGCGTGCTCGGAAACCTGAAGATCGTGGAGAACTTCCAGTGAACTGTGAAACATAAATCGGCTCAGAAGGCACAGACGACGGGGCTGCTCTGGAGACATCTGCGCTCTTTCGCTTTCTGGAGCCAGGCTGCAGGGAGAAGCCCCTGGGCTGAAAAAGGGCATTTAAAAAAAAAAAATTTATTGCTTTTTCCAGCGACTGCGAGAAGCACTTAGGGGATTTAGGAGCGCAGCAGAGCACAGCACGTCCTGACGCCTGCGGGCTTTGGGGAACGCCGCTCACAAGCGCCGTCGTTATGGGTACGCAGCCTGTTTTGTGCCCTGTTCTTCGGTAATCCCGAAAGCCCCCCTCTTTCTTCATTTTTTTAAATTCAATCTTTTTTTGACGAGCACGTGGTGCATTCCGTTCCTCTTCCCCTTCCTTACGGCCACCCCCACTCCTCGCTTCCCCTTCCAGCCCCCTTCCCTTCCCTTCCCTTCCCGGCCCGGCCCGGCCCGGCCCGGCCCCGCCCCGCCCGGCCCGGCCCGGCCCGGCCCGGCCCGGCCCCGCCGCCGGCCCGGCCCGGACCCGCCGCGCCCACCAAGCTGGGGCCGCCCGCGGCCGCGCTGCCCGGCTCCGCCGCCGGCGCTGCGGGGCCGGCAGGGCGCCACGGCCCGGCCCGGCCCGGCACGGCACGGTGCGGCGCGGCACGGCACGGCGCGGCCTCGCGGGAGGGCGGCTGCGATCCGCCGCGGCCGGCGATGGAAGATGGAGGGAGGCGGCGGTGCGGTAAGGGCGGCGGGTGCCGGCGTGCGGGAGCCGAGCGGGAGCCGGGCGGGCGGCGCGCCCAGCCGGGGGCACCTCCTCGCCTGCCTTTACTTTCCCTTTTTCTTTCTTAACACTTTTTTTTTTTTTTTCCGGTCTTCTCCCGTATCTCCTCTTCGTTTTCCTTTTTTTTTTTAACCTTTCTCTTTTCCCTTTTTTACCTTTTCCTTTCTTCTAGCTTTTTTTTTTTCTTGTAGCTTTTTTTCTGTATTTTCCTTTCTTTTTTTTTCTTAGCTTTTCCTTTTCTTTTAGCTTCTCCTTTTTCTTTTGGCTTCTCCTTTTCTCTTCCTTCTTTTTTTCTTTTTCCTTTTCATTTTTTTTTTCTTTTCCCTTTCCCCCCTCTTTCCCCCCTCTTTTCCCTTTTCCCCCTCTTTTCTCCCTCTCCTCTTCTTTCCCCCCTCTCCTTTTTAACGTTACCTTTTTCATTTTTTCTCTCTCTCTCTTTGTGCATACCCCTAAGGGGCAAAAACTCAGAGCCCACTAAGGCACTCACTACTGGTAGCTCCCCAGAAGCACCAACGTCACCAGAGAGGCAGCGCTGGGAGCCCCCATCCCAGGGCTGGGACCCCCAACCTGCATCTTGTATGGTTGGTTTTGCTTCTGTCTCTGTGCTAATGTAACAAATCAGCACTGTTGCTGCACTGACAGGCTCTCTTAATCATGCCAAATTCTTGAATTAAATGAGATGTAGTGCAAAAATCAGCATCTTTGGCTGAGTTAATAGCATTGTGCTTTCTGAGGAGGAGTAGGGTTGAGATGAATTCACCAAAGGTGTAAAGTTTTACAACATTGAACTTGCACAGGGACACTCCTGCACTATTAGGGTGTTATCGTAAGCCCTGCTGCCGTGCTCAGAAGCCAAGCTTCTCAATGCAAACATAAACATAGAGTTGTAATGAGCTTGAACTTCACACAAACTCACAGAAGATGCTAACTTCTCACATAGACGCAGTATTTCCGTGCCATAAACAACAATTACGTGGCTCCCACATGGTGCCAGTTAGTATATTGTCAGGCAGAGCACATCTATGTGTTATTGAAGTGATTTGGGTGTGTAATAGGTAACTGCAATTACTTCTGCTTTTGCAGCTTCAGTCACACTTTAATTCTGTCTGTGCGTAGGGCCATTAAAACAGAGAGTGAAAATCAAATGCAATATTTCTAATGAAACTGCTGGTTGCGTACACAGTTTTTAAAGCAGTTGTAATAGGCTGCTGATAATCATCCAGGCCTTTCTGGTTTAGCTAGCAGAAAGGAACCTCTTTCTACTCAAAATGCACTTTCATCGGTCACATCCTTAGTTGATGTGCTTTAGCAGATGTTACCAGTTTAACACTAGCTCTAAGTCTGACCTAGCCCTGTTGATTTGCACACGCTGAGAATTTGGCTATACAGTCGTTGGTTTTGGGAGTATGCCTTTGGTGGGAGAGAAGGTGAGGTTAAACCATGTAGGAATCCCTGTGTAAATGCTCCCATTCAGTTATAGCCTTGGTTCACTGTAGAAAAGAGTGTAAGAAATTCCTTTGTGGTAGTGGTGATGTTAAAAACAATTTCAAGAATGTTATGCATTGCTCTCCTCTAAACTTGATACACAAAAAAAATAGGACTTCTTGATAGATAAAATTCTTGAACAATGTACCTGTATGAAGGAGGTCCTCTTGTGCTGCTGGTGCTTGAGCGGATTACTCTTGCCATTTCTAATGCCATCAGATTGAAAAGAAGAGCAGTGAGGATCCTAGTGAACACAACAGATATTTTTTCTTCCTCCTCCTCCCAGGAAGGCTGCTGAAACTGGGGGAGCAAGAATTCCTTTGCTGTTGTCAAACTGGGTGCCTAAAAGACCTGAATGCAGTTCAGAGCAATTCCCCTCCCCACCTCATCCTTTCTGTTCTTGCCCATGTTACCAGGAGAGTTAGGCCTTTAGTTTTCAAGCTTGGATTTAAGAGGCAGGTTGGAGTTTGTTTCCTGTGGGATGAAGAGGCAGCCGGTCTGCATGAGGATTGTGGACTGGTGCCACAGAGCATCTATGCAGACAAGCAGCTGTCATGACGAACATGCTATGCTTGGAACGAACGTCCCAACTGCTGAGAGCTTTGATGTTGGGGCTGGTGGCCATGGTGGCATAAGTCGTGCTCCACACGTGGCTGTCGGCATGTGGGAAGGATCCTTTGGCCACAGCTGGTGAACGGTCCTCGTGCATGAGGCACTGATGGTGACTGGAAAGGATGTCTGCTCGGTGGGGACATGGGCTGACAGGCCTGGGAGCCAGGGTATGGTTTTTTGAGTTGCTCAACTTGCTGCTTTATGGAGTACCTCTGTTTAGTTACAAGGGTCTTGAGCGAGCTAGTGCCTTGGGTTCTTCTGGAAGCTGTGCCCTGCACTGGTGGTTCGAAGGTTGTTTAGAGGTAGCACAATGTAGTGGTTTGGGGAGGAAGCAAAAAGTAGGGATGAAGGAGACAGTGTCTGGTGAGTGCAAGTAGATGGGTTTCTGGGGTACCTGGTAGCAATCTTGTCATGCTTCTGAGGGCAAGGTTGTGCAAAACCAACGAGCTGTTGCCAAGGCTCAAAGTTTGAGGCAGCCAGAGCATCCCACCCCATGTCGGCTCTGCGGCTGGTGAAACGCATGTGGCTGCTGGGATCTCGGGGCTGCAGCATCTGGCGGCCTTGGCTGGCACCAGGCTTGCAGGCCTGGCTTGAAGAGGTGGGAGAAGTCTTGGGACTCAGTGACATGCATCCTCCTTTTGCCGTGAAGGGCTGCTTTGTCACCTTGGTGGAAAGCTGCGCCTGAATCCTGGCAGAGGGGGGATTTCTCTGTCTTGCTGTCCTGCACAGATCTGCTCGGTGGCCTGGGTGGCTGCCATGTTCCAGGGGGACGTACAACTGGGGGTCCTTCCTCTGGAGGTTCAGCTGAGAGGGGTATCTGTGATCAGAGAGTTCCTCCAGGCCGTCACCATGCGGAGCAGCAGGGACACAGGTGGACCGAGGCACGTCTTGAGCAATTTGTGTCTTCAGAGTCTGAATCTCCTTCTGAGGGGATTTCTATGCTCCGACACCCGTGGTAGCAGAGGTTATTTCCAGTCCTTTTTTCCCGTTTGCGCTGAGATGAAGCTGGGCGGGGGCGTTGAAATAGCATGTTTCTGTGGGATGAAAAAGCTATTTCAGCCCAGTGGTAAGTGCCTGCCCGACACTTTCAGACCAGCCCTAAGTGTCCTGTTCCTCTCAGGAATTACACCATTTGAAGTATGCTCTTGCAGTGTGTTTCCAGATGCTTTTTGTGAGCACGCCCCCTCCGTGCTCTGGGACTTTTCTTGCTGTCACGCCGGCTCCTGCCGGAGACCACAGGCCCCTGGGATGCTAATGCATCCGGGTATTCGTGCTCTGTGTCTCATGCAAGCACGATGGGTCGTGGATGGGGTGTAAAAGCAGGGTGGAGTGAAGCTGATTCCGGGTGAGGCTAGGTTGCCATGGGGTTGAATGAGGAGTGAGAATAGCTCAGGTATTATCTAGCCCTTGAAGCTTGAATTGCTCCTGAATTGACTGTACTTCCTGGATGCTGTAAGCAAACAAACCTGCCGGGGCACAGGATCAAGCTGTCTGTCAGAGCAGGAGCTCTGCACCTCCAGCAAGTGCCTCAGCCACCAGCTCCAGCTGCTGGAAACGCACAGTGTTTGCCACGGCTTGCTTTCCTAACTGTGCACTGTACAAAAAGATTGTCGGTGCCACGACCGGTGTCATTAGCCTGAGGAGACCAGGCTGAGGTGGGTTTTTGAGGCTGGGCTGCCAAGGCACACCGGTAGCTGTCACGCTTACCAAGGGCTTCATGTTGTGACCACAGCAATTTTTTTTGATGCCAGGTAAAAGGGCTGAGCAAGAAGGCATTTTCTTGAGTCTGTGACACAGTAGTTTGGGAGGACTAAGGAAACAACTCAAATGGCAAAGATTAAACAGTCGAGACCTCACTTTTTGCGGAAGTGATGAATGTGGCATCCTTTCCTTTCTTAGCGTGAAATGCCACAGTGGAAGAGGTGGCTTATCTCCAAATTGTACTCATTATTATTTCACAACAGTTTTCAAACAGGAAGTGTCACTGGGGTCATAACCACATCTCCCAGGCTGGACAAATGCCAAATGCAATGGCAAGATGCACTTAGCCTGGGATATGGCTGCATTTCGGCCCTAATAGAAGAACTGGTACCAGGAAGGAACTTCCTTCAGAAGACGACAAATTCTAGCACCAGTGAGTTCTGGTTTTCATCAGCTTGGTTGTGTGTGGAGTCTCCGTGGCCTAATGAAAACAAAACAACAAAAAAAAGGAAGAAGTGTGTATTAGCTTCTCCACCAGTGGGACACGTGTGCCAGCTGGCCTACTTTGTGCTGCTTGCAGGGAATATATAACTTCTGGTGTCTTCTCTTCTGCCTTCCTGCCATGGTTGGAACTGCCTGGTGGCTCCTGGCCATCTATGGGGCCACGGCTGCCTGAGGGTGCCAGTGCTGGCACTCCCTAACTCACGCTTTCTTAGCAGGCAAACAGTCTGCTCTTGCAAAAACATCTTTTCAGTCCTCCAGTATCTGCACAGCAGGAGGCTTACATAAATTTAGTCGGTGTGACTCCTAACTTCTGCCTCAGTTCCGCCAGGGGAGGACAGATCAACTCAAACTTCAATCAGGTTGCTGACCTGAATAACTTCTGTTAAATCTAGGTAAGGTTTGGAAAGAATAATGGAGGTGAACATTGTAAAATTAATGTAAATACGTGATATGAAATAATCATGCAGGGTCAAAGAGCTGTTTCTAAGTTAGAGGCAGATATATACACATCTTTGCATGCTCTTTTGCTGTGTTGTAGCTCTACAGCTTGTCTTTGCCTCAGAGGAAATGCAGGTTTTTACACCTTTGCAAATGTAGGTTCTTCCAGTCGCTCTTGTGCAGAGTGCTTTTTTTTTTTTTTCCCCCCCTCACTGTTCCGTTCCCTGAACTTGAGGTGCAAAGAATACTATAGTCACTTCAAGCTACTGTCTTAGACCAACCATGTTTGTAACGCTGATTTGGAAAAGGCAGATGAACTCTCCTGATAACTCTTCTCTTTCTTTACATCCATCCATAAAAACAGTGTTTTTAGCTCAACATAGGGAATGTACAGCATGTGGGAAGGGATGAGCTTTGCAAGTTCTCAAGTCTCAGCAGATGTTGGCTTGGGTTTTGAAAAAAAAGTAAGTTGCTTAAAGATACAGATGTAACTTCTGGTAGCCTCCTGAGGCACCAGATTTTAGCTTCTGTGGAGCTGAAATCCATGTGGGGCAACTGTAGCTGTCTAAACATTGTTCTGCCTTCTGAGATACCTAAATATCATGGAAGTGCAATACCTGCTGAACAGAAGCAGTCTGTCAGTTTGCTAAATATACTTGGAACAGATTGGACAAAAAAAAGTAAATGCAAGATGTCTAGTACATGCACTGCTGAATTCTCTGAGTAAAGAAATGCAGGCTTTGTGCTATTTTTCTTAGATCAGGACTCCATCCCAATGCTGTCTGAGATAACTAAGAAAAAAGACTTGTATTGTGACTTTTAATGTTTTGGATCTTTTTACTCTATCTGGGCTTTATATTTAAGCAGGTGGTTCTTCATGCAGTGAGCTGCAGCCTACCTCTTGATGGGCTTGCTTTGACTTGATCTGTGTGCTTACCTTAGAAATAATGCATAGACATCTAGAGGTCTATACAGCACACATCAAAAATCACTGACTCGGCAAATAGAAAATGCTGAGTGACCTTTAAAGGTAAAGTGTAATCATAAAGACTTTGAATTAAAATGCTGTACACATTCACGCAGTTACAGCTCAGACAGTGTCAGCCTTTGCATAATAAAAAGCATTTAATTCAGTATAGCAGCTGACTGCTTCCTGACAGCTTCGACCAAACAACAAAGCAAACATTTCTTTAAGGGGAGAAAAACTGAAGTACAGGTGTAGAACAAGACTAACAGACCGAAAACAAAGTTTACCTGCAGCTGTTTGATTCTGCTGGTAAGGAATGCATTTTTAGTCACGTTTCCCATGGCTTTTTCTGAGAGGAGACTCTTGTGCCTAGTTTCTGAATTGAGCCTCTCATCAGACACTGAACTTTTGTGAAGTGTGCCTTTGAGGACAGAGAATAGCCTCGATAGTATCTGCGCCCTGTTAGTTCTGCTCTCTTCGTCCTGAACGCTTCCCAGGAGGCTGTTCCTGGTAAACAAATTCGTCAGCGTCCCGAGCGCGATGAAAAGCCTGCAGAGCCCCAGTTCCTTTTGGCAAATTCCTGGGGCGAGTGAGGGTGCAGGGCGTGTGCCACGGAGAGCCCTGCGGTGGGGACGGAGGAGTGGAGCCGCCTGCCTGGCTGCAGAGCCCAAGGGCTGCCTCGTGCAGGGAGATGCCAAAGCCTGGTAAGCAGGTAAGAGCAGATGGCTCTTCTGGGTTAGACCCACGGTCAGGTCAGCCCAGCAGCCTGTAGCTGGTCATGGATGTCCGCAGGTGCCTGGGAGGAGCTCAGTGTGGAGTATCGTGAGGTGGACGTGTTTTCTACCTGCGTGGAGGATTTGTACCCCTTGAGATTGTTTGCCTTCCTTTTCAGCTCCTGTAGGCTTCTGGTTTCCATGACATTGCTTTGCAGGGAGCTCTCTGGTTTGACTACAGACTGTATGGGGAACCATCTCCTTCTGCTTGGTCTGATGCTGACTCCTAATACCTTCTTCTGATGTCCTCTGGCTGTTGTATTAAAAGAGGTAGTGGGTCACTTCTCACAGGCTTTTCCAGACCCCTTGTGCCTGCATGCATCTCTGCTATATATCTCTCAGCCATCTCTTTCCTTTAGTTGGAAAGCTGCATCTGTTATCCCTTTGTATAATTCAAGCTTTTCTGCTGGAGAATGGTTGTAGGGAGTGCCCTCACACCAGTCCTTTCCTTCCTCCCCTACCTCCTGTCTCTTTGCAGATATCTCCCTGTAACTCCTGATAGTTAGAAATTAGTTTAAACCGTAAGCTGAGTTTTCTTTTCTTCCAGAACCTTTGCTAGCATTGACTTCAGCAGCCCCAGGTGAGGTTTAGCCATGCAAAACTCCTGTTCTTTTCAGTCTTAATCTATTTACTAATGCTTTAATTTAAAAATTGCGAACATGTATATTAGCATGTGGGAGGGTGTGTGAGGAAAACACGAACATGGTGTTCGAGGTCATACAAAAATAAAAACTACAAACCTTCTTAGCGGTCTTTTTGTGAGCACCAGCACTCTCTCAGCTCTCTCTGCTGTCATTGCATTGGCTTTCACCAGCTAGCAAGTTTATTTTAACTCCGTCTTTCCCCATTTCATCCTGTTACTTAGGAAAGGGACTTAAGAAAAGCTCAGCAGAAATAGTCTTTTCAGAACAATTAGCACAACCTGTCAAAAGCATGAAGACTTGCTAAGTTCACGCCCACACAGGAATGATAACCCTGCTTAAAAACAAGGGCTGACCATTAATGGTACCAGGCCCTTGGGAGGCTTGTCCATCCACGACAGCAGAGGCAAAGCTCTCGCTGCATGTCTCCATGAAGAACTGACCACAGCACGGCAGCCTGGCTCAGATGTTCTCCCATTTGCTCTTCTGGCAACTTGCTGGAGAAGGCTGCAGATCTCTGGAAACCTTCCGTCCATCATTCTTGCCTCTCCCTTACGTGTTTTTTCATATGTTTTTTGAAGCTAGCTCCTTTACCAGTTACTGTGTTTCAGCTAGTCTCTGAGGAAGCTTCTGGGCTGTGGAAGAGAACATCAAGGTAGATACCTAAGCTCCTCCTGAGAGCTAAAACTCACCAGGTCAGGGAGTATGATAGGCTTCTGAGAGGCATTTGGCTTCTTGCTGCAAGGGATGCTGATGAAGAAGTGAGGATAGGACAGTCCTGGAGTTAGAAATGGTCTGAGTGTGTCTGTGAAGTCTTCCACAGCTGACTTCTAATATACTTAGTTCCCACCAGCTGTGCAGCCGAGGGGAAGGTGGTCAGCTCTGGAAGGAGGAGATGTGAAGCTATGAGAGGGCAAAAACAGGGCTCCCCCAAGGCTCCCTCGTGGTGTGACTTAGCTGTGGAAACCCCTGTGCCAACTACCCAGTTCCTTCCGGGTCCTTCTGTAAGCCTAGAAGAATTAGATTAACAATTTTTTTCTGGGGGTAGGGTGGCAGTGTTTTATTAAGAAAGGTTGCAGTGGTCCCCCCAAGGGCAATTTCACTTCCCTGTCCTGGCTCACAGCCCTTCATGAGAGGTCACAGAAACACAGCATATCCTGGATTGGAAGGGACCCTCAAGAATCATCGGTTTGAACTCCTGGCTATACAAAGCACCACCCAAAAAATCAGGCCATATGCCTCAGAGCGTTGTTCAAATGCTCCTTGAACTCCGGCAGGCTCAGTGCCGTGAGCGCTGCCCCGGGGAGCCTGTGCCAGTGCCCGACCACTTCTGGGTGCAGAACCTTTCCCTAACACCCAGCCTGACCCTCCCCTGTCCCAGCTCCATGCCGTTCCCTCAGGTCCTTAGACACCTTCCTGCTGATGTGTTTTAGACATGCCAGGGTTCCTGCTGTCCAGCATTTTGTCTGCTCCTGAAGGCTCAGGCTTGAGCACCCATCCCGTTCTGCTCTTTCCCGAGCACCGTGTTATCAAGTCTCCTGCATGGAGTCACCGTGGTCTGTCTCACAACATCTGTCCTGTCAGAAGGTCTAAGGGACTCCAGGCTGATTTTTTTTTCAGTTAATTATCTGCTCCTTTGAACACTTCCCCCTTGTTAGGCATTTTCAGACAGAACACAACCGTAAGTGTGAATGCTTCAAGTGTCATGGGTTCACACCATCTCTTTTTGCTCAGACTGGCCCGTTTCTGGTGTCAGCAGCTGTGGACAATGTTGTTTCCTGCTGCTGAGAGCCACGGAGATGGAGCCCAACTCTCCTATCAGTTCATCTCCAAAAGGCAGGGAGAGAACCAGACTTTGGTGTTCCTCAGTTAATGCTGTGTGGAATGTAGGTATGTAATGGGAAAAAAAAAAAAAAAGTCCCCAAGAAGAAAACAGTCTGTCCCCAAAAGGTCCTGGCCGGAACCTCAGTTAAATTCAAAAGACGATGCTTTGGTGCTTTCTTTCCGTGGAGAAAGGAGAAGCATTTCCTTCAGGTTTTAATGACTCAGCCATACCATCTAAATATCTGGGGCAGTTTGAGGGGAGCTCATAACTGGAACTGAAATCAAATTCACCCAGCGAGAGACGTTGCGCTTCAGGAAAGCTGGCAAACAGCTCTTGCTTTGAGTCTGGATCAAGCCACCTTTCAGGGACAGACTGTGGCAATGGTTTTTCCTTGCAGCTACTGACCTGCTGCTCCGGTTAGCATTCAGGCAGCAGAGCTGGGCAGAGATGCTGCGTGTGATTCACAGCCGCCTGACTTATCTGGATGTGGCAGCTTACGCCGGAGGAGCAGGACCCCTGAGGTCTGAACATCCTACTGCTGCTCACTTTGGTGCTGAAACATGCATTCAGCAGCTTTGCTTACCGTGATAGCCTTAAAACACAAGTGCTGTGGGCACTTCCTAAGCAATCTCCTCAGGGAAAGGATGAAAAAAAGGAGGTGCCTCAGGGAAAGGATGAAACACTGGCGAGGTGGGACCTCTGCTGGCTCATGCCAACGCCTTGTGCAGGATCAACAGCAAGGTCCAGTGTGGTGCTAGGAGGTCTGAGGGGTGAGGATGGCACATGCAAGCAAACGCAGACTCACGAACATTAAATGAAATTCTCCCAAGAGGCAAATGCAGGCTCCCCAACTCCCAACCAAGATCCGAGACCCAGAGGAGCAGGCTTGGTCAAACATGATCCAGGAGGCAGAAACGGCTGCAAGAGGGGTGAACAAATGGGCTGGTGCTTACTGCCACTCTGCCCAGAGCTTAATCGGACTGAAAAACGGTGTGCATGTGGCTCATGAGAAATGAATGTACAACTGGGCTGATTTAAGGGGATTGATGCTCTGAGTGACCGTCACCCTCTCTGGTGGTGACAAACACCAGACGCATCAAAAGTGGTGGTTAAAGCCCTCTGAGGGAAGCAATTATGAAATGAGATGGCCCGGATGCAGATTTCTTTGCTCTTGAGCTGAGGGAGAAGGCTTAAGCAGGAGGTTTTTTCGTTATCCTTTCCAATCTTGCTTTCTTTTAATCCTTGCTAATGCAGCCTGGAAAGCTCCGGGAATGTTTGCCCAGCCCTCCTCTGAGCTCCCAGTTTCAGGGGCATTACAACTTCAGCAAGATTTGGGCGAGTGGCAGATTGAGATAAGAAAAGGAGAGCAAATTTTTTCTCTCTGTTTTCTAACTCTTCTTCCCTCTGTCTCTAAGGAAGGACCACAGTAAAGCAATGGTCTTAAAATCAGTTCATGCCTCACAGCATTCACATTCTCTCCCTCCCCCTCTCTTTTTGTTTTTAATATTTTTTGTTTGGATGAAATACCATGACCTTATCCTCAAGCCTGGATCTGGAGGCTGTGAACTGCTTTACCTTTATACATCCTTACATTGCTCTGACTGCCTAGATAAATGTCAGGCTCAGTTGTTTCCATACACCAGCCACTATATGGAATTCTCATCAGCAGCGCTGAGCACTTCTGAAAATAAAGTTGTCTCTTTCAGGTGCCAGGATGAAGGTCTTGCAGTCCTTGCCTAGGCACCAAACTGATAAATGCTGCCCTGTAAACTGAAAGATCGTTCATTTCATCCTGTTACTGGGTGGTGCAGAGGGTGTTGTGAACTGAAATCTTTTTCAATGCTTCATGATAAGGTATAGGCAAACACAGGCATTTGGAAAATGTGTTTGCTGACAAGGAAGCTTAGTGCAGCAGATGTCTGTTAAGTCTTGAAGAGCAGTGCTGAGGGATCGAGATGCTGTATCTCAGAGGTGTGTAGATCAGAAATTTCTGATTGTTGAGGAACTGGACTGCTCTGTGCATTTTATTTACTATTTCATTCATGTGTAGGTGGGATTTGGCACCAGCCAGAAGTTTAGCCATCGCATCCCATTGCATCAACTGCGTAGGCTGAATTTTCATCTGGCTCCATAAGCTGCTTTTGACCAGGTTATCTCAGACTGAATCTTCTTCTGCGTGCTCTGTGTGTACCCGTTCCTTTCCCAGTTCTTCCTGCCCCATATCCTGTGAATGAACACATCATCATGGTCATGATATAATTCGTCTTTGTGCTAGAAAGTCTTTGCTCTATTTCTCCATGCTTTTCCTGAAGTATTTGGCCAACTAGAGTTAGGAGGTCCATCAAAGTAGCTATTGGAGCCCTAGTAATGGATAGTTAGGCCAGTGAATGATAAGTACATCCAAGAACCTCATGTATGACTGCTCAGTTATTACACATGTGAGCTGGACTCAATTCTGCAGAACTGGTTCAACACAGAGGTGTGGGAGAAGTAATAGGGAAAAAAGTCCAGGAAAGCCTGGAGCAGTTCTAGGGCACGGGGCAAGATGGTTATTTGTCAGTGTGGTCTTAGAAGAAAATGTAATTGTTGTAGAGCTGGCCTTGGGGGAACGTATAGATTTGTGATTCCATCCATCTCTGATTAAAGAGCCTTGACCGTGTGTTGCTGTGAATTATGTCTCCTGTACTTTGAATTTCTGTTTGTAGCTGACGCTTACTCTAAGGTATTTGTTGGAAGTGCATGAAAGTTATTATTGTCCTGGGGGGCAGAATGTTCCATCTGACTTTTTTTTTTTTTTTTTAAAGTATTTTTGTAAGCTAGGGCTTTTGCCAGCGTGAACCATGAAATGACTTGATAAGCTGTAAGAACTGGCTGCCTGGCTGCCTAAGACATAGGATGTGAATACAAAGGTCACCGAAGAATTTATAGAGTTAATGATTTATTTCATCTGTCACTTCAGACAGAAGAATTACAGGCTCTGTCTTGCCCAGCTGGATAGCAACTTAAAGCTGACTGCAGACAGTATTTGCACTACACTTTATTGCTGGTGTATACTTCATCGTGGAGATTTGATTTGTCCTCACCTGTGCAGAAAAGTAATTTTCATGTTAGTCGTGCAGCCTCTCTTTCCTCTGAGAAACTGGACCTTTTTCTTTCAAATTGCTTCGTATGAGTAGGAGGCAGCGGGTATGTGCTGGTGGCACCAGGCCCGCGTGACACCAAGATGCTTTATCTGCCTGTCCATCCGTCCTCCCAGGTGCTCCCCTGGTAGCCAGGAGGACCACCCTGAGCCTCCTCATGACTGCACAAGCAGGTCTCACTTGTGTGGTGGGATCATAAAAACAGGATGGATTGTCATCCTGATTTAGGTGGTGGTGGTCAGGCACAGGCCTGGGACCCTGAGGACAGGGAGGACAGGGATTGTAAAACATCACTGGCCATGTATTTGCTTGCCTTATTATCCTTTTTCACATTTCTGACCCTCCATGTTGTAGTCCTATCTACTCCCTTTCTTCACCCCAGTCTCTTCTCAAAAAAAAACATCCTTTCCAATTTTTTTTTTCCCCATAGGTCCCAGTTTTGTGACATCCTTGCTTGAATTTACTGTTTCTGATACTGATATTTGGATTCAAGAAATGTTTGGACAATGTTGTCAGACATATCTGATTTTTTGACGGTCCTGTGCAGATCCAGGTGTTGGCCTGGATGACCCGTGTGGATCCTTTCCAACTCCAAATATTCTGTGATTCTGTGCTATGGCCTAGGCACTTTCAGTCTTACGTGGTGTAACTGATATGGTTAGCCAATGCTGCTGGCCTTGCAGTGCCTAAGACTGCTAAAGGGGCGCGGTGTTGGCTGCTCTATCGATCATTGCCTGATACTGAAATGTTTGGGTTCAAAGACTCAGAGATGAGCCCTTCAAAGGCAGTGTGAGTTCGCTCAGGTCTGCTGTTCTTGATCTTAGCGGTGGTAACGGTGTGATGCTAATAGAGATAAGTGAACAGTTAGCACTTTGAAAATCCTTCCTGACAGCCCACCTGAATGGATTTCGTGTTCCTGCTGCCATTTTTTTTTTTGCTAAAAGATAAATAAGCTTTGTTTATTTTGACTCTGCAGGCAGAAGCACTTGTGTGGGATAATGATGTATCAGCTCACGCCCAGACTGTTGCCAAGGCCAAATATGAATTTTTATTTGGCTTGGAAGAAGAGAAGCCTTCAGAAATGGGTAAGTGCTATTTATCACTAATGTGTGCAAAAACATCCTCTGAAGGCCCTCAGGAAGGAATTGCAGAAGCTGCTGCTGAATGACCCCGCAAGGGCTTGCTCGCTGTGCTACGCTGCTCTTCGCTGGCACGCATTGCAAGTACCAGACCAAAGGACCCTGGTGGTTTGGCCACAGCAAATGGTAGCAGTTCCTTGTCTTATGCCCCCACCTGTCTCTTTGGCTCACCTGGGCCACCTTGATGTGATGGTGGGGACTTGGGTGCCGGTCACACTCAGCCAAGGGGCTGGCGGAGGAAACCTCAGCCCTTCTCTGCAGTGGAGCCATCTTAGCCACGCGTCTGCACTCTGCATGCCAAAACATGGCTCTGCCTGGCAGTCCTTCCAGGAATGTCCTTTGTGAGCTGCACACTGCTGTTCCTACAGCTAGAGGTAGATAAGATTTTAATTTAGATATTCGAGGTGGTACCTGAACTGCTCCCTCCTCTGTATTTAGTAATTCATGTTATCCAGACGTAGTATCTAATTTTATGCCTAAGGATCAATCTTGTTTCTATGTTTTTCTTGTAAACAGAGGGCGTTTTCTACCTTTTCCCAGTCCAAGCTTAGAAGAAAAAAAAAATAGTAGTTACTATACCTATTTCTTTTGCTTCATTTTAATTACCACCAATCCCTGCCCTCTTTGCAAAAGCATTTCCTCAGGCTGTTCTCTTTGCACCTTGATCCTTTCTAAATTGCAAACTTTCTGGAATGTCACTTTTAATTAAAGAAGATTCCCTTCCTGCCAGAGAAGGGCAGCACTCTGTACAGAAACAAGCTGTGTATGGTCTTCCACTTCAGTCAAGAGGAAAAAAAAATAAAGAGAAAAAAAGAAAAAGCAGAAGTGAGCTCTGGAAAGTGACAATTTCTCCTGGATTTTCTAAATTATTTCTTCCACTTGGGAAATTGTAGTTGCAGAGCAGGGGGAAAAACAAAACCACACAGATGCTCCTGTTTAGGAGTTTTGAAAACTTACAAATTGCCACAAAAATGTATATCACATTATTACATGAATCACAATGACCTCATTTCTTGTTTGGGGAGAGACAATGTGAGAGCACCGTCAGCAGGCATTAGTACATTTCCGGAGATTGGCATTAAATAAAGCATGCTGTGTCTAATAAATCCAAGTGAATCTATTGTCATTACTAACCAAAACAATTATCAAATGTGATGAGCATTCTGTGCTGCATGGGTACTTACAGTTAAAATAAAGGGCGGCTTTATTGGCTTAAGTGTGTACTTTGCCATATTTTTCCTGCGATGCTTCTTGCCTTGTTTCTGAATCTCCTTCTGTACCTTTATTAATCAGAAACTACCAGTAGGGGCTAACAGTCAGTGAAAAGGGAGTGAATTCCAGGGAGAGTTTCCAAATATTTAAGTGGTTAACGTCTCACATCTGTGAATTGTACCCCACAACTGTGTTGTAAAGGTGCTTTTTCTATACCATTATGCCCACAGAGTTAATGACTGTGATAAAGACCAAGCACAGTCTCAGAAAGACTTCCCTTCCCGTATGGCAGATTGGTCCTTCTCCTTTTAGCAGATTCACAGAAGTCGAAATCCAGATGGGACCTAGAAGAGTCTTCTCGCCCTGTCTCCTGGCCAGCTAGACCTGTACTTGGCCAGCCTGGGATTTGCAGCCCCCTTTGTCCCTTTGGCTGTGATAAAGGTCTGCCAAACTGTACTGCTTCTGCTGTGTGTTTTCCCAGGATGAGAATATGTGCTCTCCTCAAGGCCCCTGTTCCCCCTGCCCAAAACTCAGGTTCCCTGCTGCACAGCATTGTGCCTACCCAGGCTGGTTTCTTGCTATCACAGGCAAAGGAAGTCTCCTTCTCCTGGAAGATGCCTGGCCAAAATGGATGCATGAGAATGGTGCTGCCCCTTCTACTTGTTTTCTTCAAGGTTTCAGTTGCTTATTTACTGGAGGTGAATGATGACTGGGCTGGCTCAGATCACAGTAGTACAAACCCAGGACCCTGTGCACATAGTCATAGTTTCCTTTGATTTAACCTATGTTGAAGATGTTATGGCATATCTGCAGGGGGTGAAGACTGTTTCGGAGGAAGCAGCTATGCCTGAAAGTCTTTCTGTCCTTCTCTCTGTTAGATGGGGAAGGGAAAAAAACACCACTGAAAATCCAAACCAACCTGCTACTTTCTGAAGTTGCTTTTAAAATAAAGACGACATGGTTTTCATGGGTCAAAGTATGTAAGGTTTCAAACAAATGAGTGACAGCAATAGGGCCCAGGAGCAGCACTGGTGTTTAAACTTAATCAGGAGAACAGCTTGTCGCTGTGGGCAGTAAAGCTGAACTTTCATTTATCTGACCTAAAGAGGTTTCACTCGTGCCTTGGCTGGCCTCAGAAAATGGGAACATAATACATAAGCTGCCGAATGGCTTAATTAGTTCTGCCTCCCAGTTTATCCTTTCTCTCAGACACAGCCATATTGCCGAAGCCCTGCTGGATGCTGTTGAGAGTATGATTTTTTTAATTGGGTAGTGAAATACTTGCATTGGAGAAGACACTTCACAGAGAGGGACAATGACTGGGGGATGGTGTAGCAAACACTTCTCTTTGCCTAGGTCTCTCTCTGGAGACAGCAGGCTGTTAATAAGCTGCTGTGCTGATTTTTGCCTTCCAGGTTTAAGCTAGTGGTCATTTTCACAGGTGAGAGGAGAAAAAAAAAACTGGTTAAATGTGTGTAGAAGAGGTGTTTCATTGCTATATTCAAATGTACGTGCTAATAAAGCTACCACATTGCAAACAATTCCTCTTTTTTCTCCTTCACTGCCCTCAGTCTGTTTTTATTTGGGAGATTTGCAATCCCAGATTGTCTCTGTACTCGCCTCTTCGTCTTCAGCGTGTGACTCTCCTGTCTGGCTTTCCTTTCTCCTCTGTCCCTGGTTCTCCTCTGTCCCTGGTCATCCTCCTCGAGGCAGGGGGGTAGATGTATCAGCACAGAAGCAGGCCCCCGGACCCTCGTTGTGTGCAGGGAGGATGAGGGGACATGCATTTTCCTTCAGAAGCTTGCTCGTGGGGCTGCACCGTGCCGCCTCCACAGCCTCGCGGCCCTGCTCCTCGGTGGAACCCCAGCCTTCTGCCTCCAGCAAAAGAAAATATTTTCTAAAATCTGAACTCAGCCGGAGCGGACAAGACGTCTCCACAGCCGTGTTAACATAAAGGGCACTTGTATGGGTCTGGAAACATATCCTCCTCTGGAACTGGCCATGCAAACAGTGGTCTCTATTGAGCAGCTCTATCTCTTAGGCTTTGGCAGGCTGCAGTGTACTGATTATTATGACTTCGCAGTTCATACATTTAAATACCAAAAAAAAAGAGTTTTGACAAAATGAGTTGAAAAAGTTCTTCCTCAGGGAAAGAAAAATAGGGGGGGGGACACCCTACAAAATAATTGCTTAAAGAAACACGAAATCCAAGACCTCCCTAATCCCTGTTATTTGACAAAAGAAATCCAAGGGAGTTGTTAAGAAGCAAATATCTTCTTAAGATTCATGAACAGTCTTTTCTCTGATACTTCTAGGAGGGGAAAGCTTTCACCCCTCCTCTGTAACTAAGTGTATAATCTCATTCTTCACAAAAAAAACCCTGTACAAGTAGTTCCCGGGTTGCTATGCAAATCTGGTCTTTCCCAACAGCTGCTGGAAGGAGCTTGTTTTTGAATTCCTGGTGAAACAAATAGCTTTTTGGAAAGCCTGTCAGTAGCTGTTTTGTGTACAGTGAGGTGTCATGAGGCAACTGAGCTCATTTAACAGCTTGCTTCTGCCAAAAGAGATGGTCCCAGCCGCATGCTGCCGCGGATTGTCTCATGCTAGCTCTTGTGCTCATCTGTTTTCTTAGCAAGTGTAAGCCAGCAAAAATGGAGTAAAAAAAAAAAAAAAAAAGGTCTAAAAAAAAGGTTTAGTTTCTCCTGGCAGTGCATGCTGAATCACCTTTCCAATGGTCAAACAGTGCCAGAGCTGACATGCAGAAGAAAATGAAATATGTACTTTAACCCATGCCACATTACCCATTCCTGAACTGAATCATGGAAATGAGTGCATTTGCTCTAGAATTTCTTTGGCTTCTTTCAGGAGCTAAGGAAGCACATGGTGGCTCTTTTTTTTGTACACCCTTTTTCACAAAATCACAGAATAATTGAGGTTGGAAGGGATCTCAGGAGATCATCTAGTCCAACCTCCCAGCTCAAGCAGGGTCCCGTTGAGAACATTATCCAGTATTGTGTCCAGACGGTGGCCCTATATTGCTGATTTAAGCAGCCTTGAGAAAGTTACCCCGTTACCTTTCTGTAAAATACATATTGCTGACTTTCTAGGTTGACCTTTGCTCTTCTGCTTTGCTTTCTTTCTCTTCATCACTTCCAGTCATGCATGTCCAGCTCTGCTGCATCCTCCTTGCACTGCATAATGTGACACCTTCCCACTCTGAAACTTCCCTTACATCAAATTTGATCACATACTGCATCATTCTTATATTAGCACGGATTGCTAACTGCAGTCTTCCCCAGTACTTTAACCACATCTCTGTCCATTTCGATAACACCACCCTTTGTCATGTTTTCCTTTCTTGCTCTTTCGCATTTCCAGGCAGTCTTGAAGGTCTAGGCACCCTGGGCTGCTGTTTTCCTCTGCAGTTCTGCTTTCCTGTAAAGGTACAAAACAGTGTTTTCTGAGGGTTGAAGGGCTGCTGATTGCAAATCCACGTTGCAGTGACCAGAGCCTGTGAAGATGAGTATGTCAAATGTTCGTTTTAGGTATGTCCTGCAACATTTAACAGGGGTACATGCAAGACTGGATTCCTGCATAGCTAAAATCTGTGGTGCCCACACGCTCTTAATTGAAATTCCATCGTTCTGTCGAGCCTTCTTGAATCTGTAAGCTTAGTTTTTGTTCTTTCTGGGGCTCTACTGCCATTTCTGACACAATGAAGACCAGCAGGAGTTTTTAAGTGGTGGTTTGGTATCACCACATTTTATCCTAATTGTCCCTGATGTTTGCTGTCTTCTTTGGCTGGCAGTGAGGCATTACGCGAGGTCCGTGGCTCTGCAGGAGGAAATTGCATGTCTTGTGACCTGCACTTGAAAGCTGGGTAGTTCAAGTTATCGTAACCTACAGCTGCAGGGAGGAGATTACCACATCCTTGACTCAGTAAACAACAAAATTGTTTGAAGGCCAAGGGTTTAGTACAAATAATAGTTAAAACATGGGCTGTTTGTTTATTGTTTTTTTAAGGTGCAGAATTAAACACTCAGCAGCTAGGAAATGCCAGAGTTGAGGCAGTAATTACCTCCCCATTTGTGGGCTGCCGGCTGGAGCGGCGGAACGTCCTGACACCAAATGCACAAATATTTGGGGGCCTGGTGATGCTGGCAGCCCCTTGGTGGTGGCTGGCCTTCTTCGGGCACCCGGAGCATACGGGGTGCAGGCCGAGCTCAGCAGCAGCTGAGCAGAAATGCTTTCCCAGAACAACAAAGCCAAGTCCACAAGGCACAAAAGGAGGGGCTCAGCTGGCTGACTTGATGGACCGCCGTATGTGGATATGGTGGGGCACAGCTGCATCGTCACTTATCCTCGCCATCAGCTCCGCTTCTCTCCTTTGCTACAGCCCTGTCATCTTTTGAGACAAAGGAGGTAGGCAGCACACAGACAGGAGCCTTCCATCATGTTGTAGCCTTGGTTTATCTCTAAAGGCTTCTGGAGAAACAGTATACTCTCCTGCTGCTAAAGGAGACATGATAATGAACATGTAGAAGACGTCTAATTAAAATTACATGGGTAGATGAAATTCTGGCTTGTTGCCACACTGTAAAACGTAACATGGTACAGCAAATATCTTTCCTATTCACAGTTCAACACTTTAACGAGCGCCTTCTGCTCTGGACCCCCGCGTTGTTTATTGACCACCATTCAGCTTACTGAGGAAGGGAATCTCATTCACCATGCTAGCTTGCTGAAGAGTACCCGTGCAACATCCAGCTGCACCTTTAGCAGCAAAGACTCTGAACCTGGGAAGTGCACGTCCCTCTATGCCCTACTTTTATTTTAGCTGTGTGCATAACTCAATATCCAGCTCCTGGGGTGCTTTGAAGACTGCTTACCCAGCTTTCTCTTAGCCCAGCTAATTGATCCCGAATCTCAAAATGCAATAAATGACATCCTCTCACAGGGGTGTGTCTAGTTTCCTCAGTAGCTGCTGCAAAGATGCAGGGTTTCTCAGATTGGTAAGCAATTGTGTGTTTTGTTTTTGCTTTTTTTGTTTTTAAGCCGTCATTTCTACCTTGAAGTCTGGAGTGGTTTCTTTATTTGAGAATATCTTTCCATTTAAAGTGCTTTTCGAGGGTTTTAAAAAGATTCTTTAAAAATACAATATTTTAAATACATAAATGCAAGTGGGTTCAGGGAGCTACAAAGTCTTCACTTTATAGGCGCTGTGAGTGAGTGTCAAAGCAGCTGTGGGTTGTCACTGCTCCAAAAGTTTGTGCTTTCAGCTTGAGGTTCTTAGGGAGCTTTTTAAATGTTTCTTGATATCACTGTATCTATCTGCACTTGGAAAATCACCTGTTAGGAGCTTCCTTTCTAAATCACAGCAATGGAAAAATTATAAATTTAGGATTCTTTTTGGATTTGCCATTTGAATTTTGAGCTTAATGCGTATATTTTCCAACTGTTTTAAACCAAAACTTAAGGTTCTTTCTGTCACTGCAGGCGGTGTGCCTTTAAAGAAATGAAATGCTTTGCGTATAACAAGACCCACTGACGTCAGGGTAGTGAGCCCAGTTTTTCCCTTTGTATTCCCTCCCGTTCCTCCTTGTGCTAGCAGCTGTTTCAGTCTACCCATTCGCTTTCCAGGGTAATGACTCTGGGGACCAAGCTATCTCACTGACCATCTGTGGCCCATGCAGCAATTTGTAGTGGATAATCCCTCACACTAAGCTCTCCCAGCACGTGCTGTATGTTAGTTTTGGACTGGGTCCTCTTCTGAGCTCACTGTGGGCCTGTGAGCTGCTGCGGCAGCATGCCTTCTTTCCTGCAGCTTGGGGAGCGATGAGGTGCCCAGTGGAGGGCTTTTAGTTCAGTGTGGTTTGAGTTACACCGGAGGCTTCCAAACCCCATTTACCACTGGGAAATGGCTAAAATCTGTAAAAAGGAATATGTAACTGAGTCTCAATGTTATTTACCTAAGGCTTTCCATCAGAAAGCACATGATGTGGAATACAGCTAGAAGACTTGCAATTGTGAAAAACCACACATGCATACGCACATATATTTTACATGCTGCTCTCGTCATTGCTTTCTTTGTGGACAGGCTTTACACTCATATCTCCTCCGTCTTCCTTTCTCAAGCAGTGACAACCTGCCTGTCACATCATCACCGACTGCAGGAGCTGGAGCTGAAGGAGCTGGTGGAGATGCTCTTGGTAAATGTACCTGGTGTGAGAGTGGCTGTCCTGTGGCAGACTGAAGGTTCACCTAATGCAGCCTCTTGTGGCCAAAAACCAGAATTTAGGGAACTAAGTAAGAACTACACAGAGCAGCACTTCTCTGGTAACTTCTTCCAGCAACCTGCGGGTCAGAGGTTTCCTGAGCAGCACGGGATGACCTGGTCCGTCCTAGCACTGGATGGACGGTGTCCTGCCCTGTGCCGGTCAGTTTAACTTCTGAGCTGTCAGCCACCACTGGGTCTGCGCCCTTGGGGCTCACCAGTGACCCTCTCTGGTCCTCTCTTTTTGGGGTGAGGGATCCCAGTCTGCATGGTCGTTTCTTATGCATAGGCTCATCTGTATCCTTGGCTCCCCTCACCTCCACTGTGTGTTTGCTAAGGCAAGCGTGGAGGTGGCAGGCATTTAACCTGTGCTTACTTTATAGGCACCTCTCCCTTACCCCTTCGCCCTGCTCTCCCTACTTCTGTCAGCTCCTGTATTTCCACCAACCTGATTTTTGCGTAATGCTGATGGCCCGGTGGCGGCCTGGCTCCAGCTTCCCCAGGTGAGCAAGCTGCCCAAAAGCCCAGAACAGCTGCAAGCTGCAGAAACCTGTGCGCCCAGTGCGTGCAGCAAGATATGGTCATTTGCAGTCTGGTTAGAAATCCTCAGTGCTTGCATCGTGTAAATCACTCAGCTTTGGCTAACACAGGACTATCAACGGCACGGAGAATGACATCATTTGGCAAAAGGGCTGCTGACGGTGGTGTGGCAGCATCCCTGCTCTCCCACAGGCAGGGGCCGCTCCAGCTCAGCCTGCGCAGGCACAGCTTTATAAATCCAAATAGTTTTAGTTACCACTGAAGTTGCTGCCCGAGGGAGTGCACGATACCTGTGGCTCCCCCTCTCTAGAAAGGTGCAGGAATGATACCGTGCCGTAACTGCTGTGATCTGTTCATTAACCTTTGTCACCCAGAGATCATTTCCTTGCAGTGCACCCATTGTTTTACGGCCCTAATTTGCCATTTACAAATAAAGGCAATACATGCCCGCAACAGGAGAAGATAAATGGTATGATTCTGCATGCAGTCTCACCTACGTGCTGCTAGTGATCAGCGCAAGGAGCTGCAGAGAAATAAAATGCAAGATGCCTGCACTGTTGTGTGAAACCTTCCAGCTCAGTAACACTGAAATGCCGTCAGGCGCCTTCTGCTCTGAAACCAGCACGCCACTCTCAGGATCACCATTCTGCCCCTTTATTCCTCTACGAACACGGTTATAATAACCGGCAGTTAAGCACAAACATCGCCCTGGCATATCATCAGGCAGCCTGTGCTGGAGGAGATTTTTTTTTTCCCCCTGCAAGCTGCCAAGGTGGACTCCTTAGCTCCGGCGATAGACTGAATGAGACTGCAGTTCCCCCATCAGTTTCATAATACTCAGAAAGCTTCCATTTACATCATTGTGTGCAGTGCAGGGCAGCAGCTGCCAGGAAATTTGAAACTATTTTGATTCCAGTTGACTAGAACAGCAGCAATTGAATTAGCTGGTATCGCTATAGATAAACTGATGATCTGTGCATTTTATTTCTTTGACCAATGGGTAACTGCTGGAGCTACAGTAACCTCTGTGAGTAAGGATACTGTTCAAGCAAATATATCTGATTTCTCTAGCTAGCTAATCTGTCTATCTATCTATATACTGTATAGAGAGAGAGACACACACCATTCTTTTGTAAAATGTACCTGTAAACAAAATGTCTGTCTATGCTTGTAACTTGTGTTTTGCTTCCTAGAATTTCCTTTTATTATGCTGTAGACAAGCTTGATTGAAATGGAGTGGCTATTTACCTATGAAATATCATATCTATGCCTGATTTAAGTCATGAATTCTTTCAACCTCTAGTCATAAGAAAGGCTGACAGCTGCTGTTAGGTTATATTTGCCCGTTTTCTCGCCACTCGCCCCCGTGCTGTTTTAGCTCTTTCTCTCTCCTTTTCATTTTTTTGCTTTGTTGAAAGAAGTCACCTTCAATTCAAAGTAGAAATTGGTGTTACCTGAGAGTGTGTGTCCTTTCATTGTTTGTTTGGTGGTGGGTATTTTTTTCCCTGCTCATCTTCAGTGCGGTCCTTAAATTTTGTTGTTGCCTTTCTAGCCTTGTTTGTAATGCAGTCATATTGGGGGATGGGGTTGCACAGGATATGCCAGTAGCTGCAGCAAGACATGATGCTGTGGTGGTGGATGGGAATAAGGGAGGAGTTTCCCTTAAAGAGCTCAAGCTCCTCCAGACTCGGGCACCTGAAGCGGTGCACGGAGCCACGGGGAAGGCTTTGCCCCTTCCAGGAGCAGGTGGTGGTGGTGGTGTGCTGCAAGGAGCAGAGGCCTCAGCAGCATGGTGTGTGGTGCTACCTGACGCAGGGGGAACAGGCTGTCGCTTTGGTGCCACATTTGATTTTTTTTTCATCAGGCACCGAATTAGGCAATGTTTCTCCAGGATGCTGTGAAGGCGAGAATCCCATTTGCTTGCGGTCACATATTGCAGCAGCAGCAGTCCTCCCAGAGCATTGCTGCTGCGACCTCAGGGTAGAAAAGGCCTTAAGTTTCTACTGTGAAGGTGCCCAGGTGAAGCACTTGCAGCTTGCACGTATGGCAAGCTCCTGTACGTCTCTATGTGCCTGTGTGTTCTGTACTCATGGCTTTTCCTGAGTGTACCAGGCTCGCCAGAGGGTTGTGTTTGCTTCGGAGTAGGTTGTGAAAGACGTTCAGGAGGAGAAGCAAAGCAGAAACTTGTTTGGGACTGTTCACTGCTGCAAGCGGCGGCCATCGGTGATGGATGGGGCATGCAGCAGTGTGTGCGGTATTCACTGCCAGAAATAAGGCCTCCTCTGTTTTCCCTCCTGTCAGTTCAGAAGCTAAGATAGCAATTAGCAGAGATGAGCCTGGCCCCTTGGCAGGAGCTGTGCGCGGTGCCTTGTTGGGGCTTGGCCTCCAGTGCGTGTTGGCTGCATCCCAGCCCCATGGGGGGCCGGGGGGACACCGATGCTCTGGGCTTCCTTCCAAGGGGCCCAGAGAGGCGTGTGGGTCAGAGAGAGGCGTGGGGGTCCAACTTGTGTGGGCACTTCCCATTGCCTTCCTTCGGGATGTGCCGAAGTGGGGGCATGGCCATGTGCTGCCCCACGGTGCCGGGGTTTTGGGGCTGGAGGGGCATCTCCCATGGGGGGCATTCCCTCTGGTGGGTCTGCAAGCTAAGAGATGCTGTAGGTAGAGCTGAGCCCTCCAAGGAGGGTTTACTTACATCTACAGTGATGGGGCAGCAACTGGCATTAATGCTGCAGCATTCCTAACCCTAGCATCGTGTGGATGTGTGACCAAATTTATGTACATTGGGGGCTGTTTATTTGGGGCTCCCAGTCACTTAGAAAAATCACTGTGCCTGGAGATGCTTGTGTGGAGAAAAGATACCACTGTCTTCTTCAGACTCATCTGGTACACCCACACCTGTGGGCTTGGAAGCTCTGTGACAGAGGCAGGCTAGCATTGCAGATGTGGACAGGGCATCCCTGCTCCTCACGGCCCCATGGGACCTTTCTCTTTGGTCAGAGGCTGTGTGACTTTTGCAGCAGAGGTCCCTGCTTTGCCCAGGCACTGTCCTCAACAGCAGCTGAGTCATGTAGGTGAAACCCGACCCACTGAAGTTTCATTCTGGAGTGATTAAATCAAAGGCATGGAGATTCTGGAGAACCTACTGGGGAAGAGGCTGTGGTTTGGTGTAGCCCGAGTCTGCCATTTTGATCCCATGCACACACACACTATGTGTGGTATTTACCCTGTGGATAGAACTACTGGCTAGTTAGCTGCCAGGTGTGACCTGCTTCTCCTTGTCTTCATAAACCGCTGGCAGATATATAGCCATGTTAGTGTGGTGCTGAACTCACGTTAAATTAGCCTCCATTTTACCTTGAAAATCATTAACCACAGCGATATGACTTCCCCCTCAGCAATGGCTTGTGGCCAGCTCAGAGAGGAGACGGGCATGGGTTTGCAGAGGAGCACCCAGTGATGCACCCCAAGCAGGGCAAAGTGTCCAGATGCAAGTGGGTGTGTGGTTTCAGAGCTGTCCCTCTTGACATTTTTCGGACTAGGTGTTTGGGTCTTGCCCCCTCATTGTTTGGTTTAAAGTAATTTAAACTCCAGGCTAGGTCTTTCTAGAAGTGTGCAGTGAACGCAGCTGCTTCTGCTTTTTTTCCAAAAGCTCAGCTCCAGCTTGGACTGTAATATCAGGTGGCCAGATATGCGTCAGTGTGCCATCCATGGGTCCCTCTGAGAACAGCTGATTCTGTGTTACCCGAGAACAATGGGAACCACTGGGTGCTCGGCTCCTTTGAAAATGCCACCATCAGTTTTCTCTCCCTCTCTGTTTACATCGGTTTGAAAAACAGCACGAGGAGGGAGGGGTAGCGAGCTTTTTGTGAAGCACTGAATTTACTTTTTTTAGCAGAAAATGTGAGCTACTCGGGATGCGTGTATTACTGCAACGTGACCTTCACTTACCTGAGTTGTTAAAGGAGGAGGGTAGTACTGGCAGAAAGTTTAATTGCCCATTAATTGCTGTATAATTTAACTAATTGGTTTTGTGGAATATATGGGGTGTGGCTGATTACCTTCCTGGTGTTTCATCTTTATAAGTGAAAATGACCTAGAAGTATTTTTTAAGTGAAACCACTAAATATGGTGCATGCTGTGGATGGATGTTAAATTTCTGAATATCTTCTTCCTTCAGCCTTTGTGTTTGGCGTGTGGCCTCAGACTATTCATGGGCCACAGGGACCCTTTCTGAAGTGTAGCAGACATTTTTGGCATTCCTTCCTCGGCAGTGCAAGCTTCCAACATAGGGCTGCCCAAAAACTCATATGCAGGAGGACCAGTTGTGGATAACTGCAGTGTGAGAGCATGCAGAAATGAGTTAAACAGAACGGTATTTTCCCTGCAGGGACAAACACAATTGCTCTGTTCTGAGAAGGCTGGGATGGGGTGGTTAGGCTTTTTGCTTATGCACACAGTAGATAAATCCACACTCTTTTTTTTTTAATTTTTTTATTTGGCAGGTAGTGGCCATGGAAGTAATACATTGCTCCCCCACACCATCATCAATGAATTTCCAGAGTACGGCACTATAGAGCCAAGTGGAGACACACTGAGGACATCATCAGAGGGCCAGGCAGAGCCTGTGACGTGCAGCCCAGAAGGACGGGACGGTCACCAGGTACCCGGCAGGCCTCCTCAGCCTGCGGCTTCTGTGGACGAGTCTAGAGCTCACGCTAAGGCAGCGCAGCTGCATGCTGCAGAAGAAGGCTTACAACCTGTGGGTAACGTGCCAGAGATTATGAAAATCTCTCGACGGCTAGAAGCAACAAAGGTGCAAGAGAGGGCAAATACTTCTCTTGATTCAGAGACGCACATGGAAAAAAAGAACGTTCCTGGCAGCCAAAATGTGCAGGCAGCCAGAGAACCAGTTCCAGCAGGCCAAGAAAAAACCTCAGACATGCTTCTTCCATCTGAGCGAACAGCTGAGGAAAAAATGCATTTGATCATAGGGAAAGATCTGGCTGCAATATGGACTGGAGAAAAGCAGTCCGAGTCCTTGCAAGCCACCAGTAATAAAACTGAGGAGGTCCACGCAGCAGAGGAGACAAGCTGTCATAGACCATCTGTGACAAACCTGGAAGCAGCCAGCAGAGTGGAGGGGTGGGCGCATTTCGAGGAGTTTTCAGTGTACAGTCAAGGCAAAATGCAAATCGGTCCTGAGAGGAGGCTCTCTAAAGAGGCAGCTGTGAGCAAACACGTAGAATTTCAAGGGGTGGAGATTTTATGGCTGCAAAAAGCAGAGGAGCAGAGCAGAAAGAAGCATTCGCTGCTGGAGACCGCATCCGTGGAGAGGAAGGCATTCCCCAAAACATCCAGCCACCCTGTGCCACCAATGGTCTCCCCGGGCTTGGTTACCTCGCCGGACAGTGCTTGGAGCGAGGTCTGGGAAGACCCCAGGCTGGGAGCTGCCTGTGGAGCTGCTCCTCTGGCGTTGCTTGATGAAAGTGGGGAGGATGAAGTTTTTGTGAAGGACAAAAAGAACCGCGGAGAGGAGGAGACCACTGTGCTAGTGAGAGGCCAGGGCAGGTGAGATGGCTTCTGGGGGTTGTGGGGCGCCGGATGAGTGTCTCTTACTGCGAGCGCGGGACTTTTGCCTACCCCTTTAGGAGCTGCTGGTTTGCCATCAGTGGCAACTGATGTTTGTCTGCAGCATGGTGGAAATGGTAATGGCTAGTGTGCAATGGTGGCCAGTGGGCTGAGTCCTGTCCACACTGTGCTGCTGGAGTTGGAAATCAAACTCAGGTTTGGAAGTGTGAAAGTGTCTCTTCCAGTCTGCCCAGTAATGATTGTGTGATGAAGCAACTCTGACAGGTGTAGCTAGGATGATGTGAAAAGCTGCTGGCTTCCCTCAGCTGGAAGGAAAGCTCAAAAAAATAGCCAGTAACCATACACAGTGCTCTGCCCGCCTGGTGCCACATGAGGGCCAGGCCCATGGGGCTTCTGGGCCGGGCTCTTGCTTTCCTCTCATTTTAGAGGCCTCCTCCAGCCTCCCAGAGCCTCTGGCTGGGCTTGTGGCTCTGGCCTGGCCATCAGGGATGGTGCAGGCAGAGAGTTTATGATTTCATGAATGCATTAGCAGCTGATGTTAACTGTTAGGCAATATCATGCCTTCCCCCCCAGTGCTTTTGCCCATAAGATTGTTTTCTTTCATGTCCCCAGGACTGTAACAGAGTGGAGAGGGAGATGGTGCCCATTGTGAGCGGAGGTGGTGTAAGGTGCTGGTGGATCATCCATGGTGTGGTCTTCTGCACGAAGCACAGACCCTTCTGTCCAGAAAGGCGGAAAACAAGGAGGTCTGCTCTAAGGTCCAAACCTAGCTGCCAAACTGAAAAGAGCTGTTTGTGCTTAATTTCTAGGATCATGGAGGAGGGGGAAGCAGCCATGGGAGGATATGAAGATGTCCTTGGACAGAGGCACTCTGATGTCTCCACTGATCTGTACAGCTCGCAGTTTGAAAACATCCTAGACAATGCCTCTTTATACTATAGCGCGGAGTCACTGGAGACGCTATACTCGGAGCCCGATAGCTACTTCAGCTTCGAGATGCCACTCACTCCGATGATCCAGCAACGCATGAAGGAGGGCAGTCAGTTTTTAGAACGGACTTCAGCCTCGGGACAGACGGATGTCTTTCAGCTTCCCGCTGACGGGGAAGCAAAGAGCTGCTGTGAAGGGATCGCCAATGGTTTAAGGGATGTAAGCGAGACGCTCTTCAGAGGAGATGTCACAGAAGTTCCTCGTTTGGAAAGGTAAAAGTAGTGGATGATCTTTGTGTGTGTGTGCTTAATTATTCTGATGCCTGTGTACTTAAGCAGACTATCTCAGAGTGTAGTTATGACTCTGCACGCTGCACGTTTTCTACACCAAATGATTTTCAGTGTAACAGAGTCAGGTGTGGAAGAGAAAAGAGCCATCCAAACCTGCCGTTTATTAGAAAGTACAAATTTACATGTTTTTTTGTAGGTGTCTCTGTGATAGTTGTATCAATAAAAGGCTGGCCTGTATTGTAGCATCTGTGGGACTTGTCCCTGGAGGAGTTAGCTACCTGCTATAAATAAACACTCTTCATCTCCAGTTACACCTGAATTCGCTTACAGCAATTTTAGGAGAAATAAAATCCTGTGCACATGGACAAGTTGTCCAAATGCAGCTTATGATCTGGTTGTTATAGATGTGTCTTTCAGCATGGCTTTTTCTCTCGTGAGACCAGCAGGAATTTTGTTGATTTCTTCAGCTGGGACAAGGTTTTGCTCCCACTGCGTCCTAGCAGTTGCGCTAGTTAACTGATTTGTTTTACTAGTGCAGTAACAACTGACTGAAAGAGGAAGGAGTGTTGTGAAAATATTGAAGACCTCTGTTTAGGTAAAGGGAGAGGCAGAGAAACCTAGTAAGAGAAGAGTTATGTGAGAAATAAACACTGGGCTAAGTGGTCAGAAGATACTGTGTCTTTATATAAATTCGCTATATGAGCAAACTTCCCTCATAATGTGTCGATCAAAGGGAGATGGGGATATTGAAAGGCAGCAACACACAAAGTGGGGGAGATACTGCCAAAAGCAGTAATGTTTTTTTTATTACTCAGCAGTAATGAGGGGTGAGAGACCTCACAAATGACAAAGATGCCTCGGGTTGCCAACCTGCAGGGGCAGGCTGTTATCTCAGAGCCCTTAGACTGTTCCCTTAGACGGGACTAGTCTAGTCGAAGTTTTCCAGAGCATGAGTGGCAGGAGGTCTTTTATGTGTCTTAGTCCTTTTGTGCAAGCGTGAAAGAAGTCCTTTGAGCAGAGAGTTTTGCCAGCTTCATGGATTAAGGTACAGTTTGCCCTTAAAAGATCAGGCAGAACTTAGTAGTTTGTGTTTTTCATTAATTTCACAGGAAAAAGGGTGTTTAAATCTTGTGCAACTTTGAGCTGCTTGGTGCCAATTAATAAAAAGTGACTGCTAATCTGCTACGAGGAGTTCAGAGCCAGAAACTGAGGTCAGTCCTGATGCTTGGCAGCTCTTGCTTCTGCTAAAACCTGAGATTGCCGTAAGACTGGAGTAGTGGAAGACAAGCAGCACATACAAACCCTGATCTGATACCCCATAGTTGTAGCCTCAAGTGTCCCGCATAGTGAAAAGTACCATCAAGTAAGGTCCACATTGGCTTATTGAGGCAGAAGTTACAATGAAGACAAGGTGAGCTTAGGTAATGCTTGTGATCATGTTGGTTGCCTATTTAGTATGAATTTCATGCAGAATGAAGTTCGATTGAGTTTAAATTTGCAACCATAGTGAAATACCAAGAGAGGCCTTTAAAAATTCTTTCCAGTCCCTTCCCTTATTATAAAAAGAAGAAAGAAATGTTCAAAACAGTGGTTTTGTGACAAAGCCCTACTGTTGTAATCTGCAAGGTGCCCGTAAGAGCAAACCCTGAGAGCTTGCTCTCTTACGGCAGGTACGGATAAAGAGCGTAGCTGCAGCAGAGCTGCCAGCCACAGATGTGCCCAAATGGATAATCCTCCAGACAATAACTCAATTAACCACACCCCCACGGCGATATTCTAGTATTATATCGTATTACACCAGGGCACAGATGGCTGGCAGATCATGTATGCTGTACTGTTGGGAGCCGGAGGAGAGCCACGGCATTGTCGTGTGCTGTTGAGGAGTGCAGCGTGTGTGCTGGGGGTCGCATGGGATTTATTTATGGGGGGATTGAGGCGGACTGTCACCGTGATGCTTCTTCGTCTGAACCAGAAATACCTGCCTGAACTGCAGGTACTATTCCTAAGAGGAATAACAGTACATGTTCGTGTTGCCTGAAGCAACCCTGAACTGCTTTTCTCACCCGCGTGTCCACACGCGTGACACTTCACTCCTGCTGCAGGACAGCCTTTCCCACTGCATTGCAAAACCGTACCGGTGTCAGGGATGTTACAACCTCAGCGGAGAGCCTGCCTCTTGCTGCCTGAGCATCGTATGCTTTCCTTGAAGCTCCCGTCCTGCAGCGCAGCCCCGAGCCACCGGAGGGCTCCTCGGGCACAGGAGCAGCGGCAGCAGCCAGCCCTGCAGGGGAAGCAGAGGGATTGGCGAGGGAGGGTGCTTGCAAGGGGGACGGTGCAAAACTGCAGTCAGGCACGATGATAAGCCTGCCCCCCACCTTTTTTTTTTTTTCTTCCTGAAATCAGCTTCCAGCTGAAAGCAAACAAAAACTGAAACCGAACACCGTGCAGCTCCCTGTGTGCTGGTATTTCAGTGATGTAAAAAGCGCGTGGGAAAGTGCGTAGGGGGGAGTACACATCCCGGGACCAGCGCTAATTTATGG
Organism: Cygnus olor; assembly: GCF_009769625.2. NCBI lineage: Eukaryota > Metazoa > Chordata > Aves > Anseriformes > Anatidae > Cygnus > Cygnus olor. The sequence continues at coordinate 50,392,365 of NC_049198.1, forward strand.
GGGAACAGACTGTGAAATACTGACAGCTCTTCTTGGTTCTGCACAGGAGGAGAGGGTGGATGTGAAAGCAAGAGAGTTAATGGCTTACACCTGGAAATTACATGCAGTGTGTCTATCGCAGAAGGAGAAGCAGGTGTGGTGAGGTTGTCTTGGGAGCAGGTAGTCAGCACCACAGGCCTTTTGGGTCTCTGTGGAAGGATCCTGAGCATTAATGGCACACGGACCCTAGATGGCGTGAGGTTTTAAAGCACAGCACACGCATAACCAAGTCTTCTAATGAGTAAGCGGGAGGGTAACATCCTTTTCAGCTCTTAGGAAATCACTGGCTCTGGGAGGGGTCAGCTCTGGTATGTGAAGGCCGGTCACATGCCTTCAGAACTAGAAAAAAAAAAAAGGGAAAAAAATGATTAAAGGCTCGCGGGCTGCAAGTTCCTATGGGCTTCTTCGTGTCCGGATACTTCGTCCCTGCTGTCCTATCAGCTGCCAGCCATGGTTAAATGCAGTAAGTCCCAACGCAAGTCGTGTGATGCTGACCATGCCTCCTCTGACGGGGACCTGTGGTGCTTCCTTGGGGCAGGTGGGATGCCAGCTGGCCTGCAGGTTTTTCGTGCAGGTCCTTGCAGAAGGACAGGTTGGCTTGCTTTGGAAAGCAGTCCTTTCCCAGCAGAGCTTATTTGCCTTTTGCGTCTGGCTCAGAGGAAGGGAGAAGGGGAAGCTTGAGGTAGTTGTGTGTGGTGTTTGTGTTCTTTCAGGAACAACTTCGGCTCTTGTCATTATTTTGGGTTTAACTTCCTTTGTGGTTATGTATTACTCACCTCTGGCGAAAAACAAATTTTTGCTGCTGAGGTGGGCTTAAGTTTCCCCAGATGGGGGTGGGAGAACTGGGAGGAGGGGGAGTGTGCGTGAGTTTTTGGACCTGACTGATAGCCTCTCTGTGTATTAGAGCACCATGGGGGTCCTCATAGGGCATGCTGAGCCAGAAGGTGCCAATAATGAAGCTTTGCAGTGGCAATAACAATATTGTGTTTGGTCTGCATTTAGTCCTGTTACCTCCAAACTATCCACACAGAGGCGTGCAAGTCCCTGCAGGCACCTGTATGCCAGGATACGGCACTCCTCCTATCTCAGTTTGGTGTGTCATGTTGAGAAGGAGAGGGGCTCAGGCTCAGCATCTGGGTTTTAGTCTTACTCAGAGAGGCAGGAAAGAAGAGTATTTGCAAGGTGCTACTGAGCTCGAATTTGCACGGTCCAAAGTAGGTGTAATCATTCACGCTAAATCACAGTGGGAAGAAGGTATTTCCAAAGCAGTAAGATAAAACTCACTTTCTCCTCAGGTATCTTTGCTATATACACAGTGAGCAACAGAACATCTGTGTGTCTAAAAGCATGGAGTTCTCTCTGTGATGATAATCTTTCTTTCTACTTTCTAACTTTAAACAGAGAATTTGTTTTAGTCACTTTCCTGCATTCTTTGTAGCAGACTTTGTGTTCCCTCTTCCCTTCTATGTTCTGATCGTATCAGAACAAGAAAGGAGAAAAAATATCCAACTTCTGTCATTTGTCTTCCTGAGTTGTCTTGGAAGGTGTGGTTTCTGTTGGTAGGACATAGCCCAAGATTTTTGCAAATGCAGAGAGAAAAGAAAAAAAATCTGTATTGCAACTCCTAATCCTCAAAAATGCTAACTATTTGCCACCTGCCATCATCTTCAAAGAACTGCTGTTGCTCAGCAAATTTTGCAAGTCCTCTTATGTGTTTTTTTCTTTTTTTTTTTTTTTTTCCTACCAGTGTAAACTCGAATTTAGTCACATACGTGTTCTTCTGTAGTTCAAGGGGTGGTGGTGGGGAACAAACTCCTTAAAGCAATCTGGTAGTTCTCAGAATAAATGCACGTGAATGTAGGCAGTACTTCCCAGCGATTGTCAGATAACTCTGAGTGTTTGGGCCTCTCAAATTCTTGTAGTAGTTTCCAGCTGTTTTCCTTCTTCTGCATGTAGGTCATTTCCAGTACTTTCTTTACTTGTACCCTGCGTATTCCTTTTTGGAGACAGTAAACTTTGTCGATAGATAAAAATCAGTTTTGATTCTACTCTCCTGGTTGATTCTCCTAATTTCCCTCCCATTTTATCAGTATTCTGTATGCCAGTTAGACTGTTGGCTTTCAGTTCACTTTTTGGTGTGTTTTGGTTTTTTGTGTGTGTGCGTGTGTTGTTTGTTTTTTTCCGTGTTAGCTTATATTTGATTTTCAATATAAACGTGAGACTCATTACTTGCGTATTTAATGTGTAACCTTTATTCATTAATTAACTTTATTAGTCTCTCTAGCAGCAGCCTGGTAGGATACTTTTCCTGTTTGAAGACTCCCCTTGTGACTTGGCTGATTATTTTTTTTTTTTTCACTTAGCGTGAAATCTGCCCAAGGTCTGCATGTTCCTAAGTGGCTGCTTTTTGTCCTTCGTAAACGCCTCGCTTCAGAATGAACTCAGGGACCCCGGGGAGCTGGGGCTCTCAGGAGGTGTTGCCATCCATCATCCTCTGCTTTGGAAGTATGGAGAAGCACGTGGTGAACGGTGTTCAGATGAATGCTGGACGCTTGAATGTTCACCACAGCCCATTGCTGGGTTTGGTTTCTTCCATCTCCTCATCTGGGTGTGCCTTTAAGCAGTGTAGTTGGGAGCAGTTGCAACTTCCTCTCAAGCTGGTGTCTTTTTTGGCTGCCTGGTTCTGCATGTTTTGGCGAGCTGGCCTTGCTGTGATGGATGGGTCAGTCGCGCTTCTTGCTGCTCCTGCTGCTGGCAGCATGTGACAGAAGAGGAGCTCTCTGTAGTTGTCTTTTTCTGCCAACTCTCCCCTGAAAATACCCGTTTAGAAAAATGGGATCTACTTCTCAAATCACTACAATGACAGCAACAGCAGCTGCAGTTTCAGCAATTAGGAAATAAGCTCATCGTTTTTATAAAGAAGGAGTGATGCAACAGTGTGGTGAATGGGACTGTACTCTGGAAGGGCTTAGAGTGAGAGAGGGGAGCAGAAATCACCCTTGAACCTGTCTGACGGTGGGTCGAGGCTGTTGTGTTCTCAGGTGCCACTTCAAAGGTGCAGAAACTGTATCTCACCCCATCTTTTTTCCTTCAAAATGCAAAAAAAATGTCCAGAATAAGGAAATGTATTCTGAGTAGTATTGCTGGTTGTTGTCACAGACGATTGAATGCATCAAATGTGTCTGCAGCCAGAGAGCAAGCAAGCACGTGCTGGAGTGCATTTGCCTGCATGTGGGCTACTGCATCTGCCGTTGGTAAATGCAGAAGCGTGGATATGGCATGTTAGATCCAGGTAAAGACAAAGTCCAGGCGTAATCTGCAGCGGTAAATTTCTGTAGCTCTTCCGAATCTGGTGGCAGCATTTTGGCAGATGAGGATTTGTGTCACAGCTCAGTAACTTCAAAAATGTTGAGCCATTCTGATCGGCGTCATATTCCCCGCAGGAGGGTGGCATCGGTATCCAGGCTCTGAAAGCACAGTATGAGTTTGCCTTTGCTCTGGCTAACATGGTGCTTGTGGTACAAGTTTAGTAAAAGTTTGTAAAACTGCTTCTAGCTGCTAAATAAACTGTTGTTTTAGGGAAAAAAAGGGCTGCTGACTCCTCGCCTCTTCAGGTCCCAGCCTCCTCCAGAAATAAAACAAACGAAACAAAAATCCAAGAGCCGACGGAGACAGAAAAGAAAAACGCGTGGCAGCCGATAAGTTCGCGGCACAAAGCGCTCAGTATAAAGCTGTCGGCGGCTCAGCCTCTCAGCTGGCGTGCGTTGGCATGTCTCCATTAAAGCCGAAGCCATGTAGGTCAGGAAGCCTCCATTCACCGAAACCTCTGCCAGCCCCGAGCCGGTGCCGAGGCGCAGCCTGTTGTCTCATCCATTAGCCACGTCTGGCTGCCGGTCAGGCCCCCTCCGAATTACCGCGGGTCGCCTCTCTTCCTCTGGGTTTCTGCCGGGAGAGAGGGAGGCGGCGAGGAGGCATGCAGGGCTTCGGAGGCGATGCAGCAGCGCCGGTGAAGAGCGGGGCACGTAGCATGCGGGCGCCTCGTTAGCACAGCTGGGTGAGCTGTGGGATGGTTTTTTTTTTGTTATTCCCCCCCCCCCACACACACACTTTAATTGCTGAAGTCTGTTGTTGTTTTTTTTTAATTATTATTATTAGCTGTTCTTGTTGAAGAAGGGCAGCCCGTTTCACTGCATGGTCGCAATGCAAAGCTGCTGTGGAGTGATGCTGCCCGCACCTAAGTGCTCCGTCGGCAGCTTGCAGGGGAAGGCACAGCACCCGAATTTTTACAAGTCTATTTTCCTCCCTGCCAGGGGACCGGCCGGGCCAGCTGCCCTGTTAACACACTTGCTCCTGGCACCCACCTCCAAGCAGTCAGCCCGAACACACGGGGCTCACGTGCAGCTCCGTGAAGCGGGTCTGGTGGAGGGAGGCTGCTGGAGGCAACCGGGCAGAGCAGCGGGGAGAACCTCGCTGGCTTCCCAGGCGTCCTCCTGTGCCGGGGGAACCTGCAGGAGCAGCACGGAGAGATGTCATGCCGGTGCTGAGCTTTTTCGGGTGGAGGCAGCCAGTATTTAGTGCATCGGGTCTGGTGTTCCTCGTGTGCGCTGTCAGGTGGGCTGGATCCCCTGGATGAGCGTGGGGCTGTCCTGATGTGCCTGTCAGGAGGGGGTTTAACCCAGCCTAGGTGTGAATGCAGCTGACAGAAATGCTTCTGGTGGAGGGAGCTGTTAGAGCGCACGCCGCCCTCTGTGGAGTGGGACAGGTTTTCGCTTTCCATGCAGAGGGGCATTAACGTGGTGGCAGCCTCTGTACCGTCTGCAGCCCCTGCCACAGCAATGTAAGGAGCCTGAGGTTGAAAGAGAATCAAACCTAAAGTATTTTTAGCAAAACATTTGTATTTCAGGTGGCAACGAGCCAGCAAGTCTGTGTAATAAAGGACATGCTGTCTCTCGGAAGGATTGTAATCCTGTCCCCGTGTGTGGTGGGACTTTGTGTCCTAGCGCTGCGGTCCTGTAAAGATAGAGTTTGGACTTGCTGCAGTGTAAGCCTACCAGAAATGGCATTTCCTGAGCATATTAGCTGTTAGCTCCCTATTTATGATCGGCAGGAATTTTTTCAATCAAAGAAAAAGGCAGATGATTACAGGGAGCAAGAGGTTATTTTTAAGCAGCAGCGTTCGTTTCAGTTCCTGGAAATGGCTTTGCATACGCGTTTATTGATAACCAATAACAGATCACAGGGTTTGTTTGCTTGTTTATTTGTTCTTTGCTCCTCTCCTCGTAGTGTGAGACAGCTTAGGTGCTCTTTAATGGATCCTCAGCGGGTGCTCTGGGTTGTGGAAGCCGTCCTCCCGTCATGTGAACTCATGGATGCTGTGCTGGTGAGACACCCACTGAACTCAGCTGCAGCACAGTGCAGCTGTGTCAGTCCTCAAAGAGTGATCTACTTCAAACGTGTCTTTGAAGAGAATCCGTACGTAGGACTTCAAAGCTGTTTAAACCATTCGGAGTAGAATTGCATAGCGAGTCATCTGCCAGGAAAAGGCTTTATTTATTTATATATTTATTATACCCCCCCCCCTCCCCTCCTGTGGTTGAATTTTGGAAAAGCCCTGGAACTGGAGGTAACTGGCACGGTGAATTGTTGCTTGACATAATTTTGTGCTTGCTGCTGGCCCTGAAGAACCTGGTTCAGAGTGTAGCAAAGCTGCAGCGAAGCAGCTCCCAGCCGGTCTGCGTGATCGGTCACTTGTAGCAGGAACTGACTCATCGTGTCCTTGTGCTGCCGGGATTTCTTTCCTTCTGGGGCTGGGGTACTCCTTTCAGAAACCCGCCTGTCCAGGCACTGCTTGTCAGCTCCTTTGAAACGCAACTCGGCTGGTGCCACAGATTGTTTCCGATCGGCTCTGAAGCGTGGAAGCATATTTCTGGCTGAGCCTGAGCCTTGCCCTGGCAGTTTGCAGGGCAGGGGTTCCTCGCCTCAGGGCGGGATGTTTCACAGGGCAAAGCCAGCTCCCCCTGCAATCCGGGCTGGTGTCAGTGGCATCCCACTGCTCCTGTGTTTCTGACGTCCCCGCCGCGCTGCGACATGAGAGCCGCTGGTGGGGGGCTGGTTTGGAACCAAAAGAAGGAAAAGGCTTGGACTGAAGGCATTTGAAACAGCAGGGACAGTGCTGTGTTGCAGTGTTATCAGACCTGGTTTGGTTCCCTAGCAGATGCCGTGCTCCTGCTGAAGGCAACATTTGTTCTGGCCCTGGTTTCAGTGAGCCAGAACTCTTCTCCACCCTTCCTTATTTTTAATAACTGCTGTGTTTTTCTCTGATGGACTTCACTGGCAAATGCCTGACTTAGTCTGCCTTAAAGAGTTCTTTCCTGACAGATTAGCTCAAAATGAAGAGCGTGCTGAGGTCTAATGCACCTGAAACTGCGGGTACTCATGCTAAAGTTTCCCTTTTGCAGTTTAATAGACTGGGAGGTCGAACCTCTGTGAGATACAACATGCTGTATCCTTGTCACTAGGTTAGTGGTCTTGCTCTGCTGTTGTCTGAAAGTTGCAGCCATTCACCGACCATCTCCAGCATCGTTGTGAATGGTTTGAGTTTTGCATACATCGGGGTGGTGGTGGGGAACAAAAACACCCACCAACCAAAAAATCACCTTAATCTGGAAGACTTTTAAATAGAACAAAGTGTACTAAGTGCTGAGCATGATACATTTGAGATACCTTGGCATTGGGAGTTAGGTTCCTGTAGACCTGGTCGATAATGGAATAAATAAAGAAAGCAGTATTAAATGTTTCAGGCCCTTCCTGGCTGTTAAGGTGTGTTATGGGAAAGCAGCTTTACAGATGTTACAGTCTGCATGTGTTTTATCCATGAGCGTGGAGGGGTGGTTGCTGCTGTTGGAAGGTATTGAATTTACTGTAGCAGCTGTTTATTAAATTGCTGTAGTTTCTGCTGGATGTGGTGGCCCAGAGCATGTGCACGTTCAGCGGAGAACCTGAGGAGCTCATGCATGGTGAGACTGAAGAGACCTGTGTGTTTGTTTTTTTTGTTGTGTTTTTTTTTTGTGCTTCTCTTTTCTCTGTTTTCTGATAGCAGAGATTAATATGAGAGTCTCTGGGTGAAAAACAGTAGCGTTGCAGTGCAGGCAATTACCAGTGCTATTGTTACAGTCGCTTTTGGCCTTGAATCCAGGATTAGGCAGATATAATTTATTACATTTTCAGCCTACTTTTGTCAGTGAAGGTTTCTCATTTTTATGTGGTAAAGAGTAAAGCTGCATGAGAAATCTGCGTCCAGTCATGCTCTCCATCATAAAGCCCTCTTTTGGCTCCGTGTAGCTAGCAGTGCTGCTGTGGACTGATTATTCGCAGAAATTGCAGACTGCAGAAGACAGGCGGGTCTGCAGCCTTGGTCACTCCCAGCCTTTGGTTTGAGTCCATTACAGGCACTTTGCAGAAATAAGCAGGTATTAATGCCTGTGTTTGGCGGTGGGAACAGATAGAAAATGGTACGCCCACAGAGGTTGGAGGTAAGAAGAGATGTCAGCCCTTCCCCTGTAAGACCTGCAGACCCCTGTCCAGGAGGGGACATTGAAAAGGCAGCTTGCAGTAGTCATGCTGTAATCAGAAGGTGTCTATATTTAATAAGCATTCAGCAACACGGGCACTGTCTTCTTACCACATAAAAAGTTTGAGAATTGGAGTCTTGCTTTAGTTTAGCAGCCTGGCATTGTCCCTGAACACGAGGCTTATGTTACAAACGACCTGTATTATTGATTTGACCACCTTTGTGCACTCATTAATTGAGTAACAAGTTAATTCATTGCCAGAATAACTGAAGGAAGCCTATGACCTAATAATGTGTATGGGGACTCCCCATGAGGATGAAGCCTACAATCAGGGAAGCTGGAAGTTAAGGTTTCTTACGCAGCTCTGTTGGCTAGTTTTAGCACTCTCTTCTTGCTGTGTGTTCCTTCTCCACATCCGAACGGCAGCCCTGAGAGGCAAAACAGAAGCCTAGGGCTCCTGCACTGTTTATTTCACTAAGAGGCAAATGCTGGCACTTCCTCTCTCTATAAACTCGTGGTGGTTTGTGGTAACGTTGACTCTTGCAGTGTGCTGGTTCTAGCAGAATGCAGATGTTCCTTGTCAGCGTTGGCCATCGTTCAGGGCTATAAATATCGCCTTTAATAAAGAGCAGTGGTGAAACGGGGCTGTGATTTATGAGCAAGGCTCCACAAGTTGGCATGGCTTTCGGAGCAGCATTTGCATGTGGAAGGCAGGGTAGATGTGTTAGCTCACCTGGTTATCCTTTGCTCTTGTTAAATACCAGGGCTGGGTGTTTGAAGCCAGTCATGGCTGATGTGAATGGATGAGCTGTTGCTTTGGGCGTGTGTCAGAAGAGTTGGGAATCTGCTTTATTCACAAGTTCAGAGCAGACCAAATTCAGTGATTTTTATGATTTCTAAGAGAATCTAAGACTTTGGCTAGTGCTTTTGAAAAGTGCTGAGGAGGTGTTTCCCACAACAATGGTTATGAGGAGGAGCTTCTTTTGTTTGCTTTCTAGGGTGGCTGGTGGGCAGTGTTCTTAATGCTTTATATTCAGTAATCCCACGATAGATGAGAATGAAGCCTTTTTATTATAGCATCTTAATATTTACATTTACATGCAAACTAAAATCCCCATTACTTGTAAGAACAGGCAGATGTTTTCCCCAAATACTTTTAAAAAAAATTAAAAGTTATACCCAAAGTACAGATGTTTGATACTTTCATTAGGTGTTTTCTGTAAGTTTTCTACCTGTAGGATCACAGCACACCTCCTCTTAAATGTGAGAAGAAGGTAGGGCGCAGGTGATGATACGTGTTAAAGAAGGTGTGCAGGATAACAGAGATCTTTGGTTTTAGCTCACATTACATGAGAGTCTCAGCTTGAAAAGGTTGATAAACATCTAACAGACATCCCAGTAAATCGGTAGATAATTGTTGGAGTGATCAGTTTTTCTGATCGTGGCTTGTCAAGCCTGAAGATTATGGTGGCATATGAAGCTCTGGTATGCTGAAGTGTTGTGTTTAAAGTCATCTTTAACTCATTCCACTCATATCTGCCCTGCATATGACCTCTGCTGATCACTCATTATCCCTGTGTAAACTAAGACTTAGTGGAAAGAATTTCTGCATAGTACTTTTTTTTTAATAGAAATGCTGTCACACGCAGAACTGAGATTGTGTAAGGGTTTTCATGCAAGTGTCAGACAAGCTTTTTTCCAAACTTCTTTTTTTTTTTTTTTTAAAAAAGATTTATCCATGTGGAGGGAGGTGTACGCGGGGGTGCACTTTCTTATGCGGAAGGCTTTTGCTTCTTTGAAGGGAGAAGGAAAGCAAATACGGAGTTTAGCCAGAACTTTCCTGCTGTAGTAGAAGTGGGAGGAATCTATAAATGCATGATTTATATAAAGTGCCCTGGGACTGCGATGCTGAACATCCTGACTTCGAGCAGCCGGTGAGGGAAATCATAGCTGGCACGAGGGAGCAGGAGGAAGGCAAGTGGTTCTTCAGGCTAGCGCAGTGGTTTGTGCCTCTCTCCGGTTCTCCCAAATCAGGTTCCTTGCCCCGAGTCCTGCTTTTCCTGGTGGTGCCACCCAGTGGGATGCCCGCTGCGTGTGGGCAGCATGGATGCTACTGAATTCTGCGGAGGTTATTTTAGATTTGGGGAGTAGCATTGTTTCCAGGACAACTGGGGAAGAATGAGGAAGGGACTTCTGCTGAGCCAGCGCGGAGCTACGGATTGCCCTGGCTTGCTGGCTGCATTTCCCTGCGTAAAGTGACTTACGGCTTGCATCTACAGGGGACCCTTTCAAGCTATTGTCAAACACATTGGGTACATGCTGCTGGCAAATGTTTGGGTTAAAAAATACTAGAACAAAAATTAAATGAGAAGTTGTTATTGTCAGGTGCGGTTGTAGGTTGACTGTAGCAAACAGCTGTCTGTGCAGTGAGCAAAGGTTTTGGACACAGCTTATTCAAAAGGTGAGTGCAGAGCACAGTGTGTTTCTGGGCTGGAAAACCCATATTTGGGTCTCTGTTTAATTCTGTTATTCTCTGATGACTGTTAAATAAATGTTCCTGTTATACACAGCTCCTTCAATCAAGTGGAATTTGCTATATCACGTAATACTGCATCTGTACCATTAATTGCCCTCTATCCTAAGAGGAATTAAATCCTTCTCGAAGCTGTGTTGTTGTCATTCTTATTTCTTCTTTCCACGTTCCTTACATCTCGTAGCAATGCTGGACTGCAGAATGTGCTAGACTCCAGTGCTGCCATGGGGAGCAATGAACTAAAGGAGAAAGATGCCACTGGAGCCCTTGGCTATGATCTCAGCAATGGCAGCAGCAGCAATTTGGACGCAGCCAGGCGCCTGGCTAAACGCCTCTACCATCTGGACAGATTCAAGCGCTCCGACGTGGCAAAGCATTTGGGCAAAAAGTACGTGCTGATGTGGGGACTTGTGCTGTGTTGTTCATACTACTGGTTCAGGAGAGTTCAATCTGGAATGACTAACTTTTCTTTCTTTTTCTTTTTTTTTTTTCTTTCTTTAAAGCAACGAATTCAGCAAGCTTGTGGCCGAAGAATACCTTAAGTTTTTTGATTTCACAGGCATGACGCTGGACTACTCGCTCAGGTACATGCCTCTTTGGAAACCCGATGCTCTTGTTTTAGTAGCAGGGCTGTTTGCTGTGTTGGCCTGATTGAAGTAGTGGGAGCTTAAGATCGTGAAGAGAGGGAAGTGGCGTGTTCTGGGATGGAGCATTTCTCTTCTGTTTGGCTTGGCGTGCTGCTGTACTTAGCTCTGTTGGAGTGGTGGCATTTCCTGGAGGGAGAGATCTTCGGGTGGACTTGCTTAGATGTGATCCTTGACACAGGGGAGAGGGGAGAAGAACGACAAGTCAGTAAATGGGGAGCTTGTAGTCTGCCAGGTGCAGCTGAAGAACGAAGGTGTTGCTCACGGTTGAGCCGCACAGTACTCACCATCTTTTTGGCTGTTGCCTTTTGAAGCTTTCTCTGCCTGGCTGCACTGTGCAAGGCAGGGGCCAGGATTTCACGTGGCTTGGCAGCTCCCCTCGCTGCGTCCCTCTGAGGCACCTAAAAATGTGCAGAACAGCAAAAACTTCCACATGGAAAACGCCTTTGAGAGTTTGGTAGCTGCCAGCGTGGGTGTTTGAAAACCCATCCCTTCAATTTTTGTTCCTTTTTACAATGGAGTTAGGTCTTAATGATGTTTGTTTTCAGTATTTTTTTAGGAGGCAAAATACTAAATTTGTGTAGCAGTGGCCTGTTGGCACAGTTGCTGGACCATTAAATGCTGACAGAAAGGGAGGGGGATTTAATGTGAGTTTAAATCGTCTGGCTCAGGTTACTGTAAAGGGTTATTATTTTTCCCGATGATATGAAACCAGGAAGGCTGTGGGCTCTTGTCAGTCCCTTTGCAAATGCATTTCCAGGGGGTCAGCTGCAGAAAACCGTGGCAGAGCCCTGCCCCTGTCCACAAGGAAGGACAATGAGCCCTGCACACCAAAGACAACAGGGAGACACCTGCTGAAGGGTTAAAGCAGTGCTGGGATGCTGGACGCTCCAGTGCCAGAGCACCAGCCCAGCGCAGGGTGGGGGATGCTGTCTCCTTGTTCCGGGTGTTAGGAGCCCTGAAGCACGATTCTAAATATACCCATCTTTTAAATTGTGAAATCCAACACCTAATTACTTCGCCTCACATTTCTAGGAGGCCTCTTCTCCCTGTAGATCTCCTGTTAATATTAATAGTCGTGACCTTCTCTAAAATATGCTCTGGTTGGTATGGGGCTTAGACACACAAGGGACTTGCAGAGACTTCGTGAGCACCCGCTTGCCAGCCGAACTGCAGAGGCTGCTGGCAGCACAGGCTGAGGACAAGGCATCGTCTTGAACCTCAGTGGGGACGGGGTGCATTGCTCCCCATCTGCAGCGCTGAGAGGTATCTGCACCACTGCTGCTGGCTTGCTGGCGAGCTGTAGTTGTTAAACTACGGTGATGCCTCGGCATACCACAACCTGTGGCAGCAGCCCAGACCTGCGTTACCCCCAGACGGCGTGAGGCTGTTGTGCAGGGTGTATTGCAGTCCGTGGAGAGTCAGGGCACGAGGACAGGCATTCATTGCCCCGCTCTGCTCCCAGGCCCTGGCTCTGTGCGTGGGCATGCTTCACTCGTGCATCTCTCTTGTTTATTTACCAAATACTGTTTGTCTGGCTCCCTCTCCAGGGGCACTTGCAGGTGGGTCAGTGTGCTGACGACAAGGAGAGGCTGCAGGTCTGTGGTGACCAGCAGGAGCAGGGGCTGCTGCTGGAGGGAGCCTGAGCTGGAAGAGGAGGGAGGGCTGGCTGTCAGAATTTCCCACTAGGGCATGAAATAGGATGGGAAGAGAAACCCTGCAAAGACTCGGTTTAATCTACTTGTGAGTTTGGTTATTTGCAATACGGTACATGTGAAATGAAGTTATTACCAGGCAGATCACACTCCGTATGGGTGTGAGATCCCTGCAAGTACAGTCTGTCTCTGACCTTACATCAAAGAAAAAGATTTAATAGTTATTCTTCCAGGCTAGATAGACTTGAATGTTCCAGCAGCATATTCCACGCCTCTCAGATCTGGTGTTTGTTTCAGTCTCATGGGATATTTAAAATTTGTCTATTAGGCACTCATTTTCTATGCCTTCTTGCTTTGGGACCCAGAAGGTCTGTGTTTTCAAGCTTTTCTTAGAAGCATCTTGACAAATGAGTGTAGGCTGATACCGTTGAGGTCATCTCTTGGCTCCAGGATGTGGGGATTTCAGGAAGTAGAGAAGCTCTTCGTGAGAGTTGGCTGCAAGGCTAGTTTTTCTAGCAGGAAGGATAGTGGGGTGGTTAAGAGGCAGTTGAAGGCATGTCCCTGCTCTTTGCACGGGCTCACTTGCTGCGTCCAGCAAGTATGCTTGCATGTGCACAGTTGGAAGAGAACACCTTGAATGTATGCTGTGCATAGACAACACCTGTTCCAGCTCCTTACCTGAGGAAATGAAAAATACTGAAAATTAAGAATAGCTATTTCAAACAGAAAAACTGCTTATTAGCTCATATATTCTGTGGTTGAAACCAGTGGTAATTTAACTCCGTCTGGTTAGTTTACTGTAATATTTGGGTTAACTGCCCATGGGATAATGGTTCATTTTCCTAGACAGGCTTCTTAGAACCAAATGTCTGGTGTGTGCTTATGTATTTCCTGTTAAGATTTGTGCTGTGCTGTACAGCTGTATATGCTCCCTCCACACACACCGTGTGAGAGGAAAAAGGGATTTATGATTTTAATTTCTCCTTTTTCTGCACTTCTTTTAGGAGTTTCTTTAAAGCCTTTTCACTTATTGGAGAAACTCAGGAACGAGAGAGAGTTTTAGTCCACTTTTCCAGCAGATATTATCAGTGTAACCCAAACACCATTTCTTCTCAAGGTAACTTTGCTTCTGATAATAAGGTCTTTGGTCTCCCTATTCCTTCATCCTCACCTTGTATGTATGGTGGCACGTAAGGTGGCGTGCTGTAATTGCTGTGCCACACTTCAGAGATTGCCTGTCACAAGCATGGAAACCCTTTGCATTGTCGACACATTTGTGTTAAGACAGTGAAAAATTGTGTTTATCCCCACACAGGCAAGGTCTTTAGGCCTCCTTAGTGTAAATCCTTAGTTTTAGCATCTCCAGATTTAAATGTCCTCAGTTGTGGTTTTTGGTCTCGCTGATTTCCAGTGTGTGTGGGTACCTGTACTCTAGCTGCATGTGTAGGGATGGGAACGGTCACTATCTCATGTGGAAAAGACACTGTTCACTTCTCATACTCAATTCAGTGCTTGCCTCTCCGCACGCACTGGCAACACACATGCCAGTTCTTGCCAGTTGTGGGGGTGAATTTTGGGTGCTGTATCCAGACCCTGGCATGGTTTCATCTTGACTGACTAACATCAGTCAGAGAGTACTGCCTCCTTGCCAATGTTTTCCATCATTTTGGAAACTGATGGGGGAAACAAACAAGCGCACAGATCAAATCCAAGAAAGTTGGCATTCAAGAGGACGAACTGTCCGCTGGCATAGCTGCTGCATCCAGTCATCCGTGCCAGCAGAGGAATGTGACCCTGTGATTCTAGTGCCGGCTGATCACACGCTGGGAAAGCTGAGAAAGGGAGGAGGAGAAGAAAGAAAATACGCACGGGCTAAGACGTGCCTTTGGTCTGTAGTGTAAGTAAGGAGGAGCTGCTGCATTTGGAGGAACCTCCACACTTCTTGCCCCTTGCTTTGTAATTAACCTGTTAGAGTGAGGTGGCGTTTGCCTTCTCTGTGTCTGTTCAGCTTTACTGGCTGACCTGTCAGGGAAGGGAATAGGTAGCAATAAGATGTTGTCTGCTCCCACACCATCTCTGTCCCCTTCCTGATGTCTTTCTTGTTTTAAGACACCACAGGCAGTCAAGTAGAATAGGTGTGTGTCATTTTTAGATTAAAACAATGATTTCCATGTTGATCTGGCTGCCTTACTTGAACTCCAGGTTGCATTAGGGACATTTCCACTTAAGAGCATGAGTAAGCATTTGAATTAAAGTGAGTCCTGTAGACTTTGCTTAGGATTTTGCATAATTTTGATGCTGGATTCCCACTGTCAGTAGTCAAGTGGTACGCTGCAGAAATGTGGTGTTTGTTCCTTTTGGTGGAAATCTAGGGTTGCATTTGCTTTTGTCTTTCCAATTTCCCTTTTTAGTTCTCCGATTGTATTTGGGATTTGGGATTGAGAGGGCAGGTTGCTCTAGAGAAATGTATAGACCTGAACTAGAGCACCGCTGTCCCAGATTCAAGCTGCTTCAGACTTGACGCTGTTACTGATTATAATAGTGCTTCTTTTATTCCATGCTCTGCTAGAGTTCTGCCACATTGCTTGGGTGCCAGGCCACGTACAAACATTGTAAGAAAACATGGTATTTACCTTGGAGCATGTCTTTTTGTAATGACTTCATTTTTCACAGATTTAAGCCTGTTATAGTCATGCTGACTTTTAAGATACATGTATCCCCATCCCCCATTTCTCCTCTTTTACAGCACATGGGGATCAGTGCATGGTTGTAATCCTGTACCTGGCTACAAAGGTTTTTACTTGCATCTCACTGCAGCGTGTCCATGTCTTATAAATGATTCTGTATCTTTATGACACCTCTGTGAGAGAAGGGAAGACATTATCAGGTGTTTACAAACAGGAGAATGGAGAAAATATTTTTCTTAGTGCACTTTTTAAGGTTGAAAGCTGGATGAAGGCATTTAGAAACTGAATTTTCCAAGGTGATAAATAGCACCATGGGCATCATCACCTGTGTTTGGATTGTGCTCAGCTGCTACACTTAGGGTTTTAAAAGGGGTGCCTGGAAAATAAACAGTATTAAAGTGATAGCCATTTTTGCAAATACTGGTCTGCACTGACCTTCCCAGGTCTACCACAGTGACTTTAGGGATGGAGTAAGCAATGCAGCCCTTTTCTTCTGGCTCCACGTTGAGGACCTCTGCTACAGGACTGTTTAGGCATCGATGGATTGTTCACTAGCCAACATGAAGCATAGGCTGTCTAAAGAGCTGAGGAGAATTCTTCAAAATTTAGTCTAATTGAGCCCTGAATGAGGAGGGGGCTAGAGTGGGACAAAACCAGCATACTATCGTGTTGTATGTGCACTGTATGCGAGAATGTGTGTATTTTATTCTTCCCTTTCTGTCCTAAAACGAATAAAAAAAAGTGGGAGCTGATTCAAGCTGTACTGGTATTAGCAGGCAAAGGGTGGCAGCATGGTTTCCTGTCTAGTTTGCATCATCCGTGTGTGCTGCAAGATAGTTTTGACAGTCATTAAAAGATGAAAGAAAGGCTGTTCTGTCTTGGCAGCTGTGGAATGACCTCACTGTTCATTTACTTAATTATGTGTATTTCTTGATATACAGATTCTCATTAAGAGAACAGACTCGGTTAGGCTACAAGGCTTCATTTCAGCTGCTCTTAAAGGTACAGACTTGGGTTTGCATGTGACTTGTTTTATGTCTTTCTGCAGATGGAGTTCACTGTCTCACATGTGCCATGATGCTGCTGAACACTGACCTGCATGGACACGTGAGTTTTTACAGCTTCGTGTAGATTGTTCTTGCCAACACTGTGCTTGGAGGGGGTGGTCTTCTGATGACAGAGTGCCCCTGCTGATGGCCTGATCCTGGAGCACCATGAGCATTTCCTTTGCAGGCAGGAGACCGTGAGGAGATCACACTCCGGGAATTGCTGTTGTCCTGGGCAGGGCTGTCCAGTGTGCCCAGGAGCAGGCATGTTTAGGCCTGGCATTGCGCGTGGTTTTGCCATTATGTGTGAAGATGCTCCTTGTCCTCAGGCCCCTTTCTTTCTGGTGGGCTTCTCATCCTTTCCCTAGTGATAGCAGGTGACCCTGGCCATGGAACTGTAGTTGGGATTGGCTTCTGCTTTCCATTACATAGAAACATTCAGGAAGGCAGAGGAAAGAAGAGAGGTGAGGAGAAACTGGGAAAGTCACAAGGGGAAGGTGGTACTTGCAGGTATCCCCACCGCAGGGAGAAGATCTGGTGGGACCAGAGTTCTGCTCAGCCAGGTAATGATGGGTGTGCCCAGAGGACAGAGAGCAGAGGAGGGGCGTGGGTGTCCTGAGCAGGAGCCCGGCATTCCCCTAGTACACGCCTCTCTCCTGTGGCTGCCTGGGGGAAATAATTTTCCAGTTCGAGTCCTCTTAGTCACATTGGTGCAGCAGGGTGCCAGCAGCCCTAGGACATGTATTTGAGCACCTGTGGTGCAATAGGCTGCCATGCACGGTATTCCTGAGGCTTTCTGCGTCCATGCACAGCAAGGACGGTGGGCCAGGCAGCAAGGGATGGAGGCTTAACCCCTGGGGGCGGGCACAGCCCCAAGAGCCCCAGCTGCAGCACCATGGCTCTGTCTCCAGGGGTTGCTCAACCCCTGCGGGTGCACAGCTCTGCAGTGGTTGCAGGTAATGAAGCCAAGGCTTCTGCCTGCTTCCCCAGGGGTTTTGACGCCCACCTCACATTAATTGAAGATCTTTGTCTGAAAATTGTAGGAGCAGGAGGGGGAAGGGAGTTGTAAAGACTTTTTTTTTTTTCTCTGTGGGCTGGGCCTTCCCCGATTGAGGAGTGTGTCAGTTGTACAGGAGGGTGAGCGGAGGTAGAGGAGTGTGCCCTGGTGTGCTCTCAGCCTGCTCCTCTTCCCTTGAGCACACGTGAGGCTGTGTATGGCGGGCAGGCGCTTGTGCAGGTATCCTGTTCTCTGCAGAGCCGTGAGCACACCTGCTCTCCAGCCTGCCTAACCTCGCTGTCTGGGGAGGGAGACCAAGTGATTTTAGGTACTGGAGTAAGGGATATGGCTCTGGCCCTTCGTTACTGCTGTTGATTTGCAGCTGAAGTTAGAATGACTGGTGCACTGTGTAACTTTGGAGGATTATCCTGCTGGCAGCCATTACTCATGTGTTGCTACCTGTGTGGAGCTGTAATGTTTGCCAGGCTCCTGCACGTGTGTCACTTCTCTCTGGGATTTCCTGTAATTTTGGTTTTCTTCTTACTGCTTTGCCTTTTTCCACATAGGTGGTAAGTTGGGCATTTCTGACTTGGAATGCAGCCCCTTGCACAAATGTACTAATTGCCTGTTTCCTAACAAAGATACAATGCTCCAACCCATCCCTTAGCATGATTCTGCTAGAGCAGGAAACAAATGAGTCATAGGGCTTGTCTACACTGAGCTCTGTTGCTGACAAGCTAATGATAAGTGCGGATGCTTTTATTTCACGGTAAGCTCACGTGCATGTAGGGCTGTAGGGCAACTGCTGTGCCTTCAGTCCATGCTTTCCCTTAAGTCTTGTAGACAAACTCTTACTTATCCCTTTATTTGCCCCTGCCCTGCCGCATTTCATTTTCTTTGTAACTAAATCATTTTTGCTAGCTGTGTCTTGAAGATGCATGCTTGCTTCTCTGCAGTCAGGTTATTTCTTGGACTGTGATGCCATGCTAGAGTGGTAACTCTGTTCAAGGTATCTCTAGACTGCAAGGCACATCTTCTGCAACCTGTGTGGTGATGTTAGCTTTGGTCCTGGAGCAAAACAGCCATTCCTCTGCAATGCTAATTATCTCAGTAAGTGAAATGAGCCAAGCTGCTGTTGGGTTTGGTCAACACGTGGAAACTGCAAACTGCTGTGTGGAGGAAACAAACAGAAGCAGGCTGAAGTCTATCACGGGGAAGAAGGAAAGCATTTGCAAGTCTATGAGAACAGCTCCAGAATGCCCTCAAACTGCACTTGCAACTGCTGTTCCACAAGCTTAGCAACCAGAGGAGCCAGGGCTGCAGCCTGACTGTGTTGTTAGGAGCCTTCCTGATGTAGGAAGTGGTGTACCGTCTGCCTCTCCATCTCCTTTCTTGTGGGGGAGTGTTCCTGTCTGTCTGCTTTTTGCTGGCCTGTGTGGCCAATGGCTGTGGGATCTTCCTTTGTGGCTAGAAGAGGCTGATGGTTAGGGTTTGGTGGTTTTCTGTCTTTCCCTGATCTTTTGTTACAGAAGGGGAGTAGGAGAAGTGCAGCCCAAGCCATCATGTAGCTGTAACATTGAATAACCTATATTATTGACTCCCTTTCTTGGGACTTCCCTTCTGTCTGTATGCAAAGCTCTTCCACTGTAGGTTGCGAATACTTCATGTTTTACTGGCAAGGCAGGGAGGAGGGCTTAAAGCTAAAAGGCTGCATCCCCAGGAGGATAGTAAGCAGTCCATTTTGCATGCAGAAACAAGGCTGGTACCTTGTAACGCCCTCATTAGTCAGAGGGAGCAAGTGCTGTGCGGCTTGTGGGGACACCGTGCTGCAGGTGGAGGTTCGCAGTGTGGTAAGCCTGCGCACCGTGGCTAGCTCTGACCCAACAGAGGAGTTTACAGCCCAGTGTCATCCTGCAGCCACAGCATACCCTGACCATGGGATAGTCTTACCAGACCTTTTCCTGTCTGGCATCCCTAAAGACAACTGTGGCCATCAGAAAGCCCTGTTTTCCCTTTGCTTTTGTCACGTTTTATGGCTACTTCCAGGCTGCTTCCCTTTCCTCAGTTCTCTCTGGGCTCCTTTTTTCACCAGTTCAGTGTCACCATTGCTGCCCACCTGCCACAAGGCTTCCTGCATGTGAGGCTCGGGGTTTCTAACACCCAGGGCACCAGGGTGACCTAACACAGACACCTTCTCTGAGCCTTCACTGGGATCTGAGAACAATTTAAAGGCAGCATCAAACCTCAAAATATGGAATGGTTTGGGTCCTACATGAATATAGCTATCCCACTTCTGACTGTGGCTCTGTTGGGCAACTTTGAGACTGAATTACACAGGAAGAGAGGAAAGAGAATCCTCTGGAAATGTGGAGGCAGAATCAGAATCTGTGAATCAGAAGATGGTGGCTCCTGAGCGTCCTGCTCTTGCAAGGCAGTTGCTACTGGAGGGAAGGATTGGAAGGAATAAGAAAAAGGTCTGGAAAGGGTCTCCATTGGTTGTTTCCCTGTGCCCCACAGGAGGATCAAGTAAAGATTTTTCTCTCAGAGGCTGGTAGAGCCTTTGGAGACATGGGGGTGGAAGGCACCATGCACATACCAGTGAGCTTCAGCACCACCCTCTTCGTTATCCTCCATTATTCAGCTTTTTTTTTTTTTTCAGATGAGTATGTGGGGTCCAAGTACACTTTGCCTTTTCCAACTGCGTTCACGCAGGGATGCTTGCCTGTGAGTGATCTTGGGAATGTCTTCTTAGTATTGCTTGCCTTGGGCTTGAATGAAAGCAGGGAGATGGAATTCATCTGTAACATCGCTTATTTATGTAATTTTCAAAAGCAGCATGAATGTGATGCTTTGTTTCTCTGTCATCCTTTCCAGAACATTGGGAAAAAGATGACCTGCCAAGAGTTCATTGCTAACCTCCAGGGGATGAACGATGGTAAAGACTTCCCAAAAGGGCTGTTGAAGGTAAGAAAATGAACTGCAGAACATGTATTTCAGTTTCAGTGAGAGATGGTTCAAGCCTTGCTTGCATTTTCTGAACCTTAATTGTAAAGCAGGACAGGCTGTGGGCACACTTCTCCTCCCAGAGCATATACAATACGTGCAGTGTTCATTCTGTTTGCCCTCTGCCTTCGCTTGAATGTGGCTGAGACCATATGCATCATGAACTGGCAGGACTAAACTTCAGTGGAACCATCTCCAGAGCCATACGTTCTGTAAGGTCGGGTGGTCAGGCAGTCCCAGGTTTCTGTCTCCTGATTAAATCAGAGAGAAGGCGGCCTGTTGGTTCTGACTATTGAATACGTGAGGACTAATCCTGAACTGCATATCTGGAGGGCGTGTGTTTTTTCATCAAAGGTGCTTTGGGGTTTTCACATTAGAGCAGATGTAATTTCAGATTACAATGTGCTGTCTGGTACAGACTGCTTTGCTTCAGGTTTTGTTCATTAAGTTTATGGCAGGAGTTAAATCTGAAGAACTGTGAAAGAGGCTGAGCAGGACAAATCTTGCTTCATTGTCAATAATAATGAGACTGTTTCATTTCTCTTTTGTGTGATTGTTGGCATGAAACAGCAGTCTGTTTGAATGAGGAGAGGAGCGCATATACTAGAGTTCATAATTTTTTTGGTAATGGAAATAGAAATGAGAGCTTGCTGCATCTGAGATCTGACCCAAAGCCTAATGAAGTAAATCAAAAGAGTTCCTCCTGTTCTGTGTTGTTTTGTTTTGTTTTTTCAGGACTATTGTGAAATGCAGATGCACCTGCACAATTACAAGTGGCAGACTTTGTTTTCTGCTATTGGCAGTTTCTTCAGTTTCTCCAGCTTTTTCAGGAGCTTTTTGTTGGTCCCTCCTACCTCAGTTTATTAGTTAGGAATGTAAACTCAAACCCCTTGATTTTAGATTTAATGTATTTATTTTTAAAATGTGGGTGCAGAGTGCTTGTCTATCAGCAGCATCACTTAATTTTTTTTTTTTCCAAGGAAGTTCGTTTCTCAGTCTGCCGTAGAGAGAGGTGTTGAGATTAATTTGCAGGCTAATTGCAGCCCTTATTGAATAAATAGGTCTCCAGGCTGTGTTTAAATAACCTTCTGAGCGTACTGAGGAAAGATTTCCACTGGTGCTCACCTGCTGTTTATTTTCATGCCGACAGAAGTACACAGTCGGGGCTGAATCTTGGTGTTTATTGCTGACCTTCAGTCTAATGCTAAGACTGTCTGGCTCTTCGCCAGCCCACTGAAAGCAAGGGACTGGGGCTCTGGATGTTCTGGAAGCAGTGGGATGGAAGAAACCTGGTGCCAGTGTTCTGCTTCGTTTGAGGCGTTCTGCCCTTTTCCGCATGCTACCCTAATGCTCTGGGGACAGAGGTGGCAACCAACACTGGTCTTTCATATGGCTTGTCTGAAGATTTGCAGACGTTCTGCTACTCACTGTTTTAATTTATCAGTGGAGGGAAGTCGAGTGAGTGGCAGTAAATGTGCGTTTCAATAGCTACATTACTGTGTCCGCAGCAGCCAGCCTGACACTAGATATGTGATTACAAAGATTTAGCAGAAATTAAATTTGCATTACCGTCAATAAATTAAATTCACGGAGCCCTGCTTCAGTGCAGTGCTGAAGTGCGTTTGGCTCGCTGGTGCATTAGCAGGAGAGCTAATGTGAGGCTGCAGGCTGACTCCCCACAGCCCTTCCGAAGTTGTTTGGGAGAGGAAGGACCATTTCCACAGGGTGGCAGTGTGTCCCTGTGGGAGCGAGATGCTCAGCACCCACTGGCGAGTGGCGCAGACGTGGTTGGGAAGGAGTTGTGCTTTTCTACCTCTTCGGTCTTTCTGTGTTCCCCTTGTAGCACTGAGGTGGGCATTGCATCACTGAATGAAACTGTGCATAGCCAAGCCCCAGTGCAAACCTGAGCAGTGTTGGAGCTGAAAGAAAAGGGAGGAAATCTTAAACAAGCGCTTCACGCAGGACTTGGGAAGCTCTCTGTAACACTTGCCATGGGCTCAGTACAGAATCAGAGGTGCAAATCATGCTTGAGATGTACAAAACAGTAAACACACAGGCAGAAATCAAATGTCTTCAGTCACTCCTATTACCCTTAGTTCCACTGAGTGCGGAGTGCAGCCCCGAGTGTTTGTTTTGTTTGGGTAGGAAAATAGACTTTCAGTGGGCAGACATGAACGTGTGAGGAGAGACAGTTGCCTATTCTGTCTAATCAGCCTCTGAAAACTTTGGATGTGAGATCTGATTGCTCCCCCCCCCCTCCCACTCCCATGAAGGAACCAGACCTTTGTTGTATTATTATTTTTTTTTCCCAACAATAAAGGCACTTTGGTAAACACCATAAGGCCGTGTAGTTCAGGCCTTGATTCTGTGTGTCATTGATAGTGCTTAGGGAACAGGGATTTTATTCTGGCTAGAAGGGAAATGAGAAATGCTAATGCAACATCACTTGCTCTGTGTCTTTTTGTCTGTTCTTTAGTAGTGAAAAGAGTTTCACTTTGTACATTCATCTATACAATGGTTTCTCTCTTTTTTTTTTTGTCTTCCTCCCTCCTCCTGTTAGATCTGAGGTTGCTTTTAAAGTTGGGACCCACAATGGCAAATATGCCAAGCTGATTAACAGCGTGGTTCTCCCCATGGGATCTGCTTGCAGTATTCATATATGCAGTTCTTTGCCAGGCAGACAGATATATGCACCTTCCCTTTTATTCCATCTTAGCTCTGGTTTGACCGTCTGTCACGCATCCCATTAATCTGCCATCAGCTGCTAGTAAAGACCAGAAGTGGAGACAGTGGCTTGATTTCCATTATGTACTGTCAGTGCATACAGGCCTGAGAATGGTAGTTTATATTTACTCCAGGGTTCCCATATGCCTTCAGACTGGAACAACTCCTTGTAAATGAGAACCAGCATCCCAAGCTGTGAATCTCTTCAGTGTAAATCAGTAGTATCTCTGTGGGGCTGACTGGTGTATAAAGTGATTGAGGCCTGTTAAACCCAGACAGATTAACGTTATTGAGAGTGAAGTTTTTCAAAGGCAAGAAAACTTTGTGGAACTCCTGCCCTTTGACTCTGAACTGTCACACTCCAAGCGTACAAATAGTTTTCTATTGTATCAAGCTGTGCAAGGTGAATCCTGAATTACTAGTGATGTTTTCCTTTCAGCTTTGGTCTGTTGCAAAGATCCCTTCATTGTGATGAGTCGAAGCCTTGGAAGGAGTGCCAAGGCTTGTGAGCTTTAATCTGGTGTAGCCGTACCATCTCCACTGATGATAGTCTGTTACATAGCCATTGTCTTTTTCAACGCTGGGCTTCATGAGATTGGCTTGAAAAGAATCTTATTTTGTCTGTGCTCTCTTGCTTCTTTTCATGCAGGCAGTGTGGTTCTCCTAAATGCTGGGCTGATAAAATGGTGGCCACTGTGTCGTTCTCTTGTCACCTTCTGGCAAGGTGTATGATATTCAGTTCCCGCAAGGAGACAGTGACAAGGCCTTTCTTACACAAGGAGGGAAGAAGTCAGCCCAATCCCACAGAGTGTGCCAGGAGTCACCTCTGAAGAGATGGATCTCCACGTACGTTAGGCAGTACACAGATTGTGCAATGCTATCCATGGTAGGAAGGGTACTTTGTTGTTAGGCCATGTGCTAAGATTCCACCTGCCCACGCTGTCTTGCATATGTCTAAATGTGCTTGGCTTCTGCAGCATCTAAGGTACCTTAAATAAGGATGGAGAATCATGGGTGTTGTGGCACAAGCGCATGTGTTGTGCTGGAAGAAGCCACAATGAGCTTAATTTCTTTGCCTCTGCACCACCTCCTAACAGCTGCTGGCTGACTGGTGGCTGCATTGCCCCCCAGCATGAGCACTGCACATGGGCTTGGCCCAGCCACATGCCTACTGGTGGAAGGTGGTGGCTCTTACCCAGAGTGGTGTCAGGCAGCCTCACCAACCTGAGGGAGCTGGGATGCTCTGCAGTGACTTGGATAGAGCTGTCCCAGGAGGGGCTGCTGTGGAGATAAGACTCCATTCCTGCATGAAAGATCTGCTGTATCTCCTGGAGAAGCACTGTAATGAAGTGACCAAATTAAGTGGGAGTTGCTGCTGCTGAACTCTCCTGAAGAACCAGTCCCCCTTAATTTCCTAAATGATTTGAATTCTTGATCAAGACTCCTGGGATATGCAATTTCCTATAGAAGCTGCAAGGTAGAGTTTATCTCATTTTGCTGTCAGTTCCTTGCACTTCAATCAATGATTGTTGTATTTATTTTTTTTTGCTGCTGTTTTTGTCTCCTATTTCGCCTTCTTCCCTGCTCCCCATCTCCCCTCCCAAAAAAGCCCTCCAAAGCAACCACTCCATTAAAAGAGAATTGCTAGTATCATTCTTGATCTGTTTCCATCATTTCAGGTGTCTAGTGGAGAGAAGGGGGTTGAATATCAGGTAGCTAACTTTTTTTCTCCCCTCTTATTTACCCAGAAGTAGTCACACTTACCAGACTGCTGTGTACACTGTAATTGCTCTCATCTGTAGTCTCTGCACTTCTTCCTTTTGTGTCTGAGGCTCTTCGGCACGGAATTTCCACCTTCCTGCTATTGCTGAATGGAAAAGCGAGCCTGATGAATTCACAGAGAAGGGAGTTTGTAACAGCGTGCCAGAAGGGCCCCAGAAGGATAGCGTTTATTGCTGGAGGACTGTGCAGCTGTGGGCAAAGCAGGGGGGCGTAGGGGACAAAATGTCTGTGCTCTGCTAGGAGAGTCAGAATTCTGCTTGGCAGGAATCAGGACTTACCTCCTTGGTTCGCCTCCACAATGAAGTTTTTCCTTTTTAAAATGTTTCTGCTGGGATAATGTTTCTGGGGCAGCCATTTCTTATCTGTTTGAAATGAAAGATCTGCTGCTGAAGGCCTCTTTCAGCTGCTAGGAAACAACTGAGTCTAATCCAGCAGTCTAAAAGTCAGGGAATGCGGGATAAAACCATTAATCCATGTCTTTAACAGTTGTTTGTGAAAACATACTTTCCTTTCAGTCACCAAAGAGCCACAGTAACAGTGACTGAAGGGAACACCCGGATTGCTTTCGGTCTCCTCCATCCTCAGCAAGGACTTTTCTTCTGCGATCACCTTCGTTTCCTTTGGCTTACGATACTGGATGTTGTAGCTTATCCTCTGTAGGGATAATAACCAGCTAAAGCATGCCCATGCAGAACTGTGAATTACGCCAGGTTATGGTGATGCGTGCATCGCTTTGGGATCCACTAGTAACAGAGGTCCTGACACCTCTCTGCCTGGGTGACATACACATCTATTTTCTATTTGTATTCCAGGAATTTGGCTCAATTCATATAAAGAGAAAAATCTGAAATCTGCGCACCCTCTGAAGTCAAACAAGCCTAAGTATTATGTCTAGGAAAGCAATATAAGATAACAGCAAAAGTCTAATGCTCTCCACTGACTTTGTCTCTGAACAGGGAAAGTGGAACTCTTGAAAGAGCTTAAATGCAAGATTGTGTGATGGTGATCTGGGAATAATAATTCTTCTCCGTGGTGTAGGGGAGGTGCAAGGGATTGCTTATCTTGCTAGGAAGCAGGCATTTCAGGATGGGCATGTTTCTGCTTTCATTGCCTGCATTTCTCTGAATTATTTTTCCTTCTCCAGCCTTTTATTTCTGTGCTTTCAGATAGTTATTCAAAAGATCTAACCTAGCCCATCAGGCTTTTGTGTCAGCAAGAAGTGAAACCCAAGCAGAGTCAGCTAAGAATTTCCATTAGTACTAGCTGCAATTTGTGGCTTAATACCAGGCTCCTAATGAGCGTTTGGGGGGTTAATTTTCATCTGTGGAGGCAAAGTCTCAGTAGTGTCTTGTCCAAGTTGATCAGGCAAGTGAATCATATGATGTTTAGCTTCTCCATCCTGTCAGATGGCCAAGGCTGTCAGTTATTCTCTGGTTTAGCCAAAATGCTTAGCAGCTCCCGAGGACGAATGTCTCTGTGTAGAGCTTCCCATTTCTTGTGCTGTCAGTGTGAAGGATACAGAATGCTAGTCTTCAGCAGTGCTGCTCTCTGCCACCTTAAAGAAGGAGTTCTAGGCTCTTTTCGAGCTGGGAAATCTCTAATACAATGTCACACGTACGTTTTGGTCCCTATGACATATTACTCCCACCTCCATGTAGGTAGAAAACAAATTCTGAAAAACATTCTTTGATCTTCCACCCACTGATCTGCTTGAAATTTTAGTTCTGTACTGCAACTCGAGAGAAGGAGGAGTAGGAATATAATTTATACCATATTTAAAAAAAAAAAAAGGAAGAAAAAGAAGGGGAGAAAACATTACTTCCACCAGTTTTGGAATTATTGCCATATAAATCTCTGGTACTCCTGCCTCCTGTTAGTCATCTCACTTTTCAAATGACATTGGATTACTCTCTCTCTGACCCAGTTACACTCTTTCTTTCCAAGCAAGAGCACTGTGTTGCTGCTTGAATTTTTATGTGTGTGTATATATATATTTATTTTTCTGATGTTAAATGGAGCACTTAGTTTCCTTCTGAGGTCATGCTTCCTTGTGTGACAAAATATTCATAAGATCCTGGTAAAAATACAGGACAAATCCAAGGTGACTCTTTCCTGCCCTGCTGACAGATGGTGTTTGGCAGGAGTCATGAGGACTACATTGGATTTCTCCTGCGGCTGGGGCGAGGCAGCCAGACGCCCCTCCATAGCCGTATGCATTTGTGGAGGACAGGGATGCCAGAGGCCGTGCCTATTTAACACCCTTGGGCTGCTCCTTCCAGTGCAAGGCTTGCAGTGCTGGCAACACCCACGTCAAACTTTTGTGGCTCTCAGAGTGGCCTCAATTTTTTTTTATTTTTTATTTTTTGCTATTGTTGTGTTTGCTGTCTGAATCAGAGGGAAGCATTAAGGGGTGGTTGTTTTTCTTTTTATGCAACGTTTTGGGGAGTGCTGGGTGGTGGAGGGTTTATTTAAATGTTGTTGGCTGTAAGCACGCTCGCTGCAGGTACAGAGGCATGGTTTGTTTGCAGCTGACAGAGAGAGTCTGTTGGCTTTGCAACCATGTTTGATTTGCCTCACTGCAGGTTTCTGTCACATCTACTTAGGACGGTAGTGTTTTTTCATGGTTTTATAGATTTGCTTGGGTTGCTGCTCTTTTATGTAGCTACATCTGTTATCTTTAACTTAAGGAACTTGGTGGTCTCTGATAGTTGATGCTTGTTGTATGGCTCCATTCGTTTCTGCCAGCCCAATTTACAATAGACAATAGCTCCCAAAAGGGGGATGCAAGAGGAGACATTTTTTTTTCTTTTGGAGACTATACTGCTTAGCCAGGAAACGCAGTGGGGCCCAGTCTGTGACACTGAGCTGTTTTGGGATATGCTATAAGGAAAATCAAGTTAGGTAACTGCATCTCTTCACTTGTAATGCTGATCAGGATAAGGGAAGTGTGGTTCCTTTGCACCACTGTTTTTATCCAGAAGGTTGTTTTCACTAAACTTCTGGTCTCCCATCATTCTCAGCAGGGCACTTCATATTGGGACTGATTTCTTTTGGCTCAAGATACAGCAGGGATCCTGGAGAGATACAGAGATAGCAGGATTGATTTGGTCTTCCACCAGCCGACGTGGTTTTGTCACTCAGCTTGCTTTTTAGTGACTTACTGATGTAAAAAGTCAGTTGTAAAGACTAGTGTCTGTGCCTACAAGTCAGCTGATCATGGATGTGCTTTTAGCCTGCTTCTTGTGTAGAGTAAAACTTTACCCTCTTGGGAACAAGGCTTGTATTTTCCTCGTACTGTGAGTTGATGTGCTTTGCTTCGTGGTTGAGGTGGTCTAAAAGCACATGCTCTTGCAGTTTGAATAGCTTAGGTGAAATGGGATAGCTTTCTAGGCTGTAGTAGTGTGACTGCTTTCCATTGTAAGGATTATTTTCCATATTGTAAAAGAAATCAGAGTAATCTCCAGGGATTCCTTCAGAATCTATAGCAAAGGTGTATGCACTACTACATAAGTTGTAAGAAAGCAAAAGATTCTTTCTTGAGGACATCAATGAGTGGTTTTTTGCTGGTAAATTCACTGAGATTGGGGTAAAACCCAGCATCTCCATAAATGTCGTTATAATGATTTACTGTGGTCAGTGGAAAACAAGAGCATCTCTTGGGAAAAGCTAGGTGGATAATTTGGTGATTAACTTTGAAATTTCCCATCAATATCTGTTTTTCTCCCACCATACACGAAACTTGCTGTTACCCTGTTAGGGTTCCTTGTTGATGTGATTGCTTATGTATGTAGAAACAAAGTGGTTGCTCTCGTATTTCTGCTATTTACAGGGATGGCTGTTGGGAGACACTAAGATTTAATCTTGGTTGTCAGCTCCCCCTGGTTAGCAGACCTCAGAAATCATTATCTTAATATCACAGTAATGTCAGTTCAATAATGTCACACTGTTGATCAGTTGTTGAGCTGTAGTTCTGTAGCCATCATGTATTAGTATTTTATCCAGCAGAATTAACTGCATGTCTGCTTTGGGGAGAAGAAAAAAACAGGGATGAAGGAAGAAGGAAAGCAATCTTATGAAAGATTTAATGCTGTTTATTTAACAAACAACAGTATTTAATAGTGGTATTAAATACTGCTGCTTTCCTGTGCTGCACAAATATGTTATTACTGGCTCTTGAGAGTACATTTTAGGTAATTGATGTGTGTATGTATTTTGTTAGCTTTTGTTGGTGATATTGTTGTCACTAGGATCAGGCTTAAATGATACTAATGGATTCTTGTGGCTTTGTCTGAGGACACTGAAGTTCTTCAGACACAATAACTTGGTCCTTGGGTTTGGTAGCTAAAAGCCAGTATTGAATTTCATTTTGAATTCCTCAGGTTTTCTTCTTTTGTTGTTATTTGCTGATAACATTAGGAGGACAAAGCGAGGACTGAGTATATTTGGCCCTGACTGAGTCAGTGAAACCTGGTGGGAGGAAAAGATGGAAAGGAGCTTATTGCATAGTAAGTTGGAACGGCTGCCTGGTACCTGTATGGGTGATGTAGCCTGCCACTGTGCCTGTGACAGGTGAAAAGCTCCTGGATAGCTTTTCAAGGGTGAGATGGAAAGAATAGTAGAGACTCTGCTCCCCCCTCCCTTCATCTTCTTTGGCATAAAGTTTCAAATTCTCCTGCTGATTTATGGCTTGCTCTTGGAGGTGCTGGTAGGAAGTGTCCATAAATAGGGTCACCATCCTTTAGGTCACCCTAGTGGTGTCACTGAACTGTTCCAACTAAATGCCAGCTGAATATCTCCATCTTGCTCCTTTCCTACTACCTCTTTGCTGGCCTCTGATCAAGAGGAAGATTGTGGCTTCTTGCCACAACTGGAGATTCCCCTGGGTGCAGATGGCTTTGATTTTTTTTTTTTTCCGGTATTGCATAGTCATATCAGCCCCTTGTTAAAGAAATTCCTTCTGTCCCCTTCTCTGTCAACAACCCACTTCCCTTCTCCCTCAGAAATTCTGTTGCTCAGTTACAGACACAAATCAATCCTTTATGCATGTTAATTTCTAAAATGGTAGAACCTCTCTAATGTTCAAAAGTGGTCTTTCTGAAGAGGACGAGCAGTCACTGTGTACATAGATCTACTTGCTCAGTCAGAACTACAAGACTGTATTATAACTTACAGACAAAAATTAGGGACAATGGAGAAATAGAAGAATCCCTGGGCTGAAGACATTTAAGGCTTCATAAAGCATGATCCCAGGGTGTTTTCTCTATTGGAGAGGGTGAGCTGACAGGTGTTTTCCATCCTCTGGTTGGGGGGGAAAATAAAATTGAACCAGATGTGACCTGTCACCCTTGATGTTTTGGACTGCTGCTTGGTTACAGCTGAACCAGACCAGATCCCTTGTGAATTAAGGTTCCCATCCTGCCTGAGGATCTGCTAACCTTGGCTTGGAGGATGATAGATGGTGAGCTGCGACACTTGGGCAGTGTTGATGGTACTGTGTTGTGGGTAAGGGAAGAGAAATGTTGCTGTGATTCAATATAGCTTGTGTTTAATAATGAAATTGCTCTGCATAATGCACGGTGGCCTAGGTCTGTGTGTGGTATTTAAGGAATATAATTATTTCAGATGTGTTGAGGGTGCTTGGGGAGGTGGCCTTATAAATCTGAGAGCAAGAATAATCTGCCTAGGCAGGGGGTTGGTAGGTTAGGGAGTGATTTGTGGCCATTTACGTAGCACCTGTCGGGACCTGCTGCTTAGCTCATCTGGAGCTGTTTGATTGCAATGAAAATTTCCACTAAGATGATATTTTCTTTGAAAAGCTTTTCCACCAGCAGTGGATAATTTCAGTTGGGTTAAGTAATGGTTTCTGGGAAATGGTGCAAATAGCTTTGAGCATGCAGTTGATTGTTGCCAGAGCAGAATGGTCTTCTGTTCCTTCAGGTATCCCCTGACAATGTCGGGTTTGTGTACAGAGGCTGGAGCGCACCTGCAATTTGATCCCAATGTGTGAGGTGGGGGTGAGCTTGTAAGACTGTCATGGAAATAGGAATGCATTTTGCTTCTTTGCCAGGTGGGAAGAAGTCAGTAGTCAAGCTGGACAGAGGCAGGATCTGTGCAGAATCAGAACCCCATTCAGTGGGGTTCTTCATTCCCCTCTTCACTGAGTGTTGTCCTTCAGCATTGCCTGCAGTGATCATGGTCTGTGGGCAGGATTGGTGTCTGCAGTATCCCTGGGGGTAATGCAAGCAAAGGGTGGCTGCTGAGGGGTGCTGGGGGGGGGAGCGGTGTTTTCTACAAGCAGAAATGCACCTCGGAGCATAACGTGGCTGTCTAGTCACTTGTCCGCTGAGGCTGTAAATCCCAGATTGCAAGAGGCTTGGCAGGTGTATCTAGGGAAAACGCCCACTCGGTTCATCTGTTTCTTGTTTACTCCTGGGTGCTGCAGCACACATGACAGAGGCTAAACAAGCTCTGGCTCTGCCTTGACGTGGCTCTGCTGACACCAAATGTGACTTGGGCATGGGATGGGGCTGGAGCCCCTCCAGCCGGCTGTCAGGGGTGGGGAGTCTCAAGGGGCTTCCCCTCCTCCGAGGGGCCTGGGCATATGTTGTCCTGTGCCACATAGGAGTGGGACACGGGGCTATGGGGTCCCCATGGCTGGTGACCCTACTGCTGGCCTTGCCTTGCCCGGTGGGCTGGTGGCACGGGGCAGGCCGAGGTCCCCTAGCCGTTCAATCCCCCGGCTCCTCGTGCTGCCTTGGGCAACCTGCTTCCCTCTTCTGAGTTCAGGGGCCACGTCTGCGTTGTGTCCTCCTGTCTTGGCGCTGGCACGAGCTGCTCCACCTGTCCCAGCGTGTGCCATCAGCTGCCACGACCCCGTGCTGAGCATAGTAGATCTCTCTCATCGTAGCATGTTGCCATGGCGATGCACAGTCTGCTGCGCTCTGGGTCTCCAGGAACCAGAAATGATGGTGCTTTTGCAACATTGAGGTAAACATCTCTCTTTTCCCTCACATAGCGCACCCACCCCTGGTGACAGCGCCGGCAGTGATTGGCGCGGGCCTCCCCTCGCCCCCTGCGCGGGGGAGAGCAGCTCCAGGCACCGGCAGCGCGCCTGACCCACCGAGGGCTTCGAGCCCAGCCTCCGGCATGTGTGGGCTCGAAGCCCTGGCAGCCGCCCTGCGGCCACGGGGAGGCGTGGGGTTCCTGCTGGGGGGGAGCAGAGTGCAGCTCCTCAGCGAGGCTGGCCGCCGGAGGATGTGATTTGCTTGCGGGGTGGCGTGGTCGTGGCTGCCCGTGATGCCAAAGGGGGAGCTGGGCCCCCAGCTGCTTGCTCGCAGCCCTGCCCTGGTCACCTTGTGAAAGTCATCCCTTTTCCTCCAGTCCCTCTGAGAGTCTGAGAGTGGTGGTCCACTCCCTTACCCCAGGAGGGCACCCTGAGGGCTCTGGCGAAACACTGCGAGCGCTCAGAGTTGCTGAAATTCTCTGAGGATGGACAGCGGGCGTCTCTGAGATGGCACCTCTGTGGGGCTTGAGTGCTTCCCAGAACTTTGTCGTGATGTTGTGGGCTTTCACTTGTTTCTCCGGTGCTTTGGGAATCCGTCAGTATTTCTAACACCCAGGAGCCTGTAGCTGGCAGGTGATTGAAGATTCTCTTTACAGTGTCCTTTGTTACTGCAGACAGTAATGAGCGTGGCAGGCCACTGCAGGCAGGGAAGTGTGGCCGTGTGAACTGAAAATGAATCTCTTGCTTGATCTGCTGGCATTTGTTCCAGCATCTTTCTCTCCTCCTCTCTGCCTCTCACCGTCGGTGTGTGTATGAAGGGGGCGTCTAAGCTAGAGAGGGGAGTGGAGCAGGGGTGGAGTTTCTGTCGTCCTCTTCTTTTTCTTTTCCTTTTTTTTTTTCCTATCCAGTGACGTGAGCAATGCCTGGAACAATCAGGCTGGCTCCAAACAGTGTGCCTGAAGATGCTGGAGGAAACAGCCTAGTGCGTTTTAAGCAAACACTGATTGCTTGAGCCTGGGCTCTCCAGACTTGACCTTTTCCAATTCCTCTGAAGGGGATTGGGAAGTGCCATTAGCTTTCTTCTCCCCCATCCCATACCGTCACTTTTTGGAAATGATTGGAGTTAACAGTGTTCAGAGCACCAGCAAAGTCCGGGTGAGAGCCACAGGTTCAGTGAAATACTCCCGAGAAGAATCTCTCTGGCGGCAGTCCCATCGGTCAAAATCTATGAAAATCTCCAACTCCTCTGAGTTCTCTACTAAAGAAAGCAAGGTAAATGGCTAAATATTCAGTGTTTCTCTCTGCTAAGAATGGAGGTGGTGATGTTGAAAAGATTATTCTCTGCAGGCTCTGGATAACCTGCAGTGATCACGGAGTTGCTGTCAAGTCAGAAAAGATCTTTAGGCTTAAGGAGAGGCTGAAGGTGGAAAAGGTTTGGTGTGTATGATAGTGATCAGGTTTTACAGGAATGCCTGTCACTGTGCTTGATGCAGTAGTAAACAGTGAAAACTTGCTAGTGAGAATGCTATTTGGAGCTCTGCTCCCAGGAAAGGTGCCTGAGTTTGCAAGTAATGTCCTTGGGATTATCCCTCTAACGGGAATTGTGTTCCACAGAAAAAATAGTTTTTGCTCTTTCTCTGCAGCTCGGTGTTTCAGTAGGTGGGTGCTAGATAAAAACATCATCTCACTTGCTTGCGTGATTAAATATTGCCATCAAGTATTTATTAGGGACGCATCACTTGTGCGCTTACAGGAATACATTATTGTTTGTCTAACAGTCGGTACCACGGGCTATGCCCAGCTGCTACGGTGGCTGCGTTCAGCATTTCCTCACCCAGTGCAGTTGTTCGGTTCCTAGGCGAACAACCCCCACTTCATGCAGTATCGCATCTTTCCTCATTCCATCTCTCCTGAGAGGCACCTGGGAACCTCTGGCAAGAGCTTTAATACCTGTCTCCCTCCCAGAGCTGCTCTGTGTTTCCAAGGATTAGATGAACTTTATGCAGTGACCTCTAATTCGTCTAATTTCATTCCTGCTGCAAATTGATTTTGCCTTGGGATTAGAAGATATAACCGTTTGCTGAGGTGTGCTGAATGAGGCTGAGGTATTTCAGAACAACAGCCAAAGGTGTTTAATCAACCGTGTCTTGTGTCTGCCTGCATGCAAACAAGCAGGCACACACATGGATAAACCTGTGCTGTCCCTTTGCTAAATCCCATATCTGTCCTGAGAGAAGCCTCCTTCGGTATGGTGAAAACGTCCTTATGCTGCACAGTAGTTCTTAGCAGATCACCCTGTGCCAGATTACAAGTTGTGTGCTATTTCAGAGTCTCAACTGCAGAGCTTTCATCAGAGTACTGCAAGCAGAAATAAATGAAATATTTTATTTGCTCTAGTTCTAGGAATTTCCATTTTGAGGGCTTAACTTCACCATAACTAGGAAATATGTAAGGTCGTGGCAGAGAAATAGCATGGCCATTATTTTGGGGCTGTTGCTGATGCAGTGTCTGTTACGTTGATACTGCTACTCTGGCAAATGCCAAAGTGAGGGGTGGGTCTTACAAGTGCTTTAGGACCCTGCTCTTGTAAGCAATTTCACCTCAGGCATGTAAAAAATTCCAGTGTATTTGGTGGGAGGATGCATGCATGTGAAGTCTCCGCATATGGCAGAAACTTGAGTCTTCTGGCATTGAGTGAAACACTTAGTCTCTGCACCTCTGTTCCTCCTCCCAGGCTTTGTGTCCACTGTGTGCACATGGTATAACGTCCTCAGAGCAGGACTCCCAGGGGTGATGTCTGACACCGGTAGCTGCTACTGCAGTGATGATCATTCTGTGCTCATTCCTCTGTGGGATTCCCATTTCTGCCTCCTGAGTGCTGAGTGCAGTGGGTTGTGGTGAGGGAGAAAGCCACTTCTCACCTGCCTAGCTCAAACAGTTGGGAAGTGTACTGCAGCTTTGATTTTGTTTATACTGCTGTATCCTTGTTTCATATCAAGATATTTGTATCTGTCGAGTACATAGGACTTGTAAAGGGTATATTATGGAGGGCTGAGAAGATCCTTACGTGTGCCCATCAGTGGTACCTGCCCAGCTAAGACTACAAGCCTGCATGGGTTATGTATTCCTCTTGCCTATTTTCCCCTTTTGTCCCCACTGCGGTCTGTAACTTTTCTTGTAGGCAGGATTTTGGGTGAGATTTGTATTTTTGGCTCTACTATTGATCAGAGACGTATGATTACAGGCAGCCCCATTCTTTCCATATGTCTGTTCCCTCTTCTGTTCCGTGTCTGACCATCTATGATTTAGAGATCTGGTTTATGCTTGAGTTTTAGCTCTTCAGTACTGTTGTATTGGTGGCAGATGCCTGGAAACCTAGAAGTTATTGCCACTGTGTAGCATTGCAAAGGATGTCTTTTCATCAGTGAAGTCCATGTGTGCATGCCTGTACATCACCTCTCCCAAAATGTCTTCAGTTCTAGGCTTTTTATTTTTTAAGTTCTGTTCCCCGTACAGAAGGACTACAATGCTCAAGACCTGTTTCCATGACTGCTTCAGTGGTTGTGGGGCAGGGGATGGATTTAACCTATTTGTGCCCCAGAACCATGTTCCATGGGTGTTTTGCACTTATATCACAGCCTATTTTGCTAACCTGGAGAGTATTATGTACTCTTGTGCTGTAGCTGGTATGAACGAGGCACCAACATGGTGCCTGCAAATGCAATATACCTGCTGCCTGTGTCAAAGAAGTTAGCCCAGGGACCCATCATCTCCTTTAAAAACATCAGGAAGTGCTTCTGTGGACACCCATATACACACGTACACTTCTATACGTACAGGGTCCACTATGTAATATATCCTGGGTGTATTATAGGCAGACGTCACAGTCTTAGGGCAGCAGGAGAACCTGTGAAAAAGATGTTGTGAATTGATGTGCCATTATTCTCAGGAGGGTAGTCTCAAACCCAGGCTGCAGGCAAGGTGAGTTGGAGGATCTCAGGATCTTCCGTGTGATGTGCCGTGCTCAGCAGTCTCTCCTCCCGACAGACACTGTTTTCCTGCAACCATGGGCTGAATTGCATAGTGCCTGTACAGGTCCTGCCTGCAAATGTGTAAGGATAATAAAACAGTTTCTGAAACAGTCTGTGCAGGTGCTCCACTACCAAGAAACACTTCTCTAGCCTTTTTCTCTGTTCACTCTTAATAATTCAGTGTGCTGCCTTTACCAATAACATTGATGAAACACTCCAGCAAGTACAGAACAAATCTTTCTAGCAACCCCTATGTATCAAGATTACAGAGGAAGCATTTCTTGTGTGGCATTAATTTCTTGGCTCTTGGGAGCCCCGGCTAACCACCCTTTTCTGTTTTGTGACGATGATGTATCTGGCACAATCTTTCCTTCCTTTTTTTTTCCTTCCTCCCCATCCCCCCTTCTCTCCATACAAACCAGATTTTTTAACAGAGGAGTTTCTCTTAGAAATGTTCTCCTCCAGTTGGTGACGCACTTGAAATTCCCTGGGTGAAATGATCTCTTTTCCTTCCCCCTAAAACATTCCTATCAACCCTATCTCCACCCACACCAAAACAACATTCATCGGTTCCATATGCTGCTGAACAGCTCTGTGCTGTTTTATGAATAATGTATGCCGGCTTGTTAGAAGAATGTTTGTTGTACAAACCAGTGGAATTTGCAATTGAGCGAGGTATCAGCAGATGTGCCATGCCACATACTAACCCATGGCCTTCTTGGGGTACTGCTCTGGCATCCTTGCTGCACCCCTGTCAGAAAGAGAAAAAAGGGTAAGGCACTGGGCGTGAGCGGATTTTGAGACTGGCAAGATGCTACAGGCACTTGGTGTTCAGAGCCCGTATACTCGCCTCACCAGGTGTTACAGATCCATGCATGGGGAGAGGAGAAAATTTCGAAATCTGAGTTTTGAGGGAGGGTGGTGAATAGGAGATGGCAATGTAACTGATCTATGCAAGTAACAGTTCTAG
Source organism: Cygnus olor (assembly GCF_009769625.2). NCBI lineage: Eukaryota > Metazoa > Chordata > Aves > Anseriformes > Anatidae > Cygnus > Cygnus olor. Next base: position 50,429,050 of record NC_049198.1, read on the forward strand.
GGGAGGGTCAGCCTTCAGGGTAAATGCTTAAGCAGCAAACCAAGGGTGGTTTATAGCAATGCATCCCACTCCATTCCAACATGAGAGAAGGTCGTGACAGAGAGAGACATCCTGGTTCGAAGGACCTGCATGCTAAGTACAACACCTATCAGAACTGTGTGCAGGCATCTGATGTCTGGTATTTGTTGCTTCTGTAATCTGTTTTATTCCTGTAGGGCTCTGTTTCTTACGCTGTGTGTCCTCCCTCCAGTAAATCCTGCATGGTGGGAGCTGGGCTGGTGCCTGGCTAGCTGCCACGGTCCTGGGGGCAGAGCTGGTGGACTGGAGCTGAACTGAATGGGAGACTGAAGTGCAGAGCTGCATCAGCACGCAGGCTGGTCGGGAGAGGAGCGTGTGGTTCGCTCTGTTCCCACAAAGCAGACAGGTGGCAGAGATGTTCCTGACTTTGCCTTGTTTCAAGATGTACACGGATTGTTCTTTCCAGTGCCAGCCTGCTTCCTCCCGTGACCTGCAAGCTTCCCTGTCTCTGGGCTGGTGGACAGGAGGAGCGCATCTCTGTCCAGGGGTGTGTCTGGGGCTTCCTTGGCTTCCTGAGCTCAACTGTGCCGCAACCAGCTGGAAGAAGAAGACATCCTGAGGCAGGGCTCCTTCTGACAGCGGCTGCCGGGGGGAGGCTGGCAGGGGCCCGGCTCTGAGAGCACAAGTGCATCCCTCTCCTCCCTTTCCTGTCCAGCCGGAGCATCTGGTGGGAGCTGCAGAGGTCACTTGCTGCATCTCCTGTAGTGGTCAGATGGTCATTCCCCCAACAGTGACTTCAGAAATCAGGACAAAACTGGGTGTTGGCAGAGAGCCTGAGAAAGAAATACCAGCGAAGGCTGGCTGGGTGATCCCAGCTCTCCAAAGTTGGTTTTGGTTTTGCCCGTTTACCTGTTCATGACAAGCATTTCTGGCACCTTCCCTTTTGTGCACAGAGCAGGTATGAGAAATACCTGTGGCACATTTCCTTCCTTCTTGGCCAAGCTTTTCTGGAAGGACCCATGTGTGCAAATGTGACCGTAAACTGGCACTAAGAGGAAGTCTGCTTCAAGAACCTGTCCTGTGTTGCCTTTCAAACGAAGGGCTCACGCCGTGCTCCAGGAGCTCTTCAGCTCCTTGTGCTCTGCTGGCCAGGATTTGGGGAGCCTGTGCCTTCTTGTTACCTGAACTATTTACCTGGATGAGTACCCTGGTATTTCCCTGCATCTCTACCCCTGTATTCACACCTGCTTGTGCCTTTCCTTTGTCTGCTGCTTCTGCATGCAGAGGCTGACTCACAGCATAGCAGGCAGTCGGCAGGTGCTGAGAGCAGCCTATCTAGATGGGTCCAGTGGTTTTTGCATGTGACAGGGTTTTGAGGGAGGTGAGGATGGCAAGTGATCTCTTTTTTTTTGGCAGCTTTGTAAATAAACAGGAGTTTTCAGAAGCACTTTCTGCGTGGTTTTGCTTCTCTTTCCAATTGCAATAGAATTGCCAACTGGTGAGAGATTGTCAAAATCTAGATTTCTAGTTTACCTGCTTACCAAAGGGAAAACAGATGGAATTCAGTGGCTTCTCACAGAATTGCAGGCTTCCTTTTAGAAAAGGAAGCACACATTTGTTTTCCTGTTTATGAACAAATGCAAACAAATACCAATTTGCTCTTTTTATACTGCAGGCTGTTAAGGGTCAAATTGGAGCTATAGGAAACAACGCTGGAGTTAAGAAAGGTGTTCAGGATGGTGCTTTCTTTTCTGTTTCGTACACCAGTTATTTTCTTTTGTTCTCCCTTAAAAACTATGTTTTTTTCTTCAGGAAGCCCAGAGGAGTACTGGGCCTCATGTGTAGTGGACCCAGAGATCAGCAGTTTCCAGACAAGGAAAAGCTCCAGGAAGTAGGTTTTGGGGGTCTGGGTGATAGTGCTCTTAAGTTAAAATGGTGAAACTGGACACTGCCAAGTAGCTGTTTATATACTGTTTACAGTAGCCTTGGGTGACAAGAGAGAGAGAAAGAGTCTCTCCTTTCCAAGTGGTATCAGTCCAGCTTGGAAGATGAGACCAGTGAAATACTAATTCTGGCATTCCCTGCCGTGGTCCAGCCTGAGGTTTTCTGACTTAGATAGTAAATTGGCCAAGCACTTCCCAGGCTAACAGGTAAGAAACTCTGATTTTTGTCAAACTGTGAATATGCCAGAAACCAGGCCCTTTTTTCATTTGCTAGACAAAAAGCATGAATTAGTAAAACCCATCCTTGCAGCTAGCCAAGTACAGTTAAAGTCATGTTCCTGCTGTAATCTCTGATCAGTTTTGTTACAATTTAGCGAAGCATTTAAGTGTTTGTCTTCGAGTTTGATTTAATCATACTCTGGAGAGATGTCTGCTGAAAAGAGCTGCTGTCTGAATCAGGGCCTTGGGAAACAGCCATGAAATGACAGAGCAGGTGCTGGGCTGTAAAATAAAGGAGGAGAAAAATTTTCTTCCGATCATGCGGGAGCCCAGTAGAAACTGGGAGAATGCTACAGTATAAACAGTGTTGGAGAAGGAATGCAAAGCATCTCTAAAAGGCCAGTGCGTCCAGTGGCCAGTGCACAGCAGTCTCTGCGTGAGAGGTGGGCAGGGGGGCAAGGGTGGGAGCTGATATATCAGCATCCCTTAAGTGGTCTGCTCGCTGAGGTCTCGATGAACATACTCGGTGGGCACACTGACCGTACTCTGTATACAGCTGCCTGGGCTATGGATATTCTCTAGGATTTGCTGTTCCACTTTTGTAAATAACAGAGACTTTCTGAGAGGCTGTATTTGGTGCTCCATGGGGGACACAGTGTCCTTTGTCGGATTTATGCCATATGACTGGGTTGGTGTCTGTTACTCCCTAAAGAAGGGTCTGGCTCACTCGCAAGGATTGGGACAAACACATGTCACTTTCCACAAGGCAAAAGCCTGTGGCATTTGTTGTTCCTTCACCAATCTGGAGTTCTGCTTTTATGTGTCCTGCTCTTTGGCTGTAGTGATCCTTAGAGATTTCCTTAGCAGCAAGATCCATAAAAAGCAGTACTGCACAGGGCAGGTGTTCACTTTCAGACATCGCGACCCAATCTGGTGCTTGGGCCAGAGAAGAACAAGAGGCATTTCTGATGCCTGAGGGCAGGCCAAGTTTCAAAAGCTCTTCCAACCAACTGGGGAAAAAGATTCTATCCCTTCACGTTATATTTTGAAGTAGATTTTTGGCTTAAAACTGTAGGAGAATATTTTAATAATAGTAGGAAGAAGAGGCCAAGTCAAAGAATAATAATGGGGCTTTGACCAAATCGTTAGAAATATAGTGGCTTCTAACAGGAAGTGTTGGGCAACCCGAGGCAATCAGTGCTGCTTTTCTGCATGTGCAGAAGAATGAAGGTACATCTAATTCTGCAGGACTGCTGGCTGCGTGGTAGGACAAATGTTAGCCCTTTGTTTTCTTTTCTTCCTGCAGGGTATTCTTAAAATCTCTTACTAGCTCTCATCTGAAAATTAAGCAAATTGCCTACAAACTGCCAGCAGTGCCCTTTCCTTCACCTTTGTCTGGCTGTTTGCCTTTGGATCAGAGCTTCTCATACAAATTTGGAGAAGATAGATTAAATACAAATAGACAGAGAACACTCCAGAGTTGGAAATATTTCATCATATTTCTGTGAGTAGCACAGCAAAGCCCTCTTAGTGGTGGGGAGTTCTCTCTGCCAGTAGAAGTATGTTGTGGGATGATTCCTTCTGGTGATCATATCTGTTCTGTTGCTCTGAGAAACCTACTTTTATGGTACATGGTGCCTAAAAGTTGCTGAATGTGTAGCATCAGCATGAGGCAAGTTGTACTAGTGTGTTTGACCTCCTTGTGTATGGTTTGGTGAAACCAGACTTTCACAGAGCTAAATATTACGGATCTTCAAATAGACTATGCAAGATTCAGAAAGAAGTCTGTGGATCACAGGATGAGCAGTGGGATATACTCATGGGATTCCCATTGCAAGTTCAATGGTGACATATGCACAAGACTAGTTTCAACTCTATAGTCTTCCAAATTATTTTTGTTTTGGGGCAGACTTAAGACTATTTAAATGCTAATGTTTCTGTTGAGCATGTCATAGCTTCTATAGTGTGTGACTTTCAGATTTGTTCATCCTTGATGTGCTACTTTTTGGTAATCATGTGCATCAACAGTTCTTCTACACGTTAACATATTTCAAGGCTGTGTAGGAGTTATGTGCCAGAGGGAGTAAATCTAGCTATGTATATAAAGTAAATTACAAATGTGGATTATAAGTGCGAGAATCAGGGACGTTCCATACCAAAATACCTCACTTGAGTCAAGTGGCCTATTTGAAGAACTCCATTAGCTTGTAGTAATAGAAGGCTTTTATCCATTGTATATATCAGCACAAATCAGATGCTCTTATCCAAGTGCTTCCTGTCAAAAGAAATTCATCCCAAGTGTCTGATATCTATCCAGGCTAAAGTCACCCTCCAGACCCTTTTTATTGCAGGCTGGTATCAACAACAGAATTGGGACCCTTGGTGTCAAGCCTACTAGCTTTTGTCCCGTGAAGTGAAATAATAACTACATTAGCAGATAGCAATCTAAGACATTGATCTTCAAACACAAAAGTTACTTATAGTTATTTTTCTGGTTTGCACTTAAATGGAATTTATTTATGTCTGAATGTGTAACTGGGGGAGGCATTCAGGTGTCTGTGATGCTCAAAGGCTTTGGATAGCTATCCTGGTGTACTTCTATTGGTAAGCCTGTGTGATGAAATCTTGGCCCCGTTAAAGCCAGTAGCAAAAAATCTCACTGACTGTAGCTGCAATGAAATTTGAGCTTGAATTTCAGAGTGACATGTAGGGTTGTAGTCTTGTGCATTTTGCAAACTTGTGGAGTTATTTAAAAATAAATACAGAAAAAATCGTGTTCCAGAAAATGACTCTACTCTAAAATTCTGGTATTTTCTTTTTAGATGAGATTTATTCTCAAGACTTTTTTGTTACCCTAAGCAGATATGGTACTTTCTTGATCAGAGACAGCTCACTTGCTTGTAGTAGTTTACTAATTTTCATTAGCATATTAATGTATATGTAGCAGGGGTAAAAATAACCACATCTCTTTTCTTTCCCTTTGCAGGCTCTCTACAATTCAATCAAGAATGAGAAGCTTGAATGGGCAGTGTAAGTATACTGCATGGGATTTAGGAGTTTAAAAATAGTACCTGAGTAGTAACCTGTTTATAATTCCTGTGTCACCATCTGAGTGGGCTCCAAAGCCTGTAGAAGATAGCCAGTGTGTGTAATGAGTTTGCTTTTCTGTTAATGAATGACCTGGCAATACTGCCTCATCTGTTTATCCAGTAAGGGGAGTTGTTAGTGACAAGAGCCAATTGCATTTGTAAGGAAAGAGGACATTTCATTTTGTAGGAAACTTCAGCCTGAAAAGAGAGAAATTAAATCCTCTCTTGTTCTGTGACTGCATAAATAAAACAGATGTTGACTTCTCCCTTTATCTTTCAGTACATTGTGTCAGAACCACTGAATAGAAACACACATCTTGGATTGAGTTTCCTGCTGTTGGTTTATTGTCTTGGTTTGTCTCCTGATTAACTATGGATAACTTGACAACAACCTAATATGAAAGATGATAAATAGGACAAAGTCTGATATCCCCCTATCCTTAGCTGCTTTTGACAGACTAACGCTTGTTAACTACTGAAACAATGAAGAAGAGAGAGCTTCCATTTCTAATCATGTTAAATTGACGTTTCTCTGTGCTTAGGTTTAATGTGGTTAAGGTATGCCAGCAAAGAGTAGAAGGGTCTGCTTTAGATCTTGCCTCTTGCAGAACAGTGGATTTTGGTGTAAAATAGAATGATGTCTTTATCTTCATGGATTTACTTATCTGAAACTTCAATTTCCTAAGACTGCATGCTACTGCATCTTTTGTGCTAGCAGTCCTAACCACTGCCATAGGTCTTGCAGGCCCACTGGCTTCTGATCGTCCTTAAGTTTACATTCTGCAAGTGAATATCTTGTCAAGGCATAAAACCCTGCTTACAGGGTCTGGTTATCCCAACTGGGATTTCAGCCCCTGTTTGGAAGTGTGTCAGGTAATGTCAGAGTAGTGAGGAAGGTGTGCTGGCAATGAGAATCACCAGGAAGTGCAACCTCTGATGAGTCTTATAAGAAGCAGGGTGAGACATTCTCCCAAACCATGTGTTGGGTCTGGAATATGCTGTGTGAATCTCACATGTCACAAGATCAGAGCGCTTTGCAGGATACTTTCTCAGAGGTACTTTAGACCCAGCAGAATCTGTTATGACTTTCATGTCAGAATTTTTCTCTTGGCAAGAGACCATATTGTGTTTAATCGATTTGGGCAGCCTCCAGGTGGGAACTGGCTCATGCCTGGCTCTGCTCCCATGAGCTTCAGTCAAGGTGATTTATGAGATGACCTGGTCCTGTATAGGTAATAACTTCTTTGGCATTTACGTAGTCCAGACTATATCCATTGCTAATGAATTGTTTGGGGGGAAAAAAAATGCAAGCAGGCTGGAAGAGGGGGAAACCAGAATCTTAAATAAGGCTTTGGGATGAGGTTGTAATGCAACTCAGGAAGATAGCTGGGACTTGCGTGCAAATTACTTTCTGCGCTGAGAAACAAAGCTCGTTCCGGACAAAGCTGAAGAGGTAGTACCTTTAGTTTAGGCCTGAGAGGGATGACTGGAAGAGGGAGCATGAAGACGTTTCTCCTCACTGTTACACTGCTGCGGGTTGGTGTAAAGTAACCCCAAGCAGCCTCAGGACTGCCAGAGCTGGAGGGAGAAGGCAAATCACTGTCTCTTGATCTGCTGCAGAGAAAGATGAATGGGAAGGAGTTGTGGTCAGTTTTGCTGTGAGAGGACTGAGAATGGTCCTCTCTGTCCTTTCCAAAGAGTATTTCTTTGCTTCCCCTGATGGAGTTGGCTGTGGAAGAATTGGGAGGTAAGGCAATGTGGAAGTATGGCCGCAAAACCCAGCGTAACCTCCCTCATGGTGCTGTTAAGATGAAGGAACACCTTTCTTATAGCTAAAATCCCCTTGAGGATCTAAAGCTGTTTTTTATGAGCTAAGAAGCAGTTTAGGAGCTTCTCTGGCAATGCATTATTGGTGGATTAATGGCTGTCTGTAAGTCCTTAGGCAGGGACGGCTAACAGTGATGAGTGAGATGGGGAAGATTGCTACCTGATCCTTATCACAGTAATTACGAGATAGCACGTCATCATACTAGGTAGGTTGCTGTCCACTTCCAGTAGAATTACAGTCTAGTCCTAAGCCCTATGAGAGGAAAGGCTACCATGATTCCAAATTTGTAGTCAAAAGAAGTGGCACCTTAATCAGCAGATGTGCTCCTCATCTATTTCTGTAGGCATTCAGTAGGACAAATATTCGTTTATGCTTTATGAACAAGGAAACATGAGTACAGCTCCAGAAGAGAATTTACACTAGAATTCCTTCTTCTGCAGTACTTGCAGGTTCCATTTCCCTAAAAGGTTAAAAGCGAATCACATGCCATGATCTATAAAATAAACAAATCTGGCCCAGAATCCATGGATAACTGGTAAATGTAGCTCTTGAGTGCAAACTTCCACCTACCCCCCCAGGTTTTTGATTAATTTTCACAACAGAACTACCAGGAAGTGTTCTGCCATTTACTGGTCGTTTCCTCTTGCCTGTCTGCCTTGTGAAAAGCAATGTGGGAAAACTGACCATCATATGTATGACTTCTCTGTCTCTTATCCCATTCCATGTTTCCTCTGCACTGCATACCACTGTAGATCTCTCCTCTCTGTTGGACTGTAGTTCATTTCCTTGAATCACTGGTCAAGCACGAAGTAGCAATGAGGCCTCACTGAAGTTGTTGGCAGAAATTCCTACTGACTGCAGTGAAGCCAGGCACTGTTTCGTCCAGCTAGTCCAATCCACCTTGTTTTCAGTGTGCTGAGGTCACTGGAACTACCCCAGTTTGGTGCATTTAGCCATGATAATTGTGTAATAATTTCTCATGCTTCTTAAACTTCCCCCAAGGGACTTGATTTTTTCATGAGATTTTTTTCATACTTGAATGGGAACGTCTTGTTCTGCCCTGACATCACCTGGAAGACTAAATGAATTCAAGATCCTGTGAATATGAATGTTGAGAAAAGATAACACTGATGAGAGGGACCTGGGTGTATTCTTTTCAGGGTATAATGGCTGTTGCAGAGAAGGGTGTGAATTATTCTTCACACCCATTATGGATGGGCTTATATTTGAAACAAGGGAATTTGATGTTAAACGTTAAAAAAAAAAAAAAAACTTTCTAGCAATAATTCTTGTAAACCAGGAAGTAGCTTTACCAGGACAAGCTATGAAAGTCCTTTCACTGGAGGTTTTAATGAACTGTTTTTACAAGTATCTGTCTAGAATGGATCACGAAGAATGGATCCAGCTATGAATATTAAGAGATGGGTTAGGTGACTTTTTAACATCCCTTCAGTCTCATTGTCTATAATTTTACATCCCAGGTTTTGTAGGTGTTCCTCCTCCTTTGGCTTTTGCATCAGTCTTTGTCAGCTTTCAAGTGAATAAGAAAAATGAGCTTGATTTCAAAGGTGCCAGAGCTAAATGTTTTGTTTGCACGATGTCTACATGGAAATGTGATGGTGAACTTTATTGTTCTTCATTGCTTGTAATATTATGTCTGCCTCCTGCTGCAGGTGATAAGAGTAATAAAATAATCATCTTAAAATAAACTGAATAGTATTTTGGAATTAATAATATGAAATCCCAAATTGCTGTTTACAAAATTGTAGAAACTAAATGGCTGTATTTGAGTCAGTAGTACCTGGGATGCTGAGACTGAGCTGGTTATAATGACATCTGTGCTGAATCTCACCCTTTTCTAGGTCAAATCCAGAAATCTCTCTCCATTATAATTACCATTTCTTTTCTCAAATTCTAGGATGTTTCCTGCTTGCAGCTTAATGATTAGTTTTAGAGAGGGGTTGGCTGGTAGTCACCTGGCTCTCCTTTCTTCTCTCCTCCCTTTGGGAAAGATGCCAAGGGGAACTTCTTTCCATTGGCTTCTCAAGTCACATTCCTGATAAAAATGCTGTCTGTCCCACAGATTTGTATAATTATATGTTACACATAGGAATATTTTTAAATGCCATTTCTTTTAAATTGATGAACCCAGTCTTTTTTCTTGTCATGTCATGTAAGTTTTCTGTTCGAATAAATGCAAAGAAGCATTTATGTACTTTTTTATCGGTCCCCACCTGACTCCATTCATGACCAGTATTATTCATCAACCAAAGACCATTACCTGAACTGTTTTGCTGCTTTGAAACTCCTCCCAATCCTCCTTCTTTCTTCTTATTCTTGACTGCCAAAGTAAAATGAAGCATTTTAAGAAGTGGGTCCCAGAGCCCCTGATTTTCTCTCTGCTACTGCTAGGTATTCAAGGTCAGAGGGAGATAGAGGCTCCTCAGCTGTTCATCCATTCCTTCATGTTCTCTGTAATGCTTATGCATCTTGACATCCAAACTGTCAGTGTCCAGGTCTAACAAGTGCATGAGGCTTCTGAGTCTCAAGGATGTCCCATTTCCACTCTTAGTTTAAAGGGCTATTTAAAGGCCTGTTTTCTGCTACCAGTTGTCAGGACAGCAGATGCTATTATATACTTGTCTGCCCTGTCTGCAATTGTCTTTTGAAGACAATTTAGCTGTCCCAGAGTTGCTGAATTTGAGAGCACCACCCCCAGCACTAGGGCTGTCCAGGATCCCAGAACTGCTCATCACAACTCTTGTGACTGCTTGGATAAGGGCACAGGGATGTTCCCGGAGGACAGGATCAGTATTGGATAACTTGCTCCCATGGATTCAAAGAAGATAGCACACTCCAAAAAATCCTAAGCCATTTACTGCAGTAGGTCTCTGCTGACAAGGAGAAATCCACTGTGTCCTTGGCTGAGATCCCAGAATTCACAAGGCACTTAAATGTGACAAATCAGCTTGAGTGCTTAGTGCCCTAAGAAAGATTTTAGTCTGGATTAGGCACCATGAAATACACAGAGAATTGGGTGGAAAGAATGTGCTCCTGGAATGGACACATTTAAGAAGTATGTGCCACACAGTGGTCTGGCCTGGCCACCAGCTAGTCAGAGCAGTGCACTGGAAAGGCGGTGAACAACCAAAATTGTCGGTAATTCCTACCCTTTTTAGCTTCGGAGAGGGCTTCAACCAAACTGTGCACAAGGATATCCTTATTGCTTTGACCAGCAGAAAGTTTATTGCATGTATCTATGTTCTTAAGTGGAAAAACACAGACTGGTGGTCTGGAAGATGCAAGGACTGGTCTCCCGTGCAGGAATCAGATCTTCCAGTAAGAGTTTGACCCCCTTTATTAATCAGAAGACCTTTCCAGACCACACCATGATGATATGTTGCACCACCGTAGCTACATCTCTACAACTGAATGAAGTGTCTGGCACCTTTCTGTGGCTCTCAGAATGGTTGTCAATACTTAGCACCCATACTGCCAAAAAGTTTTACCTTCCAAAAGAAGGTGCTGTCGGAGTGGTCCTTGACTATACTGATTCCGAGTCCAAGGCTGGAAGTTATTTGGGAGCCTGCTGGGCTTAGACCATGTCAAGCATGAGGTAACATGAGAGGTGATCAAGTTCAGGTAGTCGGGAACATTCCCTGGCACTGCTGTGTTCACTGATTTGGCCTCCGTGTCTCTGGGTTTGGTTTCCTTGTTGTCACATCAGGTCATTGCCCTGGTATCTCGTCAGACTAAATTTCCCAGGAAGCTAGCAAAGGTTGGGATGTTACCTGATTGTCCCTATAGCCTGCAGTTCTTGGAGGATCTTTCTGTGGGTCATAATTTGCATAAGCAGATGTGGTTGCAGCATGTTGTAAGAGGAACTTTTGTATTGATGTATGCCTTGCTAGTCCTTGTCTGATAAACACCTGTGAATGTATGCATGTTTGGAAGTTTTGCTTTGGGTGATGAAGTTTGCCGCCTGTGCTGATCATCTGGGTCCAGTGAAATGCAGCAGTTTGAAGTTTCACCTTCTCCCCACAAGTAGCCATCATTGCACTGAAGTGTTAACGATTTTTTTTTGTCAGGTGGTGGTTTTAGGAGAAGCATTTCTACCATATCCTTCAAATGGCAGCCTTCAGCCTCCCTGTCATACCTTGGGCAGTCACCGGGAGAGGAATGTGTGGGGACTTCAAAAGAGACAAGGCTGCTTTGTAGTCTGACACTAACTATGATTCCTACAGATGTGCCATCCAGCCAGATTCGGTGGCCCGTTGTTTCTCTGAAAACAATAGTTTTCAGAGAAGGACACCCTTTATTTTCTAAGTTGCCTTATCCTTTTTGCTTTTGGCTGTGACGAGCAAGAAGGCATTCATTAGGTAGGCAATGCTTGAGACTTGCTGAAAGGGTTGCATTGTTGTTCCCAAGAGCTGTGTTGAATACATTGTACTAATAAGTAACATTTTGAGCAGCATTTTGTTTCTAAAATACAGATAACATAATTCACCTACTGTAGTTTTTATTTTTAAATTACTACTTTTATGCTAGTCTATGGAGGAAAATAAAGAAAAGGAGGTAGAGTCTGTGTTTCATATGCTAAGTTAAGGAGTAAACTGCAGCGATCTGTAGTAATCTAATTCTTTTCATCTACATGTGAATTCATGGAGAAATTGGAGATTTTTCAGGAGAGCGCAGCAGGCAAATATTTCCTATTTTAGCACTCAGATAAGTGGAAATAAAAATAGGCGTAGCTGGAGGACAGAGAACACTCTTGAAAGGCTGCCTTTTGGGAATATAAAAGGCAAACTTTGGCTTTCTTTAAAATCCAGCTCCAATGGCCTGTGCTGGTGAAGTAGGTGACCTGTAGCTTTGCTATAATCTCTCTGTTTTGGTGCATGTCTAGGTTTCTCACTGCATAGGGTCCCGTATGGAGTGGGAAGTATGTTTTAACAAGGACTGTGCAAGAATTACTGAAATGAAACCTTGCTGGTCAGTTGCTCACTCATTCTTGTTTTTCGTTATTTGTTAAGCGATGACGAAGAGAAAAAAAAATCTCATTTGGAAGGTACAGATGAAAAAGATAATGGGAACCAGACGAAGGCTGTAAGTCGAATTGGCAACTCAAACAACCCATTTCTGGACATCCCTCATGACCCCAATGCTGCTGTGTATAAAACTGGATTTCTGGCTAGGAAAATCCATGCAGATATGGATGGAAAGAAAAGTAAGTATCTTTCACACTTAACATCTCTCTTCCTCGTTATCTCTGCACAGAGCCACTTATGATGAGACTGTGTGGTTCTCAAGGTGAATAGTACTGCTTCATTAGGGGAAATTGCAGCAATAACAAACAACAAAGCAATTGGATTATCGCACTCTCGCTATCAGGCCAGGATTTACTTTGTTCGATCCCATTTGTAGCTACTCTAATGCATGTGCATAATGAGTAATATGATACAGCAAAGCAGTGTGATTCTTTTGTGCTAAAAGAAAATGAAGCGCGTGGTTTACAGAAGAGAAGATAATTTCTAGTGAATTACAACTCTTCTGTAGTAGTTTGATAATTCTCCTTTTCCTTATGTTATACCAGATTGTTTCAAATATTCCTTCCCCTCTAGGTCTGTCTTTAAAGAAAGGCTGGTTTTGATCTCTGCTTGGATAATCCTTTAAGTGTTCCCTTCCCTTCTTTCCCACTCTTGGGTCACATAGCTGACAAGTTCAACAGCTTTTGGTAACAGCCAGAATTATGCCATGCAATTTATCCCTACCCCTTCTTTGTAATAATCTTGCTGTGTCTATTATTTACTTTAATTATCCTCTTTCCTTCTTGTCCTACTTCCGTTCCTAGTGCACTAATTATCAAAGGCCTTTGATTTGACTGGGTGTGTCTTTTGTTGTTCAGTTATCTTCAGTTAGGAGTAGGACTCAATGATCCTTTTGGTCCCTTCCAACTCAGGATATTCTATGATTTTGTGATTTTATCTACAGTTTGTTTTCAGTTCATGGTCTTGGAAACAGCAGAGGCTACTCAGAACATCTGTATTTTTCCCAGTTGTTATTGAAGATCACCTACTAATGGTTCGTACTGTTGGGTTGAATTCTGAAGGCAAAAGTGAACTTTGTGATTGGTTTCCACTAACTGCAACTCTCTGTAGTTAGGCTAAGCTCTTTTGCATTTGCATATTGTGCTAGTATATTTTAGAAGGTACGTTTGGAGGTCACTGTTTTCAACCTGAAGACTGGCAGCTGGACAACTTAATCCAAGCAGAGATGTCGTAATCAAACCGATCAGATTCTTTGTGATGACTGGATGTTCTGAATAGGTTCTTCTTTATTAGACATCTGTTTATTTAACCTTAAGTAATTGTATATGGTTACCATTATTAACTTAATTATAAATATTCAGAATCACTCATTATTCAGTGCACTGGATATTGGCATTTTTGGGATAATCCTTTAATGAGTAATGTAATTAGGGCTGTGCTTTTAGAATTTCCTATATACATCAGAGGCTTGTCTCTCATTTTCATGCAACTCTCGAAAAAGTTACATTCAGACTTTCTAGTCGCAAGTAAAATGAAACTAATTTCTAAAGTCAGGGCTTTTCATATTTCATTTCTTATTGTAATTGTTGCAGGGCCAAGATCAGCTTGTGTGGGATTGCTAATGAGGTGGTGTGATTACATGCTATACATATTTTCTTAAGAAAGGATTACTGAGGGCTAAAGCACTTAACGAGTCTAGAGGAGAAGGACGTAACAGGGGCCAATGGTTGGAAGCTGAGATGAACAAATGCCAATTAAGAATAATGCCCATTGTGTAAGATGAGAACGGTTAACCTCTGGAGCAAGGGACTAATAATTTCTTCACTGCCACTTGGTGTCTTCAGATCAGAATGAGATGCTTTTTTGAGGGTGATGCTTTAGTCGTGTATTAATCTCAGCATAGAGGTCAGCGGATGCTGGTCAGTGGTGAGTGGAGAGTGAAGTTAGATGCTTCTGGTCTCTGTGACTGTACAGCCTGTGCCTTCTCGCCGTGTACCAGAGCTGAATTTCAGACTGGAGCTTTCATGCTGAATTCACCTCCCTGCTCCCCCCGGCCTTTTTTTCCACTGCTTGTTCCTGGGAATTTGTGGGATGGTTATGTTGTCTCTGTTATGCTCTTCAGTGCTAGTTCAGGTTTCTTGAGGGGTGATTTTTTTTTTTTCCTTAGGATTTCATTTGGCTCTCCTCTCCATCCAATTCTTTGGCTTCCCCAGTGGCTGCAGGAAGAGGGGTGAAGCAGCCATCTGACCACTCAGTGCCCACTTGGGTGTGCAGCAGCTGCAAGAGGGAAGGATGCTCTTGGGAGGTGTTGATTTTCAAGCTGTCTGAGCAGTGACTGCCAGCCTGTTTTGGCATGGAGAAAGGGTGTTTCCTACTGAAAACACCGCCACTGCACAGAGCTCTGACATAGCTGTACAAGGGCAGCGTACACCCTCCTGCAAGAGCACAAAGACCAGATCTCTCTGGCCTGTTTTCTGCATTGCTCCTGTTCCTTTCTGATCCAGTCCAGGGCTGTCGTCAGGGTTGTTTTATTACTTTATCTCACAGCAGGTATGTGCAGGCACTGTGCTGAGTTGCATTGTCCTTTGAAAAGGAGAGTACAAAGGAGGTTTAACACAGGACTAATGTAGCTCTCCTGTTGCCTAGACAAAGTGTAAAAATGGATCTGAGTTAAATGGGTTTTCATTTGTTTTCTTTGCAGCTCCCCGGGGAAAGCGAGGCTGGAAAACCTTTTATGCTGTGCTGAAGGGAACGGTCCTGTACTTGCAGAAGGTAGGAGAAATCACTGTCTTTTGGAAAGTAATTAAAGAGGGATAAAGCAGCAGGCATCTTCTCCACTCTCACAGCCCACCTCCAGGTTCCTTTCTCTCTGACACACAGTATAGCTCTTCTCTCTGTCTCCCATCCTGTTTACACACACATTCAGATGTGAATCCTCTCATTGACACCCTCCCTTATTTCACAGTTTCAAGTTCAGTCCCATTGTCCCCATCCACATGTGCACCCTGTCAATTTTAGTTTATACCATTGCTGTCACTCATGACTGACAAAACAGCCAGCTTCATCAGCAAAGACGGTATCATCTCTCTGTGTCTTGCATACATTCCTCTGGGCTGCTTTTAACACTGCAGTTGATATGTATGACTTCACCCTCCTGTAAGGCTGTCCTCCTTTCCAGCCTTTTCTCAGTATACTTTTCTGCAATGCCTGCAAGAGCAGCTGCAAATCAGTTTAACAGCAGCTCTGTCTTGGTAGGAATCTGCTCCATAGCAAAACTGGAGGATACCATTTTTTTTTCTAAATCAAGATAGAAACACTTATTTCTAACAAATTTTATTCCCTGCCAGCAAGAAGTCTAAAAAAAAAAAAGTCAGCTCAAACCCTTCAAGTCTTTTGGTGCAAGCTTAAATGTATTATAATACAGTTTTAACTATAAAATTCTTAAACCGTAACTTCTTTTGGAAAGTGAGATGTATTATATGAGTGAGAACTGACAAAATCAAATAAATGGTAGCAGCTAGGTAGATTTTTAAGGCTTTTGGACCCCCAGTGTAAGTGAAATTTTCTTGAAATAGGTGGTGTCTGTCCACGTTGCCCTGCATTGTAGAATTTTGCTCCATTGAAAGCATTTTTACATTTCCAATGTGTTTTGCGACTGTCAGGAGTGCAAGTTCAAGTGCATACTGTTGTTTCTTCCTCCCCTGCTCTGGTTTTCTGAAGATGTTGGTTTCTTTGGAGGCAGTATGGTGTATGATCTTCAAGAGAAATTAGAATAGTTTGGATCAAATTCTTGCAGCATGTGGTTTATGAGGTGGATGGTCTGCACTCGGTGCCTGTTTGAGAGGGCTGAAATGCTGAAGCAGACAAAACAATCTGCAGGCAGGAGGAAAAGGTTTGGGCTGAAAGTTGGGCATGACATGCTCAAAGCCAGTGCAAGAGACTTGAACGAAGTCTCCCAAATTGCAGCTGACCCTTCCCTCTCTCTGGTCCTGTTGGTGGCAGTATGTTCAGATTTTAGTAAAGTGGCCTGCC
Organism: Cygnus olor; assembly: GCF_009769625.2. Taxonomy (NCBI): domain Eukaryota; kingdom Metazoa; phylum Chordata; class Aves; order Anseriformes; family Anatidae; genus Cygnus; species Cygnus olor. The sequence goes on from NC_049198.1 coordinate 50,445,224, forward strand.
TGGCAGGCTTGTGTTTGCCCTTTCCTGTGTAAATTCTTATCAGCCGCTTTGATTTCTGAAAGAAGTCATATTTAGCAGTTGTCTGAAAAGGCTACATGGCTCCCTAAGAAGTAAGAAGGTTCTGTGTCCATAGCACATGAATTAATTTCTTATTTGATCCTTGAGGGTTGTTTAGTAATTATTCAAGGGAAAGAACTGGAGATGCTATCTATCTTAGAGTCTTAATTAAAAACTTCTGCATGTATCACTGGAATACTAGTTAAAAACACTTTTCCTTTGACAACATGTACAGATGCTGATGTACCATGCAAATTTTCTTCAGAAGTTTGTTCTCGCCACTGTCACCCTCCATCCCTTGGAAAACAAGAGAGTAGTTTCACATCTGACTGCACATTTGCAGAACAAAATGCATTGGTGGAGTTCTTGTTCTCGTTTGCTTGTTTGTTATTTGTGTATCCTGCACTTGTCACAGCACTTGAATTCAGTGATTACAGGGTAGTTACTCTGCAAAGCTGCACTTTCCCACCTAGCTCTGAAACCTCTTTCTCTGAAGCTGCACCACAGTGACAAGGAAGACTTTTAGTTTAGTGCCAAAAATGTTGACAGAGGGGTCTGATGGTAAATGGCTCACTCCAAGAGTGATGGGGCAGCTGTGGGACTCCCTGAGGTGCCTGTAACCCCTGCTCAGCATCAGTGCCTTGTACTACAGCAGTGAAACATAATCTGGTTTCTCTTCAGCTCCAGAAGGTCCAACAGGGCTTTGCTTCAACCCTGAAACAATCTTTGCTCTGTTAAGCTGTGACGTGCTGTCACAGAAGTTGAGGATGACAGGGTTTTAAAACATACAGCTAGACTAACCTTAGTTATAGTAAAAGTCGCTGAACTGTTGTTTACTCCTGGAGTAAACATATACCAGGAGACGGAAATTTTCCTAATTTCATAAAGTTCAGGAGCATTTTAGAACAGCTTGTTTTCTTTGTAGAAATCCCGAACTCTGGTGGTTGTCATGGGCAAGGGATTTCCATGGCTCTGTTTCTCTTCTCTCCTGATTATGTGGTGCTACTGGGTATGGTGCGTGCACACACAGGTTTTCCCTCTTTCTCTCATTATCTATACGTCTGTGGAGGAAACAGCTGTGATGATAGTTTCATTGCACTGAGTGCTATTCAAGCAGAGGAGGGAGAAATCTCACTGTTCTAGGTGCTGTACGCACACAAACATACAAGCCTCTGCACTATTGCTTTCTGTATTCATCTGTAGCTCAGCTGTTTCCTCAAGACACTACTCTAATATAAATATTAACAGCTGTGATTTCCCCATTGGGTAGTGTGGGCCTGATTCTCTTTTCATTCTGTTTGCATCCCTGTCTACATCTCCTTGTTTTGCTGTCAAAGTCCATAGACAAGAGTGGTTCCTTAAATGGTGGTCATTTGAGATTTACAGGTGAGTTTATCTGGGCAGTCTGGTCTCCGTGCTCACTCTTTTTTTTCCTCAATTGGAAGTGCTCCAGTGCTAATTACTGTGCTGCATATTGTTTCTCTTTTTTAATGAGTGATTTGAGAGAGATGGTTTCTGAATTAGTGAGCACAGAAGCCACCGGAGGGGCTCAGTGGAAGCTATCACAATTAGCCAGCTAAACATGCCTGCACAATATTATATAAAATGAGAAGTTTGACATGTTCGGGATATTGGCCCTGACTCTGGACATCCTCAGGCCAAGGTTAATTTCCTGCCCCCTGTTTATAGCAAGAGGAAATTGGAAAGTAGGAGCTTGACAGAATGTCTGTTCGCTAGACTGACATGGGATGTGATGTGCATACAGAAAAGAGGTTTGTACAGAGAGGACATGAGGCTGACCTCACTTCCTTGCTTGAAATTGCTTATGGGCAGGCAGGGCATGACATGGGTCTTCATGTTTTGACTCTGCTCTGAGGTTTGTAACATCTTGGCTCTTTGATGTGGCACTTTATAATGTTCTGGGATTTCAGGTATTTTTATGTAACTTTCCTCAAACGTGTTTCCTCCATTAAATCAAATTAGAGAGAGAGAGAGGAAAAAAAAAGCCATAATGATGTAAAGTGATCAGTGACAAGACTTTCTGAAAGAAGGAATTTTGCATCTGTCACATGCAACTGAGCAGAGATATCCACCCACGGGTACATTGGCTGATAAAAAGCCCATTGCTGTTCTTTGGTCTATCAAAAATATAGAAACACATTGACTCTGGGTCAGCAGAATACGGGAAAGTCATTCGTTAGGAGTCTGAGACAGATGAATTCAGCCTGTAGTTGTGTGCAGCATTCGTAGCAGCCCTCAGTCAATGCAGAGGTCGCATTTCCTTTCTGGCTCCTCATATATTTCTTGCCGCTGTCGTGGTCTAACTTTAGTGAGCTGCCTCTCATTTCAGCTCCACCTCCGTGCTGACACCAGCACTTCAGAGCATGTGCTGTCCTTGATGGCATATGAGATACGGATGTTCCTGCGCCCTTAGCATTCCCTGGCAGTTAAGAAGAGTTGAAGGCCTTAGGGGAGGAATTTTGACAGCGCATTCGCATCCCTCCAACTTTCTCTGAGGCTGGCCAACTACTTGGAGACATTTCCGGTATGCTGATCAGTGCTTTTGGGGAACCTGGCAGAGCCCCAGCTGTCAAGGTAGACGGCAGCCAGCTGATCCAGGAGGATTAGCAAGGATTATCATGGACTCTTTCCCTTGATAAGGAGGGGTTTGAGTCAGGATTGCTTCTGGGGCTGCCCAAATGTGGAGTTGTTCTGGAACAGGTTTAGGCACCAGAGCAAGTTGTGATCATTGAATTCATCTCACAGAGAAGGCTGGGAGGCACCAAGCAAGGCAATAGCTGTCAATGTCTCACAGCAGTTATTTGAGGAAAGCCAGAACATCATGCTTTTGGGATCTAAGTTCACTTCCTGGCCTTGAATTTTGTCAGTGCCCCTGGATAGGGAAGCCAGTCATTTACCCCAAAGCTACTACCAAATAAATCAGCTTTTGTACCCATGATGTAGGGGGCTTGGCCTCGGGGTTTGCTTCCTTCATCTTCAAGATAGGGCTGGGCCAGGTGTTGGACAGCTTCCTGCAGTTCTTGCCCTTTGGCTAGGGACTTTCCCAAATTTTCCATGAAGAAGGTTTAGGGTGTGCCCTGAATGGAAGCAGGCAAAGTACATCATGATCTGAAGATCCCTCCACAACTTGCTGGGACCCATCTATGAGAGAGGAGAGGTATTTGGCTTAGCTCTCTACCATACCTTGAAAACCTAATTTGTCACAGGCGATAAGATTGAAGGCTGTGCTTTGGCCATCTGTAGAACGGTGCCTTTCCATTAGTCCTGCCACAGATCTGTGGTGGGTGGTGCCCTTGTCTGGCCCTCAGTGGAGTGGTTGTTGTGATGATATTGCTGATAAGCTGCCTTTTCCTTGGTGTGTTGGCAAAATGTCCAAGCATCATGTTGTGGTCTGGCACTAGCTGGACCTCTGCAGGGGAGGATGAGAAGATCACAGAGCAGCAGGATACTTTGCCCTCCGTTCTGGGAAGTGGTGGTCACCATGGCTGGTGACCCCCATCCCCTGAAACACATCCTGGAGAGGCCTTGGCAAATGCAGTTTCTCACTGGTGAGAGCACAGATGCCCTTAGCAGTGGCCTAATTGCAGCCTCTGTCTGTGTACCACCAGATAAGCCCTCTGAATCAATTCATGCATGTTAAACAGCTCTTCCACAGGATGAGTACCTCTCTGGGTGTTAAAGTTAATTTTGGCCCTGCGCATGTTTTGTGTTCTGCAGTCTGTTGTGTGCTAAACCTGGCCTCATCACTCTTGTGTTCAAGTGAAGGGATCAATAATTATGACACCTGCAGGGAATTACTGTTGAGTGTTGCAGCCATCATACCCACTCCCTTGGTGGGTGTTTCAGATGAGACTGATTTCTGTGATACATCAAAGGAGAGCAGTAGAGTCAGTTGCAGGCTGCTTTGGCCTCTCCCTAATAAACTTTGTGATTATTTTTACAGGTGCAGCATTGCTGATAAGTGATTTTTTTCCTTAAAAAAGCTGCTGGCTTTCCTTATATTCAGAAAACCATTTATAGTCAGGTGGGCCTTAAACTGAAATTGTGGCTACACCATGGTTGTGCACTCACCCAGCTCCTGTTGCTCAGGAGATCAAAGACTGCTTCCAGGCTGATAACGGCAACGTAGAGGAGTTTGTGTCCCTGTTTTCGATACTTGCTATTAGGAGTGGTACCGTTGTCGTGTCAGGACCATACTGTGGTTGTCACTTGCAGACCCTGCCCAGAGAAGCTGTCCCCTCCTGCAGGACATACAGCTCTGTGCTTCCAAAGAGACTGCGTAATGTGATGTAACTGGGAGCTGACCGGTCACCCAGGATGGTTCCTTTTTGTTTCTGCAATAAAGGCTGCAGATGGGTACAGATCGAAGATGATGTGCAAAGAAGATGTGATGGTGCTGGGTCGTAAGACTGTCAGTGCATTGGCAGACCAGTCACTGCTAGCACTATGCCTCCTTGGTATCATAGCAAAAGCGAGATTTAGATGATGTTGCTATATTTACTTTGTGGAGATTGATAGGAAGGCTTCTGTGCTGTTGAGGGCCTATCTAGAAAGAAGTACAAAGATAATTGAGAAAAATAAAAATTGAGTAGTGGGAGCTAAGAACTCAAGCAGGAACTAGCAGCTGAGTAGTGGAGTTGGAGGACTGTCCATGAAGGATTCCTGAAGTGAAGACAAATAGTCCATAGCTACTGTGATAATCAAATATTCCTTGTTCACCTCTTTTCTGTCGGGCAGGTAGTAGAACTACTTCTCTCCCTTACAAAGAGGCCAAAAAAAAAAAGACACCCAAAAACAAAAAAGGAGATTTAAAAAGCAGTGGGAACTGCAAGTGCTCAAGTCATACTGCATTCAGTTCACATACTTCAGTACTTCTCATGACTATGCAACAAGGTTTTTTCTTAGGTTAAGGAAAGAGGAGTAGCACATGGAGAAATAAGATGCCATTTTTTATCTTGTTAATTCCTGTAGGATGAGTACAAGCCAGAAAAGGCTTTGTCGGAGGAAGATCTGAAGAATGCAGTTAGCGTGCATCATGCGCTGGCATCCAAGGCAACAGACTATGAGAAGAAACCCAATGTCCTCAAGCTTAAAACAGCAGATTGGAGGGTCCTGCTTTTCCAAGCCCAGTAAGTGCTCTCTTTTGATTTGTGCCAATAGTTCAGGAAAGAAAGCGGTTCTTTAGAAGGGATAAATTCATGCCTGGACAAGTTAAAGCAGAGGCTTAAGAGGTTCAATCTGTTTATTTGATCAGAAATAAGATTAAGTAGTGATTTGATTAAAGTGCACAAGTAGTTCATGAGAAAGAAAGATCAGGTTTTAAGAACCTTTTTAATCTAGCTGAGAAAGGAATAACAAGATGCAGCAGCTGGAAGCTGAAGCTGCAGGAAATTCAATTTGGAAACAAGGCACAAACTTTTAACAGTCAGGGTGATTAATCATTTTAACAAATGACCGAAGGCAGTCTTGGATTCTGGCTCCTGATGTCATCAGGACCCAGCCGGATGTCTTTCTAGAAGATACACTTTGGTCAGAAACAAAGTTACTACTTATTACAAGATTAATTTGATTAAGTTCTTCAGGCTGTGATATCCAGACAGAACAGATGACCTGCCTTTTGCTTCTGGCATTAAAAACCTGTGCATCAGTTTTCTACATTAGCCTATTTCTACTGAGATACACATGAAACCTCCTAGAGATCTGCTGGGTACAGAACAACTAAGACCTTAGGACACACATCTGAATTAGGGCATTCTCTGCCTCTGTTTCCTGTGTCACTTGGTTTGGATTAGGAAAAGATGCACGTTAGGGTGAGTTATGGACGCTAACTGCTCACAAGAGCCAAAAGACTCATCAGACTAAAACTTGTTCATGTTCTCACTTTAAAAGTGCCATTGAAGGGGTAGGGAAGATGGAGAGGAGGCTGAGTCAACAGGTTCTCAGTATGTGTTTCTTCCCCAGGAGCCAAGAAGAAATGCAGGCCTGGATCAACAAGATTAACTGTGTGGCTGCTGTCTTCTCTGCACCACCATTTCCAGCAGCAATTGGCTCTCAGAAGAAGTTCAGTCGCCCACTCCTGCCAGCTACCACAACGAAGCTATCTCAGGTGAGCTGTTTTTATATGGAGGGTAGGTGATGGAGATTTCTCTGACTGGCTGGGGCCTGGAGGGTGGTTCTTAACTTTGTTTTGTTCCTGTCAATGCTGGTATTTGTAGGATAAATAGGCTTGCATGGACATCTGCTAGCAGGGTAAATCTCTGCTCATTTCCTGAGCCAAGATTTTAAGTAGGGGGAGAGAAGGAGAAGACTTGAGTATAATTCTTTTATATTTCCAAAGGAAAGAAACAACCACTACTATACCTAGTACTAGATATAGGATTTTTATCCCAAGGGTATAGCTCTGCAGAGTACATTTCAAATACTGTCAGACTGGTGATTTTATGAATTTGAGAGTTTATTGCCACTTGTTTCAGAAGAAATGGATATATTCCTGGGTGTTTGGGTTATTGGGGTGATAAAGGGCGAAAGCTGATTTCATCAGTTAAACATGAATTATATTTTTCCTATAATACTTTTCCGGACTCCAATCCTTATCAGCTGAGGGATTTCTTCTTTTATGTCTATTTATCAACTGTCTCTTACATGAGCATCCATGGTTTTCCCTTGTGATCATATAACCTTTTATTTTCCGCAACAACCTGTGGCAGGGAGTTTCACACATCTATTACTTCTTGCATGAACAAACACCTGCTTCTGCTGTTTTCAAACTGGCTGTGCCTGGTGCTTGCACCTATAGCTCTGTGTACTCCGATGTGATGAATGCCTGCTGTTCCTCCTGCATTGACAGGAACCCACTATTGATTGTGTCAATCAGATTGACAGAATGGCAGAGGGGATAGATCCCAGTCCTAGGTATATAATTTTACAAATAAAATCCTGTAACTTTTAGTCATCTCCTCATGCTGGATTGCTTCTTAAATGCATCTTCGCCATCTTCATAGCTTAGCAACACTCCTTAGAAACCATTATCTCATAATCTGCATTTCCCTAAGAGGGTGTTTTTATGTCGCCCCTGCTTTTTCCCTCTCTGTGGCAATAGCCGTTTTCCTTGTGATGTGGTGACCGACTTTCTATCTTCTATTCTGGGTTAAAGTTTAAAACATGTCTCATACAGGATAATAATAACTTGTCCTTTTACTCATATATACTTTTTATATACTGTTATGGGGTTTCAATAATTTACCCCCAGTCACCAAAAAAAGCCTTTTTACTCATCATTGTTCTGTGTGATTGTTCCATTTAGCACATTGTTTCCTAGTCTCACTGTTTCTGTTTAATCTGGAAAGGGAAAAAATAGAATATAGCCCTGTGGTTTGCATGTTGAAGAAGAGGAGACAGAAAAAGTGAAATAAGATAAGCTGTTTTAGCTAAAGGCGGAAGAATGTTAAGTGTTCAAAGCAGATAAATTCAAAGACAAGCAGAAACATGTCTGCTTTTATCTGTCAGTGCGGAAAAGCTGCCAGCAGGCTGCTTCTCATTTGGCAGACCAAAAAATATGAATTGTCAAATCCCTCTGGTTGCTGTTTAGGATTTCGTGGACTGAATCATGATGCACAGTACTTCTTCAGGGGGCTTTTTCACAGTCAGACAAAAGTCAGGATGCCTTGAGAACATAACATGGGCAAGGGAGAGAGGGTGGACATGACAGGTTGCACAAGATCATTGTAACAAGTTTGCTTTCAGTCTCTGATCTTGGTTAGTCCAGAGGGATGTGACAAAACTATATGTAAAGGAACAACCAGCGTAGAAAGGATCTCGTAGCTTTGTTTGCCTTCTTTCTGAGGGCGTGCATGCACACACAAAAACACCAAAGGGCTGCTGCCCTGGAAATTACAAGTGCCAAATTAATGGCTTCTCAAAGACCTCCTGTCATCATACTGGAGAACTCACTGCAACAGGATGTCACTGAGACCAGCAATTTAGCATGAAGCAAGAAGTGATTGGATACTTAAAGAAAAAACAGCAGATCCAGGGTAGTTACTAACAGCAACAAGGATTTTTGGCAGTCAATAGAGATCAGTTCGAGCCCACCCATGTATAGGCGGAGGCAAATTATCCCACATATTTCCTTCTATGGTCCTCTTGCAAAAAGAAAGGTGAAACACAAGATTAGCTGGGAATCAGCTGTTGTCCTCTGTAGAAGTTTTCCCCTTTCTGCTCTTTTCTGCAGCTCTAATTCAGTGAGCTAAAAGGCTCAGTCCTTGGTGTGACTCAGTGCGCTGCAGACATGTCTGATAGAGGCTTGAAGCTGCAAGCTGCACATCCACACCACTGGGGGACAGCTACTGGCAGCAGTCCCCTCTTCTGAGGCTAGGTAAATATTTGTTATCTGAGCTGGGTGCTACCTGCTGTTTTGACTCTGCCTAAGTCATTGAGGTTTGCATGATTGTGTCTATATTTTGGACTTACCTAAATCAAACATAATTTTAGATCCAAGCCTAGAGATGGCCAGAAGGCCATGCAGCAGGAGCTGGAAACCTTCTGAGCTGATGGAAGGTTAGCTGACAGATGGACTGGAGGAAGTGAGTGGGCCTGGGATTATGATAAAGGAAATTGCCTAGAAAGAGGGAGTAGCAGCTCCTCGCTCTCTCCAACTGCACAGTGGGAAAAAAGCTGGTAGCAGCTTAGCAAAATGAGATACCTTTTTAGGAGAGGACAACCCTTCCTTTCCTGGATTCATTGCATTGTTCTGAACAAATGGAAAACACAGACTGGAGAGCATTTGGTAGTATAGAAATGGAAGTGAGGACCCTGTCCTCTCTGTCCTGTAAGGAGCTACTTTTATATTGCAAAGACCTGAGGCAGGGTCTCTGCGTGTCTCGTTCTGCCCTCGGTCTGACTCTGTATTAACAGCCTTAATTAATTTGCCAAAAATGTATTAGAGCAGAAGTGTCATGTTGTCAGTAATGCTCTACAGCAAGCTGCTTCCGTTGCTCTCAGCAAGGCAAGAGATGACAGGTTTGCTATCCTTCCCAGTGGCATCTGCTCACTGCTGAGTTTTTCTGCAAAGTTGGCCACTTTGCTTGGATGCCTTTGAGAGAGCTACTGGGGACAGGGGATTGGGAAAACAGTCCTGATCAATCTAATTAAAATCAGTTAAGGGAAAGAGAGAAAGAAAGAAAGAAATTACTTGTTATTGTACAAGGATCTCTCTTTACTTTCCTTTGCTTATAGAATATTTTATATTCTGTAATTTATGTGCCTCATGTGTTTCTGAAGGATGAACAGCTGAAATCCCATGAAGCTAAGCTGAAGCAGATCTCCACTGAGCTTGCTGAACATCGCTCTTATCCTCCTGACAAGAAGCTGAAAGGAAAGGAAGTAGATGATTACAAACTGAAAGACCACTATCTGGAGTTTGAGGTATGTATGGGAAACATTATTACTTTTACTTTTTAGGTGTGGATGGAGCTGGTCTCATATTTGTGATACAATCCAGGAGTTCTTCATTTTTCACCTTTACCCACCGAGGAGGATATTCTTTTTTGACAGATATGTCACAGCAATCCCAGAAGTTGGGATGTGGTTCTTTCTTTTGATAAAGACATCCTGTGAATTTGGCTGTGGGCTTAACTCCTTATCTATAAAATGGAAAAACATGACCCTCTGTCCCTGCCTGTTTTATCTCTTCGAAGACGAGACAGTTCCTGCCTGAAAAGCTTGTCATATGTTGTAGGACTACATGTTGTGCGCTGTGGTGGGACTCCAGTCGTTACCTGGAGTTACTGCATTGTGGAGTAATGCAGATCATAATGATTATCTTGCATATCTTGTATGTTCTGAAGGAATAGCTCTTCTAAAACTTATGTTATAGGCGTGCCTCTTGAGAGCTATTTGTGTTGTCTACCAGTGAGCTAGACATCAGGATGAGCAGGTGAAGGGTAGAATTAAAGATCATAGGAGTGACTGATGCAATTTAGGCAGCTGTACGGGGACATTGTTCTGAGATTCTGACAGCAGCTTTTATCTTTTACTGCGTCTGTCACATCGTAGGACTATGTGGGAAGGGTTGGGCAGCCCAGCAGATGGCTGGTGCTTTTCATGGCTGCACCTTTGAGCGTTTTCCCACAGAACTGCAAGTCATTGTTGCCTTGGATCTGAAAGGATCTTAAGGCAGGCACTGCCTTACAAGGAATATCCGCATACTGAAGAAAGAGCAAAGGTATTTTCTGTTATGATCCATAGAGGTTCCAAGAGATTAAAGTTTATTGGCTGTGTTTGCAGAGAGAAAGGTCCCTTAATCAACTGCTGACAGAGACAGCTGCCTTCTGCCTGGAAGGAGAGAATTCTTCATGGGAATGAGCATACCAATTTGACAGTGGAGTAGAGGAGTCCTGGAGCAGGGACTTCTGTGGCTCCTGGTTTTCGTTCAGGCTGTAACTGATATTCTCTTCTCTATCTCGGGCAAAGGGTGTGTATTTTAGTGGACTGAAAAGCTCAGAGCTCTCTCCTGTATTCCCCAGACATACGAACAGTTCTGACTAAGGCTGTGGCTTAGTGAAACTCCATCCAGGTAAGAAGTCAGGGGACCACCAAAAGAGATGGTGGAGGTAACACAAGCCTTCAGAGCTGAAGTAAGCCTCTCACCATGTATTATATGTATTATTATTGTTTTGGAGGGCCTCTTTTTGCTCCTGGGTTGACTGGCTGTGTACTTTTGCTGTTGCAGAGGAAGGTTGTAGCCCCTTGTTTTGAGTTTGATTTTGCTGTAGCTCTGGGCTGCTGTTGTTGCATATGGTGAGCTTGAGATGTGTTCCTGATGTTTTGTAATGGGAGCACAGTTGGCCAGTTTGATTTTCCACATCCCACATATATGAAATGATCTGATAAACAGTCAAATGAGGAGGTGGTGGAAAGGGCTGGTAAGCGAAGGGTACACAATGATGTGAAGAAGAAAAACTTCATAATCAACAAAACAGGGCTAAAGCAGGTTCATCTCACACATAGTACATAATTAAGGAAGTGCCCACAGGACAACATTATAGGGAAAGCTCCCATACCCTTTTTGAGAAATCAGTACAGCTAGATGCCTCTGAAGTGCCAGTGCACTAATGCATACAGCATGGGAAATGAACAGAATAAATTAGAGATCTGTGTGCAGTTGCAGGCTACAATCTCATTGGGACCACAGATATTTGATTGGATAGTTCACACAACATGAGTGCTGCCATGAATGGATACAGGCTTTTTAGGAAGGACAGACATGGATGGAGTGGAGGGGGAGTCACACTTTATGTGGGTGAGCAGCAGGATCACATGAAGCTTTGCGCAGGGAAGGGTAACGAGCCAGCTGAGATCGTGTGGGTCAAGATTAGTGTGCACACCAAGACCGGTGATATTGTGTTGGTTGTCTGGTAGGCCATTTCAAATTTCTGGAAGAAGCCTTGTGTTTGCAGGCCCTGGTCTCCTGGGCAATTTCAACCACCATGATATCTGCTGGAGAGACAACACAGCAGAGTGCAAGCAATCCAGGAGGTTTCTGGAGAGCAACAACAACCTCTTAACACAGGTGGTCGAGGAGCAGACAAGGAAAGGCACTTCGCCGGACCTCTTATTTATGAGTAAGGAAGCAGTGGTTGGGCATATGAAAGTCAGGGACAACCATGGCAGCAAGTGACTATGAGATGTGGACTTCAGGGTCCTGTAAGGAGATGTCAGATTAAAGAGTAGGGTCACAGCTGTGAACTTCAGGAGAGCTGACTTTGGCGTGTTCAGGGAACTGCTTGGAAGAATCCTATGGGATATAGCTTTGGGGGAAAGAGGGCTCTAGGAGAGCTGGTCAGTTTTCAAGTATCATCTCCTTCAAGCTCAGGAATGCTCTACCCTGATGAGCCAGAAACCAAGCAGAAGTGGCAGAAAGCCTTCATGGATCAACAGGGAGCTCCTGAAAAAAAAATCAACCATAAAAATGTACAGAAGTGGAAGCAGTGGCAAATGACATAGGAGGAATATAGAGGTACTGTCCAAGCACGTGAGGTTGAGTTTAAGGAAGTCAAAGCCCAAGTGAAGTTGAATTTGTCAGAAGGTGTGAAGGTCACGAAGAAAGGTTTCAACGGGTACATTAGCAGCAGAACAAACAGGGAAAATGTGTCCTAGCTGGAGCCTGTGATGAAGTAGGGGGACCTGGTCACAAAGGACAGGGAAAGGCCAAGGTAGTCAATGTCGTCTTTGTGTAGGTCTCTACTGGTAAGACTAGCCTTCAGCAATTGCAAGACCATGAGCCCAATGGGAAAATCTGGAGCAAGACTTATACCCTTGGGGGATGAGGATAAAGTCAGGCAATAGTTTAAGCTGGATACGCACACATCCATGGGATCTGATGGGTCGCGCCCATGAGTGGAGCTCTGAGGGAGTTGGATAATGTCATTGGCAGGCCATTCTTGTTTGCCTTTGAAAGGTCCTGGTGATCAGGGGAGATTCCTGAGGAATGGAGGAAAATAAATTCCTATCTTCAGCAAGGGCGAGGTACAGGGAACTACAGGGTGGCTAGATTCTTCCCCATCCAGGTAATAGGTGGTAGAGCAAATTCTCCTGGAAATCTTTTCCAAAAGCATTACAGACAAGAAGGTGACTAGCAATAATCAGTATGGATTTATGAAGGTGAAATTGTGCCTGACCAATGTGATAGCTGGTTGAACAGCAGTGATCAAAGGGTTGTGATCAATGGCATAGTCAGTTTTGAACACAGCACTCAGGTGTGCACATTTAAGCCACACACTTACCCTCCATAGGGGTGCTGTGCAATTTAGGAGAGCAAAAGAGTTTCTTGGGTTTGGGCCCTTGACTCAAAGTTTATTTTCTATCACTCCTGGAAGCACGATGAGTTAGGATGAAACATAGGCTATAGTGTCTGATGGTTTGGAAGGACTGATAGAGAAAGAGGTTGTTGTGTGTGTGTGTGTGTTCGTTTTGTGTTTTCTGTCAATTTTATTTAGAGAATTATGTCTCAGATTCCTCAGTACAAAGCAGAACCAGTATAGCACAGGAAACAAAAGATATCTTCTCCCCTAGTGAGACCCTTGAACAGCAGTCAAACTGCATGGTTCAAATCTGTGACCAGCACTGCAAGAATGCCTGTCTAAGCAGGTAAACGGTGGTACCAACTTCAGCTGGGTGTGAGACAGTGATTCAAGGTGCAGCTGTGCAGTGCTGAATTACCTTCACACTTGGCACAGATTTCACAGACCATGTTCAAGTATCAGTTCAGCAGTTTGGAGAGAAAAAAAAAAAACGAGCTATACAAAAATCCTGAATGGAAACTTTCCACCAGTTTTGGGATTTCCACACCTTTCCTTCAGAACAAAGTGACAAAGTCAGTCAGGAACTGGTGATGGACTTTGCTGCATGAGGTTACAGCAAAAGGACAAGAGGCAGGTGAGGCAGTATTTTGTACTTGTCTCTTTCAAGCAGAACCTGCAGGCCAGACCTTTCATCAGTGTACAAAGGTCCAGACTCGTACATCCCCAAGCACAGCAAAAAGGACCTGTTAGTTCCAAAGGAAGCAGCATAGTCCCATTAGGGAGGAAGAAGCAAGATTCCTTTTCAGTAGGCTCTTGTAATTTCTTTTCATTCAACCACCTGAGTTCTTATTCCTGATGTAATACAAGAGATGGCATTTCCTTGTGAGGGGAGGTGAACAAGGAGTTGCCTGGTCCTTGCTCAGGGGTGTGTCCTTGATCATTTTTCCTTGCTGGTGCTTTTGCTTGTAAAAACCAAGCAAAGAATGTTTCCTCTTTGTTTGTTGTCTGAAAAAGTGCTACTCCAGGTTATGATTGCTCAGAATGGCAAAGTTATGAGCGAGAGATGTTTCAAGCACCGTCAGTGAGAGGTGAAGTCAGAAATCTGATGGATGGCTGTCTCATCTCATCTTCGTTACATACATTCAGTCTTCAGAAATATGTACAGTACATACATTGTCTTCAAATTGCAAAAGCTTTAGAACATTTTTAATCTGTCTTATTTTCTTGACAGAATTTTTCAGATTGCTTTCTTTTAAGGAAAAATTCCCACCAAATTGAATACATAGCTTCAAATGTCAGACCATTAAAAGAGCAAGTTTGCAGCTGAAATCAATTGAGAAACTTTCAGGTGCATTGCTTATTTAAGACAGAAATCATGAGCCCACAGAGTCCATGGTAAAATGGCCACTGACAGAAGTGCAGGGAAGAAACTGGTCCTGGATTTCTGTTCTTATTGCCAGGTCTTGTGACCCCAGTGGTGTTTACTGGACCAACAACAACTAAAATTCCATATGGCAGTAATGTTCTCCTCTCCCTTGATGAATATTATGCTGATACCGGGGTTAGAGCACTGTCTTGGCTTCTTTTTTTTTTTTTTGCAGTGGCGGCCCATTCGTTGTGTGATGAATCATTCATCAGCCCAGTGCATTGTCAGATTTCTGCTTGCTGTTTCTCCATTTCCTTTCATATTGAATGACACATCTTACCTGCTTACTGTCTTTGTCTCTGGAGCTCCAAATACGGAATTGATAAGAATGCTTTTTTTATTTTTTTAGGTGTATTCTTTTATGATCCTCCTCTATGTGGTTTTGTTTATTCAAAGGACTCTTTGGAAACACAATCACATTTTCTTTTTTTTTGCTTTATATTCTACTCTTCAAAGTAGTTGCAAAGATTTTATTTTTTTTTGCCTGTAAATAAGTATTATTACCTGGTATTTTTTATTTTATTACAAATTGGAAGAATTTTCGCTAAGCACTTTTTGCTTAGTCAGGAACATAACAGTTTGGCAGCTGTTTTCAGTGGAAATATTTATACTTCATTTCGCCGGCCCCTATCCTACTGAGATCACCTTCATTACAATGCCTGCATTATGTCTTTAGTGGTTATGTCACGGTCGGGTTATTGAACAAATGCCAAGGGGTGGGTTGCTCTGTTCCCAACACCTCCTGCTCCAGGTAATGGTTTTGAGGCCCCGTGGTGCTCTTTTGTTAATCTACTTTCAATTTGTTGTTTGCTGAGATGTTCTGTGCGGAAAGGTGTTACCGTGACACAATAGAGCAAAGTCTTCCCATTGGAACAGGAAAGCTCCACTCCAGAGAAGGAACTGGAGCAAGCAGGAATGGGGCATGGTAAAGTGAAGAAAATGAAAACGTCTGGACAGAGAGCACCCTTTATCATTCATCATTAGCTGTCCTGTCAGGGGAATGAATATTCCCTGCTGCTCTCACATCCCTCTCATCTGCTTCTCCTTCTCAAAGCGTGGCATCTTCTCAAGGGCTCAGCGGTGGCTGAGCTGGAACAGTTTGAGATTAAAAGGACCCTGCTTTGGTTTCTACCCCTTGGGCTGAATTCAGAAAAGCAGGACCCGCTGATGGGAATGGAGGGTTGCAGGGGGGAGATGTAGCCATCCAGAGCATGATTCTTGTTGTCCCTTAGTCCATTTTGCTGCACATTAACTCCATGCTTTCTTCAGGCACGTAATGTCTCAATATATGTGAGCATAGGAGGTGACTCAGCATGACTAAGGTCAGCAAGCTCTTGCTTGGTGTTGTTACTCAGAAATCACCATGCACTCCCGCTAGGCGAGAGCCACCATTCAGCAGAGCACTGGGATTTGTGTGCTGCAGAACTGAGTGCCTTAAATTGCACAGCATCCCTAGGCACAGCCTGACTGAAATCCTTTTTGCACAGTGTAATTTACATTAGCCACCATTGTTCACATCCATATTAGACTCCTAGCTTTCAAGGCCCGTTGAAACCATTATGTTACCTAGACGGTCTCTCAAATGCTTCTGCAGAATTTCTCCTAGACTGATTCGGGCCTTTCTTTTCATTTCCCAGAAAAATCGCTATGAGATTTACGTTGGCCTCCTGAAAGAAGGGGTGAAGGAGCTGCTGAGCGGAGGCGAGAACGACGCACCAGGATTGAAGAAATCCCACTCGAGTCCGTCGCTCAATCAGGAGTCTCCAGTTAGTGCCAAGGTGAAACGCAATGTCTCGGAGAGGAAGGACTACAGGCCAGAAACACCCAGCATTAAGCAGAAGGTCACTTAGGGTGGAAGTGATAGCTAGGGGAACAGCCATGCAGCAAAGTACCGGTGGTCAAAATTTTTCCATTTAATAACCTGTCATTCACAAAATTAAGTGCATCTGCCTGAATGGGGTGTTAGTGACATTTTCTATTGTATATTTTGCTGTTTCTGTGCAGATTGTGGGAGATGTCTTTGCTCCTGCTTTGCTTTGCTTTGTTAATTTATCATTTAGCAATTGAAGCATCGGGACTTTTTTGTGTTCTGTTTTTAAAGGAGCTGGGGGAGGGGTAGAGCGCTGTGACGTATATTCTGTCTCTTCCCCATTTATCTCCTCCCATCGGCACGTGGCTTTCATCTCTCAAGTCACTTGTCACTTTATTTACGTGGTGGGTGGGAAAAGTAACTGGACAAATGCTGCGGTGTTGTGAATGTGAGCTGTAGCTGTGAGAAATTTGTGCAAACGGGCAGCTGCAGAAGGCTGGATAGAATCTAGGGTGCTGGGAACATTGGTTTCCTGACGACGCAGAGCGTGTTGGTACTGGCAATTAGCAGTGGGTGCTACGGTAAATAGTCGCTGTTGCTTATTGTTACTACGTTGACCCTGGACCCACAAAGGCAAAGGAATGCAACCTGGAAATCTCTGGCAATGCTGGGATGACAGCATTGGAATCATTTGTTTGCTTCTTTCCAAGCAAAAAGTCTTCTCCCGAGTTAGCAGGCTGGGGGGTATCCAAACCTGTCGTGTCTCTGTGGTCAGGGAGATGAGGAGTTACCCGGTTGGGATGAACCTGGGTTGCAGAGGTGGCTGCTGCGGGTGTCAGCCACTAGCATTGTGTTTTAAAGACAAAGGGCCTCTGTGTAGTTTTTAACTATACACTCTTCACTTAGCTGCTATATAGAGCCTTATGATACGTTGTCCCCCGATGCTCCCCTTTCCAGGAGTTCCCTTGTTGGTATGTGCAGATGTATGCAATTTCTCTGATAGTGACAGTGCACTTTGCCTTTTCTCTTCAGAAAGGGATTCTCCTCAGCTACTTGTTTTTCTGCTTTAGTTCGTATAGAGGTGGAAGAGGCTGGTGCAGACTGGAGAATGGTATAGACGTGTCGTTGCTCTGGGCCAGGGTTTGATGCCATCCTGGCTCCTCCACGCCTGGAGGCCAGCACAGGGCTGCCTCAGCTTTGGCAGATCCTATCCTCCACCTGCGGGGAGCCAGCCTGCCCTGCAGCTCCAGCATGTCCCACTTCAGGCTTTCAGAGGGAGGCAGAGGCCAGGGAGAGGCCACCACGGGCAGAGCTTTCCATACCTCAAAGCCGTGCTTGGTCCGCAGATCCTTGGGGTGTTTGGCAGTCTTGAGTCACAGGGGTCAGGGGAGTACAAAGATGACGCAGAGATCGTTTTTCTGTTTCCCAGCCCCTCTCAACTTGGGGCAGCTTGGCACTGCAGAGAACACTGGCTCACCTGGTACTTTCCACGCTCAGTTTTAATCTCTGATTTGACACTGGCCTGCTGTGTGAGCTCGGACAGGTCTCTCCCTCTTTGCCTCACCCATCCCCTTTGCAGCATAGTATAAGCATTCTGGCTTTTCTCACAAAGCACCTTGAGAGGTGGTGTTCAGGGCCAACTGAAAAACGTTTGTTGCTATTATTTTTGTTGGGCCTGGTGCAGGGTAGCCGTCCTGATAGAAGTAATTCTTAATGTGTAGAGAAATGTCCAGATCAATGCAAGGACTGTTTAGAAATGTGCTGGTATTTCCAGCCTGATAGGGCCACACATCAAAAAAAAATTACCATCTGACGGGATTTGTGCTCTGCCAGACTTCCCAAAGGGTCCAAGTCAATTAGTCTAGCTTATTGAACTGCCAGCTCAGTGGGCAGAAAAGGGAGCAATCAAAGACAGAGGGACCCGAACAGGCACCGCGTGACTTGCCTCCCCCGCTGAGGACCACCATGCAACGTCTCTCCCGATGTTGTGCTCACCACGGGCTGTAACAAAGATGTCGTGCACTCAGATGCCAGGAGGTGTTGAAGCGAATCGATCCTTGCAGTTGCAGCCCGGCAACAGAATCGGATGGGACTGATTCCGCGCGTGGTGATGGGACACACGCACATGCGTTTGGCATCTGCCACTTGGAGTCAGGAGGCCAGCACCTAACCCTAAAAACTGCAGAGATCTGAACAGAAACTGTCAGCGCTTACTAAGCGCTGCGGCTTTAGAAGTTGCGTGTGGTTTTGGTGGAGCAAGCCTTCAGTCCTCCTGCTGAAGGAGAGAGATGCCTTCTTTTACTGGGGCATGCTGCACTGGGAGACTCCGTGCAGACAGGTGCATGGCAGTGCTTATCGGAGGGGATTGTTTGAATTAATTGTGTGTGGTAGATAAACAGCTCGTGGAGGGGAAACAGAGCCAGGAGATCCCTGCAGCTGTTCATCGTACTCTGGTGGTTTTAAACAAACAATCAGAAGAGAGAGGTTATACTGGGAGGGAAAAAGACACATGGGGAATGCCGAGTGCATATTTGAGAAGAAAACTTGTCCAGTCTTAGATAACGGCATTTCACAGAAAGCATGCAGCAGAAACAAAAAAAAAAAAAGAAAAGGTGCAGATGTGTAAATGGGCCTTGCTTGGATGTCAGGGCGGGGTTGTCTGGATGAGCTTTTCAGAGGCATCCTGGAACACACCCAGCAAACCTCTTGTGATATTGAGTGCAGTGCTTTAAAAGGCGAAGAGGTGACATTTAACTTTTTTCTCAGCTTTTAAAACGCTCTGCTGCTGTAGACTGGAGTTAAATTGCTGAACTCAAAAAAAAAAAAAATTCCTGTGAAATGCATTTCCCAGCTTTGACACAGAAACTGGTTAATTCCTTTTCAAAGTCACTGCAGAGGAGATGATTTGAAATAACAGGAAAAGTCAAAAAGTAAGCTGCAAAAATGATTTTTTTTCAGTTTTTGTTATTTATTCTCCATTACCAGGTGTACTTGCAAATGGATTGGGGTATAATTTTTAAGTCTCATCTGTGCTTAGCAAATGCAATTTTTCACTGCATTTTTTAGCAATTAAACATTTGTTGAACTTGGAGCACCCTCGGTGAGACTGTTGAGGCGTGCAGATTAGTTTACTGAGAATGTCAGGTTCTGCTCAAGTTTTAATTAATGTCATTTTGCTCCATTGCTTTACAAATTCTAGGCATCCCAGGCACCCATGTGAATATGCACATTTCAGAGGCCAAGAGAAAAAGGAGATCCTGTCGTGAATGCCTAAGCCTCCTGGACTCCCTTAGGAACAGGATCATCTGCTGAGCAGTACTGTCATTTGTTTTTTTTTTTTTTTTTCCCCGATGCTATTGTAAAGGGTGGGTGCAGATTCTCCAGGGGTGTCAGCGGTGCATCTTGTTGGGTGGCGCCACGGAGAGTCTGGCCAGATGGCTTTGCATGGTACCCAGTGCCCTGCCTTTCTTTGCCGAATGTTTGCCTTTATTAGAGATCAGTGTTTGACCTCAGTGACTCAGGAGCTCCCGTTGCAGCGTGTAAGGATACTCTGCTGATTTCCAGCCCTCCCCTGGACCCCTGCATGCCTGGCTGTCCCCACCGTGCACCCGATCTTGGTATCATCTGAGCAGCCTGTGGCTTTCTGGGGATGCTAAACGTGAGCAGGAGTTACCTGAGGCTTGTTTTGGGACACCTTCAGCCCAGGCAGAGCTGTGTCTGGATGCTCAGTGATAAGATCTTGCAGTGCCTGCTCGCTCAGCTGCAGCTGGCAGGCCACTGCAAGTGTGTGTGTGAGCATGCAGCCCCCAAGCCAGCCTTTGCGTTGGTGCTGCTGGGGAGGTATCGCCCTTCCTTGTCATCCTCCCTGCTGCAGCCTGGCACCTGGAAGCCTCTGCTCAGGCAGAAGCTCTGCCCCCACGTCTTGAGAGGGGGGATGCGAGGAGGGGAGCTGGGCTGGGCCAGGAGAGACCCGTCCTGCTCCGAAGCACTGCTGATTGCTCACCTTCTGTGTGGACTCCTCTCCCAGCTGAAGGAGGAGCGGCAGGAGGGTCTGGACATGACAGCAGGGAGGGGAGGGAGAAGCACAAAGATGCCTTCCCTCCCTCCGCTCAGCAACCAAAGCAGGTGAGATACTCTCCCAATGCCAAAACTGCGCTCTCCTTCGTAAGCCGGTAGGATGCTGGGATTTTTGTTCAGCAGCATCGTGAAAGAAAATCTCTGGGCTGGCTGTGTGTTTGTATGCGTCTTGCAGATAAATCATGCACGGACCAGTGAACATGACTGCAGCTTTTTAATCCAGTATTTATGTTGTGTCTTTAATTGATGTAGAGAGATAAGTCAGCCAGCCGGGTGATTAACGTAGCGGAGCTGTGGGGGAACGCTGTTCATCTGTGACTCCGACTCAGACACTTTTTCATCTATAGCCAGCCACTTGTAAATGGTTACCAGAAGCTTTCTAAGGGCTGTAACAGCTCATCCCTTAGGTGCTTTCTCTTTGATCCTGCCTGCTCCCAGGGTGCAGCCTGTCCAACTTCAGGGGCTCTTCTGGAGCACGGTGTGCAGCAGAGCCCTGCTCTAAGCAGCAGTTTGAGCTAGCTGACCTCCAGAGGCCCCTTGTGACCTGGATTGATGGGTGACTTTTCACAGCTCCAGTGCCTTCCCATAATAGGCCGGTTGTTCTTCTGCCTAGAAACCATCAGGCTTTTTTGTCTCACCCGAGTGGGGCTGGGTTCCCACTTGGTTAGAGCATCTCTTTGGTGAGGAGGTTGTTGCGGCAGTGGAGAAAGTCAGAGGTGGCAGGATTATCACTGCCTTTCTGGAGGGATTGCACTGCAGTGTTCTTCTTGAAAGCGGGGAAGGCTTTTCTCTGCAGACAGCTTACAGCTTACCCATGTCTGCATTCTCCATCCCTAAATCAATTTTGGCCTTATCGCAGTTAGTCTGACAGCTCCTCCTCCTTTTCTGTCAAGCTGCTCCTGTCTGTCATCTTAGCACCTCAGCTGCTTCTGTGTAACAGGTCTCTTTCCTTCCATGCTTGCAGAAATCCAGAAAATTTGACTGTCCCATCTTGCCTTGAGAAAACCTGCTCCGAGGCAGTACTGTGTTGAATGGATAACCTTTTGAACAGCTTTCTCATTCTGCTCGTTTGTAGCTTGTATTTCCAGCCACGGTTATAGCTGGGAAGTGTGAGACAGAGTTTCAGACTTCTGTGATCCTTGTGTGTTGTGCTGCATGGATGCAAGGTCCTCCTCCCACACTCAGACCAGACACTTGTGACATTCCTAGTCTCCTTTCCAAAAATCTCAGAGGCAGAGGCAGCCTGTGCTGTGCTGTGGGGAAACTTTGACACGCTGTTTTGCAAGGATTTGGGTACTTTCCAAATCAGATCATACATTTTGCAACCTTTCAGGGAGCTGTGTAAAAAAAGGAGAAAAAAAAAAAAAAGATGCCATTTTCAATCAGTGCCCCCCAAGCACAGAGAGATGGTATCCAGAAACACCATCTGCTTTTGCAGAGGCATAGGCAGTATAAACACCTTATCTGCAGCAGTCTCACAGGTTGCTGCTTGTTCGAACTTTACCCAGTGTGGCTCTCCCCGAGCTCTGGGGTGTCATGTCTGCTCTGAGAGGGCAATTCTGCAGTCCACGTTTCACCAGTCTCCCCAGAGCATGACTGAAGCTCCTCAGCTTGTGTCCTGGTGTCAGCTGCCTAGGCTGCCGAGGGGGGCAAGCCAAAGAAGCTGTCTCAGAAATTTCTTTGAAAGAGCTGGTTGCCAGCTTGTGCTTTATGGAGGGTATTTTTAGTGCATGCTCACGCAGTATGCCTGGCCTCTCCTCTCCTCTCTCTGTGATCTCTCCCAGCAGCATAAGTGTAGTACAGTGAACTGCTTTACTTGGAGTTTCTGAGCATTTGCTCCGGCAAGAAGAGGCTTTGTCAGCCTCCAGAGAAGCTACATTCCCCAAGCTGAGCACCAGTGCATGGGGCCATCTCCCATACGGCCAGTGATACCATAAGAAGACACTCGGAAAGCCAGTGCCACCCTCCATGTCTGGTCACCTTCTGGGACCTGGGCAATAGCGTTCTCCATCATTGCCCTCAGTGCTGGGGGAAATTAGAAATGCCAGCTTCCTTTTCCACGTACGCTCTGCTGCTTAGGGAACTAGCCCCGATCTGTGTCGCCAGCTGCTTCTCTCCCTTGCGACTGCAGCACCCTCATCCAGGGGTGTCACGGCCTCAGTGTGAAGAGGCTCGTTTAAATTCAAGCAAGGAGGAGAGGTGGTCCTGGGGAGCTGTGTCTGGAGGCCTTCTGTGAAAGTCGGCTCTCCCGTTGGCAACATCCAGCTGAGCAGTGAAAGGAGGCCAGCTCAGCCCTGCCTGAGTGGAGGTACCTTGCTCATTTGTTGTGTGAGCTGCACTGAGGCTTTAGGTTAATTATTTATGAGAGCACTTCCTTAACAAGCGCAAGCAACAGCTTTCCCAAAGGCTGCACAGTTGACCTGACTTTGCTGCCATGGTCAAAAGGAGCAAATATAGGTCAGCCCGCAGAGCTTCTGTCATCCCCCTTTGAGCAGTGAAGTATTCTGTAAAAGTTATAAATTTTTAAACAATGAGGGACCTACCATGGCATCTGCTGTTACGTCTGTGCCAGGAATCAGCTAGGGTACAGGCCTGAGGTTTATTTGGACTGAGGAGAAGTACATCACTTAGCAGTGCATGTGCTAAAAGTGCTACAAATTACAAGGGCACGACTTTTCTCTGACATAAACCTTTGCAATTAGCAGTCACTTTGCAGTGACGGTCCTGTGTGTAATTCACCTAAACTAAACCAACACAACAAGATAGCTTTTGTTCAAGCAAGCAAGGAAGGTTTCAGCTTTGCCTTGTGCCGAATGAATATCCTTTGTAGCAGCTAGCCAACTGCTATGGAGATGTGTTTGACATAAAGTCCTCTGACTCCCTGGAGCCTCTTGCTGGGAATAGGGCGGTCTGCGGTACCCAGTCTGTCACTTCACCAGGCAAATGCTATCGATGGTGAAAGTCTGAAGTCACTTACACACTTGTGAAAACCTCATGCTCAGTGCTGTTGAGTTCTGAAAAACTGTAGGATGAGAACAGGGATGGGTCTTTTTTTGTTGTTGTTTCTTGTTTTGTGTGTACATATTCATGACAACTATGTCCTCTTATTTGAGGCTAGGATAAAACCTTGGCTAAAAGAACAGAGTTTTTTGGCAGTTTGAAAACTTTAAAATCAATACTCTCTGCGTGAGGTACAATCTGAGGCTTACAGTACTTGGTGAACGTGTTTAAGTGATGCCTATAGATGTGTGTATGTGTTTCATAGGTATAGTATGGCTTCTGTGGCTCAGCACTCCAAAGCCTGCTATTCTTTTCTGAAGCTTATTTTTGTCGAAGCACTTAAACAGCTGCAAACTTTGTTAGGATGCTTGTTGTTCTAGTTCTCAAATTAGGTTAAACAGTCATCAGAGCTTTTGCAGATTTAGGGTATCCCTTGAGCTGCCTTGATCTCCGTGTGTTGTCCACCAGGGGCTGCCTGTTGTTCTGCATGTTGAAAGCAAAGGCACGTGTCTGAGAGTCTAAGCGAGGATCACTGGGTGGTATTTTCTGCTAGCTCGACACTGGGCTGTCTCCCTGGTGGTGTCAGCTGATGCCTGCTCCACGAGCATCCATGCCTGATTCTTCTGAAAATCACTCTGGGGATCTAATATACAGCTTTACTTCTGAAAATGTTGACCTCGCTCTGTGAAAATTCAGCAAGGGGACATCATGTCCAAAAGTGTCCAAGCAGGACAGGTGCCTGTGATGTCTCCTGCAGATACAGCCGTACAGCAGTAGTGAGGGTTTCTTTCTGCAACTGCACAGATTTCCAGAAGAATGTTTGGCTCATCAGAGTGGAAAAGAAGAGCAGCAGGACGAATATCTCTATAGGGCGTCTCGTTTGCCTCCCGGAGGTTTCCCTTGTGAGGTTTAAACGACCTTTTAACAAGTTGGTGTGCTAAGTAAAGGGATGAGGAAGCCCAGTGGGTTTTCCTATTATGCTCTATCTAGTTAGTGCAACACTAGCACTATCTGCATTATCCCAGGAAAGGGGGAGCAAAGCCTAAAGATGGAATTCTTACCTGGAGTCATAAAATGCTTAAGGTTGCAGGTAACTTGAAGCACTTGAGCAACCTCAGTGAAGTCAAGGCTGTGTGCTTCACTGGACCCTGGCCAGAGTGATCACATCTTGGAAGACTGAGACGCAAGTGGACTTTAGCTCAGGGTGAGATGAAGAGGGACATCCCCATCACCTTACGTTGGGTCAGTTGTGGTCTTGTAATCCTTTTTCAGGCGCTGAGCTTCTCCCTTGGGTTACCTGCCTCCCTTGGTGATAAAGTGGGAAGATGAGGGTCAGCACTGTTGTGTTCAGAGTTGCAGTTAGGAACTGGCACTTGCCCTCCGCCCGAGATGATGCAGTGTTGTTTTCCCTTAGGTTGAGAAAGAGCACTGAATTTTCAGTTACTGTTGTGTGGTACCCCTATGGGAATAGTAGCCCCTGGCAGCAGCAGTGCAAAAACCATTTTGCACACGCGTGTACACACACCCTGTGGATCTCTTCTGTGCAGACTTAACCTTACTGGGCCCAACAGCAGTCCTTGCAAGACTTTTCCTCTGGGCAGCCTCCTGTCCCTTTTGCCAAGTGTAGGAACCTTCTTCCTAATAACCTTGAACTCAGTTTATTCTCGTCACTGACTCACTGGAGTGTTTTTCATGCAACACACTAGAGACGCGGTCCCGGTCTCACTGCTTTGTGGTAACTTCTTGGTCTGCTCTGAAGCAGCATTGAGGTAATCACTAAGTCTTTTCCAGCAGCATGAAACTTGCTGCTCTGACTCTTGGTGTGGTAATTGTCTCATGTCTGAGGCTGTCCTACCACCAGGGCGCTCCTTCCTGTCCCCGGGTGCATGCACGGTCAGAAAAGCATATTGCTTCTCGGTGGTCAGAGTCAGAGCTGTGCCGACTTAAATCAAACCCTGGTTCATGGGAGGTGTTTCCACGTGCTGCTGATGTCCATAAGGACTCAAACAAATACTTGCGTACACAGAGATGCTTTCCTGAAGCAGAGTTGTCACTCTTTTCTACAGGTACCACAGGATGCCCTCCCTTATTCTGCTTCATGTAACTGGTACTAGAATGATCATTTCCTGATAAATGAAGGCACTTAATCAGTCCTCTTCCCCTTGGAAGAAGGACTTTTGGGGATATTGTTATATCATTTAAAATAATATTTTGGAATTTAAGTTTACATTGCTTTATTTTTCACTTGAGGTGACTGTATATAAATATTTTCCTCTATTTTATCATTGCTGATAAAGTAAGCCTACGGTATACAGACAAATAATTTGCCTTTGATGTATTGAAACTGTGAGATATAAAGTAGACTTCTCTCTTGTGTCCATGTTCCTGACTATTACTCTGTTCCTCTGTGTTTTTATAAGTTGGAATAAATGTTGCTTACGGGCAACAGAGAGCCTGCAAGCTTCCCAATAATTTTTATGTAATTGAACTCAAGCAACCCTAGTGAAGGATCTCACATATGTATAATGATATATGTATATGTACAAACTTTAGAAAGAAATAAACCAAATGTATTTCATCTTCTGCAGCTGAATGTTTTTTATTGGAGCCCTTACTTTTATTTCTTATGCATAAGAACATGAAGGTGGCACTACCAGCTCACAGCAGCCTCTGGTGGGTCTGCAGCCCTGCTCAGGGAAGATATGCACCCACTAGCTGGCACAACGCTTTTCCCAGTGCACGTTGCTGACCTCTGGCAGTCAGTGGCTTCAAAGTTTCCTGAGCTGGAGAGAGACAGAAACACAGCCTGGACCAGCGTACCTCTGCCAGAGCAGAAACCAGTGTGGCCCGACACAAATGTACAGTAAACACTCCTTATTTATCACAGAAACCTTGAGCAGGCTGCATGGTTTGGGCATGCACACTAGTCCAGTGTGAGGACAGCTGGAGCATCTCTCTCCTTGCAGCTCTGCAAGAGGTGGCCTTACCTATGGGCTGTTACAGGACTGTGAAGTTACCACCGCTTAGCTGTGAAGAGACGCCAAGAAGAGAATTAACTGATTAAAAATGGTTTTGCCAGCAGATGGGTTGGTAGAGGGAGGCTGCAGCGATCAGCTATTCAGAAACGATTGGGAGTTGACCTCAGCATTTTTACAAGACAGTTCGTTTGGGAGCACTGTCAAGGTTGGGAATTGCTGCTGGCGTAGTGAATGGGAGGAAGCAAGGATCCATGACAGACAGAAAAGCGGGACACTAAAGAAAAGGGGAAGCACAGAAAGAAGAGGTGGGAGTGGGTAAGAAACAGTGGCTAAGTGAAGGGAAACAGACTGCACAATACACAGAAAGCAAACAACTTTGTGTTTGCTCTTCCTGCATTGGATGTGGCTCAGTGTGGAAATGTAGGAGGCTGTCTGCTGAATGGGTTACAGGGCAAATTAACAGGATGTCTCTAAGAGCAGGTAGGGCACAGGGAAGCTACACAACAGGGCTGGGAGCTTGTATTTGGAAACGATAGTAGGGAAGATATTTTTTCTTACCAAGATCTCTGAATGTTTGACCATCTTGAGATGATTGTTTCTTTGCATTTTTCTTCCTCCTAGAAACTCAGCTTGTTACTTTTAGATGAACAGCAAGACCTCTGGCACTTGAGATTGCTTTCTTTTCCACGTTATGCTATGGGAAGTCAAGCTTCTTCTTTGCTGTTCCTGTGGATTGGCCATCCTGGTTACTTCAAAGCACTGGAAGTTTTTGTTTCCAGTACATGCTCCTGGATTAGTATTTCTTTTATGAAAGGACTAAACAAAGCGATGGTGAGGAGTGGGAGTTGTACTTAGGAAGAAATATTAAATGCTTCCTCTAATGCCCAGATGAATGCTTTAACTATGTGTGAATGTTAAGGTCAGTGCTGCTCGACGCATCTTTTCCTATTTTGTCTTCCGAGCTGACAAAGTCAACTCCGAGCATCTTCTGGTGATCCCTTTCTGCCTGGAATCGTAAGTCACGTCACGTTGCTCACAATGCACTAAACTAGAACAAAATGACAGGACAGCCGCGAAGTGAAAGACAGATGCATTTATATTCTCTGCATTCTTCATTGTCCGTTTTCAGTTTACATTTCCAAGTAAGGACTATAATTACCAAGGGAGCCCGAAAGGGCTAGCTTGAATATAAAGGTGAAATATCCACAGTGCACAGAAACTACACATCTCTGGCTATTTACGAATAATCTAGCATGACAGAGTGACTTAGCCCAAAAGTAAAGCACACATTGGTCTGAAGTTGTCATGGATATCTCTAGATTAGAAATTGGAAGAGTTCTTACCCAGCAGAACATTGATTTATTGCAGTGGCCTCCTAAATGGCAAGGCAAAGGCAAAAACACCTTGTGGCTTTTAACACGGAGCCTGGTACATCATGAAGAGGAATGATATGATGATGGCCCAGGTTTTCATTTGTCAGGCCATCACAGTGTCCAGCTCTGTCTGTTTGGTGCTAAATAGATGTTTTTCAGAAAAAAATTATGCCACCCACTATTATAAACACTTTCCCTAAAAAATGGGCCATCCTAGAGAAGATGAACTACTGCACAGCAGCTTGCCACCACTCCAGGATTATTTGGTCATATTTGTTCTAGGGTCTCTCTTCTAGTCACCATTACACAGCTAATTTTTGGGTGGATCAGGTACAGAGATGGTGTGTGTCTTTGTTTTGTTGGTCGTATGGTAAAAAGACAAAAACAAGGAGCTTAACTTGCTTGAGGTGGAGGAATCAAGGCCAAAGCACACTGATGTGTCATAGAGAAGATACAAAGCTAACAATGTGAACTGGAAAATTGTAGGGGAGTTTTGTTGCCCTGTGCCCAGACAGGTGTATCAGTAGTACTGTATAAAGCTGACAGTGCCCCAGCAACAACTTTGGAAATAGCAGACTTGGGTATAGAGGTAGCAGAACTGGGCCAGCCAGAAAGAATTAACAAGGGACATGTCTTAGAGATCATTTAGGGTAGAGAAAGGGAGGCAAAAGGGTGGCAAAAAAAGTTGTTCCAGAAATAGAAACAATAATGAATAAGGTAGAAAATCAGGTGAAGAGCAACGGATGGGGGAATGTTCTGAAGGGAGGAGTGCAGGTGCCTGCAGATAATAGGGATACTGACTAACAAACCCAAACCAGAGGGAGTTCTGTGGGACAACCCATTGGACTTCATCAGCTCTGTCTGAAAAACTTGGTGTGAGAGGGTAGGCTGCAGAGGGACAGATTTGCACGCTTGTAACAGGTCATGTGGAGAGGAAAAGGTGGAGGATCAGTAACTAAATAATGGCTGTGTGATTCATGATATGTAAAAGAGCTGATTAACAGCTTTATAATTGTGTGATAATGTGGAAAGTGGTATAATTGCAGATTAGTAAGAGGGTGTGTTTACTGGGTATTCAGTATATTGATTCTTTAATAGATAGACCATTTTCTTAGTAATGGCTTACTTAATCACTAGACACTGTAGTTTCCTAAATCAGTGGCATCTCGATCTTGCAGTCTGAATGGAGAGAGTTGGTTCCTGAAATAACAGTTTCATCGAAGAAAGGCTTCAGGACAGTTCCTACCTCATTTAAACTTGGTTCAGTCACAACAAGTTTAATGACGTAGACAACTGCAAGGATGTTTGTAAGAATATTTGAAAATAATGAATTATGCAGGAGCTCTGCCAGTGACCACAAGCTAAGAAGGGTGAGTCTGGAGAATGCAAAAATAACAGTAAAAAAAGGACATTTTAGGAAAGCAGGGTCTGTGAGTTAAAATTTCAGGGACAGACATCTATAGTGTGGAAGCATCGTGTTTTCTGCAAGAACAAACACTACTTGTCTGCACATGTAAAGGCACTGGTGGGCCATTATCTGTGCAGTATTGAAATGTAGGTGAAATGTATTGTACAGATGGCTGGAAGACTGCAGAAGAATGCAGAATATAGCACCAGGGACTGAAATCTCTGGGGAGAAGAAGATGGCAAGGAGAGTTTGCCTGAGGGGAGAGCAACAAAGAGCTGTTTGAAAGCCGGAGGCAAGGAGAAAACTGAGCAAAACTGTAAAGAAAAAGCATGGGAGGCGACTGAAATGCATACAGACTCAGCTATCACTTGGAAAAAAAATCAATTAATAAGAAAGGATCTGCCACCTGTGAAGGTTGCGTGACACCTTCCTTTGTCTTTTGATGAAAAGTTCATGTTCCCCCATTGTTTACAGAGGAGATTTTAACACTGTCAGGGCTGCCATGAGGTCAGAAGAGGGTGCTGTGTGCTGACCTTCAGAGAAAACTGCTCAGTTAGCCAAGATAAATACTTCTGTCTATGCTTTGTAGCCTGGAAGACAGCAGCATCCTTGTGTCTGTGCACTGTCTGCTGGAGTGGGAATGGCTTTGCAAGGAAGAAAAGCAAAAAAAAAAAAAAAAAAAAAAAAAAAACCAATGCCAAGCTGAAGCCCCTTCCCCCTCCATCACATACAGAGATTGTTCAAACTAAAAATGTATGGGGTTTTTGCTTGTTTTTCTCCCTGAAGGAACTGCCTTTGTTCAGGAATAAATCATCTTTCTGATCTCCTCACCTTGTGACTCTAAGCTCAGAAGTGCTCAGTAGAGATGCTCTGTCATCTTTTTGGGAAGGTGAATATTTTTCGTTGGCTTGAACAAGCTTCTTCCCTCTGCTCAGGTGTCTAGAGTAAATGAACAAAAAAACAAACAAACAAAACAACAACACCAAAAAACTTTTCAATTTTCAAGTGAATTCCAATCAGGGCTTGTTAGCAAGGATGCATGTCTCTGAAAACTTGTAGTAGATGCAGCCTGCAGTATAGGTACATGATGTGCCCTGTCACTTGAGAAGTGCTTTGCCAGGACAAGGGGGCATGGCTTTAAACTAAAAGAGGGGAGATTTAGACTAGAGGTTAGGAGGAAATTCTTCACTCAGAGGATGGTGAGGCCCTGGCACAGGCTGCCCAGAGAAGCTGTGGATGCCCCATCCCTGGAGGTGTTCAAGGCCAGGCTGGATGGGGCTTTGGGCAACCTGGTCTGGTGGGAGGTGTCCAAGGAGCCCATGGCAGGGGGCTGGAACTGGGTGATCTTTGAGGTCCCTTCCAACCCAAACCATTTCTATGGATAATGACTGGGGCATGACTGAGGATGGTTGCGGATAGCATTCCTGTCAAGCAGAAGTGCACGTATGACACCCAGCTCTTGGTGCACGCTGCCCTCCATCCCATCCAGAACTGAACTGTGCTGGTACATGAAGTACTGAACTGGGATGGACGGAGCCAGGGTCATTACCAGAATAATTACCAGAGTAACGTAGACACCAGTTACTGCACCCCTGGCTTCTCCCTGAGTGG
Source organism: Cygnus olor (assembly GCF_009769625.2). Classification (NCBI taxonomy): domain Eukaryota; kingdom Metazoa; phylum Chordata; class Aves; order Anseriformes; family Anatidae; genus Cygnus; species Cygnus olor. Next base: position 50,475,785 of record NC_049198.1, read on the forward strand.
TGCTTGCTATGGCAGGTGCTTGCAGTGGGCTGTGCCTGGGGTGGGAATGCTCTCTCTGTATGGACTAAAGCATCCTGCTGGGACGCTTCTGTGGGGGCCTTGCAGCTAGCCAGTGATAGCAAGCATGGTGTAAAACCCAAATCTCTATTACCACCACCATACCCACGCTGCGTTTCTCAGGCAACTGAGGTGTGGGTGGCAGTTAGAGGTTGTAATTGTTTCTGGAGGAAAAAAAAAAAAGAAAAAAGAAAAGACACGAAAAAAGAAGAGCTCTTTCTGTTTAGCTGCAATTTCTGACTGCACTTTAGACAAATTGTCAGAATCCACATTCCCGTTGGCAGAGAGCCAGGCTCCCTGGCACGCTGATTAAACTGTGTGTGGGCAAAATGTAGGCAGATGATGGGGACCTGGTACAGTGAAACCTCAGAGAGCTTTGTTTTCCTTGCTGCTTTCTTCTTCTCTCTACATTCCTTCCAGGCTAGTTTTCTGACCGTCCCTCATTGGCTCTGCTTTGGGTCTTGAACCTCTGACTTTGGGAGTTGAGGACCGTGGACCTAGAGCAGCAGCTGCTCATGGCTAATAACCCCTGCCTGTTTGTCCACCTGCAGGCGAGCAGGTAAACCTCCAAGTGCAGTGAAGCTGCTGGAGAGACCCAAAATACCAGACTGCAGCAATATAAAGGACATTTTTACAGGTGGATGGGGAACTCCCTTCTGCAAATGGCCCATCTGAACAGCAAGGCATGTGCTTGTGCTCCTGATCCAGCTTCAGCTTGCTGGGGAGCTCCATTCACAAGGACTCCTCTGAGGAGCGCGGAGGCGGCTTGGCATGGGAGTGTGGTTGTGCTTGGGTGAGCTACGCTGCCCTTCTCCATCCCAGTGCCCTGGGCTCCCTGCCACCACAGGCAGCTGCCCTGGAAGCATTAGGGCTGGGGAATTTCGGAAATCAGCTTTGTAGTCTCTCCGCTGCGTACATCTCATAGCCGTGGCTTTTCCACACCCTTGCGTGTGAAGCCTTTGCACCGTTCCCAGGACATCTATCTATCTGTCAAGGTGGGATCCCCTGGTTTAGAGAGGCTTGCTCATTCACTAACCTTTTGTGTGTTCTCTCATCATTTCTCTTAGGACTTGTCTGCACTCTGTCAGAAAGGTAAGATGAGATGAGGAAGCCTTTGTGACCGTAGCATGTGTGGTGTGGATACTCTTTTCAGGAACACAATGGCTGAGCTCCACTGTAACACTCACTGTATGGGAGCTGATGCCACCACAAAGGGCTTAACTGGATAGCTACATCTGAAGCGAGGTAACTCTGCTTCAAAATGTGTGGGATGCACTGCATTAAACACCTGTGTGGGCATCCTGATCCAGAGGCAGGGTGGCCTCGACACTGGCAAGCTTCTGGAGCGCGGCAATAGGAGTCCCATGAGGGCCTCCTTTAAACCTGAACATGTTCCCCTCAGCGATTTGATTCACATCTTCAGCTAATTCCTCTTGAACTTTCTAAGAGATCTGGCACAAACAAGTCCCTAGAGGTATTTTGCAGCCCTCCGGGCTGTTGCTGTGCTTGTGATTCATCAGATGTCTCTTGATGTTTAGCTCGTTGCGCAGCCTGACTGACAGGGCCTCCTTGCCAAGCATCAGGAGCTGCAGAAGTCCTTCGGGGGCTCACATATGCTGACCCACCGTGAGGTCTGGGGCTCAGCCTCGCCTCATTTCAGAGCACAGTCCTCTCCCCCAGGCAAGAGCTCTTTGCTCTTACGAGCTCAGGCTCCAGCCCACCCCAGCCCTGATCTCTGTGCCCAGCAGCAAGGCAAGTTTCACCACCAGCTTCCCTGGGAGCAGAACGAAGACCAGAGCTGAGTGCGTGTGCCTGTTCTTCCTGTACTATTTAAACTGCAAACCCTCCAGGGCAGGGACCTCAACCACATACGTTCAATAGTAATAAATATTAATCTCCATGATTTGCGAACTGCGAGGCTTTTGGAGGCTGGTATGACTTTAATGCAAAACACAGAAGGCCTGGCACAGTGTTTTGTGAGCCCTGGGGATGGTTTAACTCATTCGAATGCATGCTTGGATTTGAGTCACAGATGCAATCAATCAAAGGAGCAGTCCATTCCCTGTGACTCACCGAGGCTGATTCCGTGAATTTGAGGGGTTTAAATATCCACTTGACTCGACTCAAGCTTTAAGGAGTTTGAAAAATTCTGGATAATGAAGCCACAGTTGCAGTAACTGACCCTAGCTCTGGCAAGGTCAAATAAAGATGACTCAGGTGCTAAAGGTAGAGGACATGTCCTTGGCTTTCCTCCACTAAGAACTGAGCTTTGTGGGCCATGAAGTGCAGATTTGCTGGGGTGCCAAACATGTAAAATTCACTCTGTAAATTTCCTCTGATCTTTCATCAAAATGGCTTTCAAAAGCAAACAAACAAAACCGAACAAAACCAAACACAAACAGCCAAACAAGCAAACAAAACACCAGCAAACCCTCTGCAGTGGGCTTTTCAGGTTTACCGTTCCACTCCTGGGAGTTCTGATTTTGCCAAAGAACTTTACAAGGGTTAAGGAGAAAGGGAAAAATGTCCCTATTTATTCATTCAGATCCTTCCTGTTGCAGTACAGTTTTTATTCCACATTTCCTCAGCAGGTATGCTTTGAGTCCCAGTGGGTTTCTGCAGCCCTTGGACTGTCCCACATCGAACGATGAAAGGCTACTATGCCCATTGCTGTTTCTGTTTTGGCTGTGATGGGTGTGAGGAAACACTGCATTTTTTTGGCTGCCTGTGTTACCTGTGGCATTTCCTTGCTGGAGTTTGTCATCCCTTGCTTATATTTCCCCCCTCAATGCTTTTATTGTTGTGCTAACTGACTGCACTGTATTTTTAATCTTCTCCTCATGCAATTGCCTCTAGGTGGAAAATGAAACACAAAAAGCCCAAGCAATTTGCTCACCTGGGAATTTGTGAGCTTATATGAAAGGTGAATTCCCATCTCCTACTTCTGGGTCACTCTTCCTTTTCAGCTGCCTCGAGTACTTTGACAGCTTCACCTCCTTTACAAAGACCATCCCATCCTGGCCTTACCCTTCATTGCTGCTCTTGGCTTGTTTAATTCTGAATTCGCAGTAGAGAAAACCTCATAAAATCACTGCCATTACAATGCCTCCACCATATCGGCACCTCTCTTATCTCAGGGCAAAGTGCCAGCTAAAGATCAAGCAGTAGCACTGTACAGATTTATTCATGGTCGCTTGTACTGCAGTCGTCACCCGAGTTCAGAGTACTCTTATGTTAAGCAATGTGTAAGCCCCCCCATGGCTCCACACTATGGCTTTGATCTGTTTGCTCTCAAAAGATTTATATCCAAGCTGAAATTCAGAGGTAAGTGGTTTACTGGACTTTGTGCTGTTAATGCTAATAGGGTCAGGATGCACTGGCTGGCTGCAGAGCATAAAGATTAGCAGACAAAATAGTTAGAAAAGACAGATAACAGAGACAAAGAAACAGGCACACTGTGATCGTTTTGCCCATGGTCAGACACTGTTATTGATAACTGTTCTTAAAGCTCTTGTTATGGACAATAAACATAAATAGCAGTAGTTTGGGTCGAGGGTAGAGGTTGGTGCTGCCCTGTCAGTGACTTTCACCTTCCAGGTGAGAGAAGTAAAACACAATTTCACACACAAACAGACACAAAAAAAAGAATCCAAATTCTGTTTTTTTCAGTGAGCTTGGAAGAAAGTTTTAATTACAAATCCAGATGCAGGACATCCCTCACTTAACAGAAACATTCGTCTGCCCAGCATGAAAGAACATCAAAGATTTTTTGTAAGCTTGTGGTAGTTCACACTTGGAGTGCTGGGGCCAGTGCTGGGCTTTCCACTACAGGAGAGACATGGAGCTACTGGAGAGAGTCCAGCAAAGGTCCTTGAAGTAGATGAAGGGACTTGAGCACCTCTCCTGTGAGGAAAGGCTGAGAGAACTGGGACAGTGTATCTTGGAGAAGAGAAGGCTCAGAGGGTCTCATCGATGTGTACAAATGCACGGGCAGGGGGAGTGCAAAGAGGATGGAGCCAGGCTCTTTTCAGTACTGTCAGGTGACAGGATGAGAGATGAGGGGCACAAGCTGAAACACAGGAGGCTCCCTCTGAACACCAGGCAGCATGTCTGTGCTGTGTGGGTGATGGAGCACTGGCACAGGCTGCCCAGAGAGGCTGTGGGGTCTCCCTCCTTGGAGATCTCCAGAAGCCACCTGGAAATGGTCCTTGGACTAGGTGACCTCCAGAGATCCTCTCCAATTTTTACTATTCTGTGATTCCGATTCTGTAGTTTTCCTGCTTAAGCACAGCATAAATTATACAGCATTGGCCAAGTCTCCTTATTAATTTCACTCTCTAAGCAATCATAAAACATTTAGTTTTAGTATGAAATATTCAAGTTCTTCTCTGATTGTTTTTGAATCCTTTATGTATAATTCAAATAATTCACTACTGCAGAAATTATTAACTATAGATACGTCAGATTATGAGAAAGCTAAGGAGGAGGGAGAAGGATACTGAAAACTGAAGGAGTTACCTAAACTGTAACAAAATATTTTGAGTGAAGATTTTTCCTTGGATAATGAAAACAAGAACTAGTCCCTGATTTTAAGGCCAGAAAGGACCTTGTTGATAATTTGCTAGAGACAGTCTGCAAAGCCCTGGGTGGGGTTGTTATTACTGGCATGAGGCTGTCCTTGCACCAGGTGAGCTGCCTGACCTCCCTGTGCTTTAATGCAGTGCATCCCAGCCTTCATACAAGGGTGATCCCAAAAATGTCACCCCATGGTTCCCACACCTTCGAGGTAGGAAAGCCCCAATGGAAAGATCTGAAGGGTTCCACTTTGTGCCTCAATAAACTGCTTTTTGCTTGGAAAAAATGTGCCATTGTACCGTTGTCACAAAGAGCACCAGAGCTCACATAGGATGAAGAGGACGATGGGGCGGGGCTGCAAAGGAAGAGCCTTCGAGCTCGAAGCTCCCCTTGCTCCTCCTTGCAGCTACACTAAATCTGAAACCCACCAGCTGCTCCAAGTCAAGCACCCTCTCTGACTCCTCCCCAAATGCCCCTGGCCCTGGCTCTGTGCACCCTTGCCCCCAAGAAGCCCCAGGCCCTGTGTGCTCCTCCTATCCCATGGCACCCCAGTCCTGTAACTGCTCTGAGAGCACAAAGTGCTGCTCCTCCTTGCTGGCACACTCCTCGCCATTTGCCTCCTGGCTTTCCTGGCTGCTGGGACTCTCTGATGGTGTATCTCTGCAGTGCTCCCTTGACAAGAGGTTGCCTGCTCCCATCTGAGCCCGGATTACTGGGGTGCATCCTCCTTGTTTCTCCAGATACCAGTCCCCAGGTTATGACCCAGAGGCAGGGGGCAGCTAAGGTCCCATCTGGGCGTCTGCACCACCTGTCTGGCACAGAAGCCACGAGGGAGCAGTGGCAATACACACCGTAGCAGAGCTCCTGCACCCACCCCTTCAGGCTCCTCACGTGGTTGACTGAGTTTTCCTGCAGTGTGGTGATGGCATTGGCAAAATATGAGAGGGCACAGAACCTGCTAGATGAAGCTTGGTGTTCCTCTTTGGCCAAAAAAGTCGTGGCTAGGATTATTCACCCTTTCCCAGGCTATTAGTGGCTTGTAGGCATATAGGGCTTCAAGAAATGCATCATCCATTTTCAAGCCAGATAATGAAATCAGGAACTAGCTACGCTTCTGAATAGAAATGTGAATTTTTGGCGAGCTAAACATGTATTTATTATTACTGAGAAACCAAGTACTTCTGAAAACCTGCCTCTTTGTTACTGCTTGTAGTTCTGAGTCTGATGCAGTTGCAGGTGGGGACAGTTCAGTGGTGGGAGCTTTCACATGGATTAGTAGCACAATAGGCGCAGGAGCAGAGGGAACAGGTTGTGCATTGCATCACAGCAACTAAGAAAGGCATCTGTGAAATATCACCCTCCCGTCAGCCACGCAGGAATACATCTCGATTCTTTCTTTCCCAGCCAGCTCCTGCTTCAGGGGGCTATGAGGAATGAAGCTCTGTGCCGGGACTGCAATCACTGATTGCAGAGGAAAGGGCAGTCCTTGGTGGAGTGGTTATCATTCAAGCCTTGTGCCTGGTCCAGAAGAGCCAGGACTTAGCATGCATTCTGAGCAAAGGGAGAGGAAGGATGGAGCAGGGCAAACCACTGTGCATTTTAAACAGCTTTGATTCTGAGCTGGAGTTTTATGTTAAATACCGTGATTCATCTCTATTTATTTTGTTAAGCAGTGAGCAAGCAGAAAGTCTAGCAGCTGAAATGATGTGCCTGAAAGACTCCTGGCAGGCAATCCATCAAACAAGTATTGATTAGTACTGCCACAGGAGCCATTTTGCACAGTAAGACCTTTATTCTTTACTCTGACAAATGCTCACTTAGATGTAAATTAGCTGAAGGTGTCCTTCTCTCATGTTGTAGGGCTGAATTGGGAATGAAGGTTTGATCTCCTAAGGGCAGAAGTGTGGAGAGCATAGTAAGAGCCGTGAGGAAAAAATAAGTCTAAGATTCCAGTGCTTTCAGGATGTGTTTTTTTTTTTTTTGGTTGGTTGGTTTGGTTTTGGTTTGGTTTGGTTTGGTTTGGTTTTTGTTTGTTTAAAAAAAAAAAAAAAAGGAGAGAATGTAGAAACAAAAATTTCCCCCAGGAGATAACATGGTATAACCGAAAAGTCTTCTACCAGGCTGAGTGGCCCGACGAAGGCTTGCTGGTAGCGGTGGTACTGAACAGCCTCACTCACCTCCATCCACAGTGTCAGGAGGTGCTGTTATACCATTTAGCTTTGCATTACGTCTGGAAGCTCCCCAGTGCTGCCCCAGGAGTGTTCATGTCAGCACAGTGGATAGAGCCAGGCTTTGCCCTCCCAGAAGGAATCTAAAGATGCTGCTGTTGAACCTCCAACCAAATGGCTAATTCTCCTTTAATTTTACAAATCTTTCTAATCTCGGTGTAAACATCTGACTTCAATTTATAGCTGTTGGTTCCCATTGTACCTTCCTCTGCTTGATTAAGCAGCCCTTCAGGATCCAGAGTTTTCTCTCCCTGAGAGGCAGCTTTACACGGCAGTCATGGCCTCTTTAGTTCCTTCTTGAACAGCTACACAGATTGAGCTCTCCACTTCTCTCAGTGCTGGGCATCTGCTCTGATCCTGGCATCAAAAGTCCCTTCTAGTTCTCTCAGTGTCCCTGCTCAGGGACATTTCAATCACCTTTACAGGACTGTGAACTCAGATGCAGTATTACACCTTTGGTTTCCTTCACAGCCAGAACAGAGGATTGCACTTCTTGTGGGCTCCACACCTCCAAGGACGGATGGCCTGATGGACTTTGAGTTCCCTGAGGTTCTTTTCACCACGGGCTATGAAGATAAGGGGTTGTGTTATTTCTGCTGGCACCAAGTTGAAATAAGTTGTTCACTGCTGGCCACCCGAGCACTGTGGAAGGTCTGGTTCTTGTAGGAAGACCTGGTTCTTGCATCGTAGCCAAAATCTTCTCCCAAACCCATGAAAAACACGGTGGTGAAACAATTGGTATAAGCCTACACTTGGCTGTTTGTAAAAACTGGACGAGTCGCTCTGTGTCATTTATTATCTGCCTAATAGCAGAGCATAATGACCCTGGCCAAAATCAGGGCTCCCAGCATCCACACTGTATTGTATTGTGGGAGACGCGTGCTGTCTTGGAAAACAAGACAAAACAGACAGGAGAAAGCCCAGAAAGGAGGAGTGAGCTCAACAAGTTGGTGATGAAATGATTGGTTTTGACTGCCCTTGGCACCACTACAGGCTGCTCGCATCCAGCCACAACACTGCCACGCTGGAGCACACCTTGCCAGCTGTGCCTGGAGAGTTCTCTACATGCATGGTTTTCAGTCTCTCTGTGGTCAGTGTACCCTTGATAGTTTGCAGTTAATGCCATCGCCCTCCTGGAAGTAATTAGGGGTTGACACATCTACAGCAAGTTCCTAAGCTGGGCAGGACCGTGGGCGATCACAGTAGGCGTTGTGCTCAGAGTGCAGCAGCACAATGTACCCATAACAAGGTGATCTATTGGGAAGTCTCACCGGTGAGCAGGGAGCAGTAAGCTGTTGAGTGCGACAGCTGCGCAGAGGTAATACCCTGGGTTTTCATCCACGTGGTGCTCTGATGAAGCAGACAGCACGTACGTGTCTGCAGCTTGTGTCTAAATGCAGGTAAGATTCAGTCCCTGTGCTGGGACAGGTGCACCACGTGTAAATCACACCGGGTGCCGGCTGGTGGCTGGGAGCGCTTTGGTGTAGCTTAGGTGAGCAGCAGCCCCTCTAGGCTGCAATGTGGGGAGTGAAAATGGGGGTCATCCTGCTCCTCTCCCACCTGTGTCCAGGGAGAGCTTCTGCTCCCTCTCAGGTGCAGCGCTGTCTCTATTGCCCACGGAGGTCTTGGTCTGAGGATCTTCCTGTACAGTACTAGCTTAGTCCTCATTGTGGCAGTATGCAAACACCTTGCTATTGTGTGATCTCTGGATGATACGATGTGGTTTGTTTAGCTGACTTAAGATATCACTGAAGTCAGCTGCCTGTCCTGTCTCTTGACGAGGAGTTGCTACACCTGAAATGACGCAGCACATCCATATTTCACTGGAGCATTCACAGTTCAGCTTGCACCACCGACGCACCTGAAGCTGCATTAAAACAACCAGGCTATCAGGTACACACCTTATTATGTCCCGGAGTGTTAGATCATGCAGGAAGTATTTGGCAGAGAAGGAAAATGAACCAGTCTCTTCCAAATCACTGCCTAGATCCACTTTTCTCTTAGAGAAAATATTTCATTACAGTGCGTCAGCTGCACTGATTTTGAGTGATTTCAGTTTCGTTGGCTCCAAAGCAATTTTAGCACTGGCCAAAGCAAAAACAATTATGGAGCCTATGCCTGGATGTATTCCGAGACCAGTATAAAATATAAAAATCTTAGCAAAGCTCTGACTTGTACTCTTTCAGATATTATGGTTTTGTTTGTTTGTTATTTTTTTTCTTCCCGTGCAGCTAATTATTCCAAGAACAGGTGGTAGGGGAGAGGGTGAATACATCTGTAGAGACATGTTCTATCTCAGTCATTTAAGCAGCAATTAGTTGTAATCTCTCCTAATTTATTAACTTGTACAGGGTCTGGTATCACAAAATATTAATAAGAGCTGGACAGGGAATTCATTGGCAACAGTCTATCTGTATGCTTTTAATTGAACTTCTCTCCCAGCTGATTCATCTTATTAGATTGTAGTGGTAGTACAATTTGAAGACACTCTGCTATGTAAACTGATGTGACCTCACCTATTTTACTCTGGCTTTATTGTCACTGGGGACTCTCTGTACTTCCTTTTTGTTCTTTGGGACCATTTTCACTTTTGGGACCATTTTTTTGTTCTTTTGGGACCATTTTCACTTCACAGCTCAGGTGTGAGGTATTGATTTCTTGTGCTAGTGGCAGGCAGAAAAACGTGGAGAAGCACAGGGCAGGATCCAGCCAGGGCCCTGGAGGAGGAAGACATGTAACTATGAACCAGCAGGGTCTAATTCTGTCCTTAGGTTTGCAGGACAGGGCTCAGAAGGGACACAGGCAGTCAGATGTACACACTGGATACAAGGACTTACAGCACCTGGTAAGGTCTCACGTACCACACGTGCTGCTCTGCTCTGCTCTGCCTGCATGGTACTACCTCCTCACCACTGCTCAGCACCTTTCTTTGGGCATTTCTGGTCTTTCTTCTTGCAATTAACTCTGTTTTTTCCTGCTACGTATGGATGCCAGCAACCATTCGAGATGCTGCTGGGCTGGTGCTTCTATACAGATGTCCTAAATGTAACAGGAAGAATTTTCCAAGGACCTAGAAGCACCTTTATTGATTTTTTTATCTGCACTAATGACTAGCCACAAAAATGGGGCAAGGAGGGTATGTGGGGGAGATAATCTAAAAGATGGAGCAGACCTGAAAGATACGTGATTCATAAGTTTCACCAGCACTGGCATTCGGTCCGTGGGATTTCAGTGCTCACCATGTGGAAAATGTTTAGGGAGTGAGACCCCACTCTTGGTGGTAGTACACCATTGTTGGTTGCTGCCTTAGTCCATCCATTTTAGACATCCTTGATGATGTTTACTGGGACACAGATTTCTCACTGCCAATGCACTTTGCTGACGTATCTTAACCTTTGTGGCCCTTTCCACCACCTTCTTTGTCCTGGGCTCAAAGCAGAAGCAGCGTTTAACGTATGTGAGGAAGTTTTGTACCCCCTCCAGAAGTGCTGACTGTAAAAGGGCACAGGACTTTTATCTTCTCTCCCAGCTGAGTGCTACTTGTAGATTCTGATGGAAAGCACATGAGAAAGTTGCTCACAGCCGCAAGGGAGTCTTGTCACCTAAGACCTTTCCCACAGTTATTGTCACGTTGCCTTAGAAGAAGCCTCCATCATGAGCATAGGAACAGTGGGGACTAAAAGTGGAGGAAATCTTGGTAAGTCTGTGAGTCCCGAGTGAAAATTACCAGGGATATGACACTGCATTGCCTCTTAGCAGCTGCCTTGGGTTCCCATGGCTCTGGTACCCTCCTGGTGATGGTAATAGAAGGGGCTGGAAGATGGTGACCACTGTTGGGAAGGAGGAGGCTCACAAATGCATCCAGCAGGCTGGTCCTGCTGGGAGCTGGAGGATGCTGCTCAGTGTCTGTGGCCACCTCCACTACAGCAGGGTCGTGGCTCTGGGGGTCTCCGTCTCTCCTTCTGTCTGTTTTAAGTGCTTGGAAGCTGCAGACTGCTGCCTGCCACTGCTGGAGCACAGGGCACAGTCAGGGTTATTACTAGAGAGCACAAATATCCCCTCTTTCAATCTGCCTCCTGAAAGCCTTACCCTCTGACAGCGCTGAAGGGCAGCACCCTGCATTCCCTCTGCTGGAAATGGCTGGTGAGCAAACTCACCGGCTGAGGGAGCAGGGCTGGGAAATAAATGATCAACACCCTGGAAAAGCTCTCGGCTGATGCATTACCTTTTGTGTAAGCACTTACCTCAGCGTGCGCTCCAGCTTTGGAAACGGGATAGGGGAACCCAAACAAACAGTGGCGGTCGCCTCAAGAATATCCTGTTCTAGGGACTTCCTTAGTTTGGTTACAGGCTTTGTTATTTCCTTTTATGTGCTTTAAGCCTATTATTTGCAAATGTTTCCACACCCATGTGTTATTATGAAGGCGGAATCACCCAGCTGCCCATCCACCAAGCCATTCAGTGTTGGAGGCATAGCCGTAAGCCCTGTTGGTGACTGCTCGTTCTGAAATGGAGGTCTGATCCTCTTCCCTTTCTCAGAGGCAGTCTGCACCCACAAATATTTCTGGGCAAGGGTGTTAATTTCACCTCATCACTGCACATTCACCTTCTGGGAAGTTCAGGTGCTACCCTGGCACATAGCACATCAACAACACCAGGTCTAGCTGCTGCTTTCCTTGCTGTTCACTCTCCAGTGGTGAGTTAGCTGCCCAGGGTTTCCTACAGAGCTCAGCCAAGTAACACCTGTGAGGACAAAAGCGCCTGTTTGTCTCTACCTCACTTTCTTCTGAAGCCACAAAAGTCCATCTGAAGAACAGTGACAGCATCTCACTTAGGATATCTCCTTTACGACCTTTCCATCGCGCCAATCCAGTGGAGCAGATACGCCTTCCATTTCCGTGCCAGTAGGTGGCATTGCTTACTCTCTTAAACGCCTAAAAGTTTAGCAAACTTTCGGCCTCGCCTTCGCAGGTACCTTGCTGGAAAGTCATACAGCCGTTCCCAACACTGCAACAGCATCGGAACCCTATGTCTGAAGTCAAGCTGGATGTCAGGTTGGTTTCTAACCACCAGGAACGAAGTCCCATGAGCATCTTCCTGCTGGAATTACAGGGGCAGAAAAACTAGGTAGTTTTATGCTGCAGGTAAACTTATGAACTTGGGTGGCATGGTGTGGTTACTTGTGTTGTTAAAGAGCTGCAGTCCACGACCTTGTCACTTCTATGGTGGCTCACTAAGAATGAAGGCAGTCTGCTCAATGGAGCTGGGTGCCAGCAATTACAGCGCCGTCCTGCGCTGGGCTGCAATTGTGGTTGCAATCCTGTCCTGTGTTACTCCATGGCACAGACTGCCAAAGATGTGACTGTGCCATCTCTCTTCCCAATGGACAGCCATTTCCTGTCCTGGAAATAAAGCACATAGGACACCGTTTCTCTATCATAAATAGACTAGGGGGAGGTTTCCAAGTGGATGTTGAAAGTTCCTGGTTTTGACACTGCGAACGCAACTTTGCTGAGAATCAGCACTCCAGGAAAGGGAACTTGGCAGGGCAGGGACGGCGATGGTGCCATCGCAGGAGACGAGTGTCTACAGGCTGTTGGGAGAGAAGGGGCATATGAGGAGAAAGGCAAGCAGCACAAAGGCAATTGGAAGTCGGAGTGGTGAAACTTCCAACTGTTGTCCCGCATCCAGGAAAAAAACACTCAGACATATACATTATTCCAGGGAAAGCTTCAGGGTCTCCTGACTCTTTGCTGGCAGGGAGTATCCCGGAGGACTTCACCGGCAGCCAGCACCACTGGATTAGATTTATGAGCAGAAGATGTATCCTCAGCCCACGCATGAGGGGCCTACTGAAGTTGACAGAATACATTAAATGTAATGCCTGAGATTGCCCTGGACACCCGTCTCTGAAACAAGGGGCTAACTGTTGTGTCTCTCATCCTGACACAGGGAAGTGACGGTCAAAGCACAACTTTTTAACCAACTGTGTCTGTACCATCACCCAGATCAACAGGATAAGGTATCCCATTGCAACATCTGGTGTGCCTCGAACGTGCTGATGAGAGATTGTGCAGTTCACTGGCTTGCTCTGAGGGGACTCTCTGGGCAGAGAACAGCCTGTAGCAGAAAGGGAAACAAGCTCAAGTCAGCCCTGGAGAACAGCACAATCATGGGGCATGGGGAAATTTTGACAAGCTGGTCAAAGCCCAATGTTTTGCTATCTGTTAATGCTCTCTGCTTCTTGCTGTCAGGATGATGTACTGCACATACCATTGATCTGGCTCCAGTAACCAAGATGACTCTGCCTTTCTTTGCATGGCAGGCAGACCACTATTTTCTCAGCTATGCATGGCATCTGACACAAATATGGGATGCATTTGATGCCTCATAACATGCTAGCCATGGCAAAGCAAACAGGCTGCTCTTGGTTCTGTAGTGATCTCCCTCTCCCACCATGTGCTGCACCCATCTTCTGATTAGAAAAGACTAGTTGAAGGGTCTACTGTTTCAGGAGTTGGAACAGACATAATGGACCAAAGCCTGTATGGTCCCTCCTGTACAGGTGGAGCAAAGAGAGGCCACCCTAGGCCTTGATGCCATAGGAGTGGAGTTTGTCTGGTGCAGGAGGCTGAGCCACATGGAAAGCACCCCATCGCCAAGACCGTAGGGCACATACAGTGACTCTAGGCCACTTCTCTCAATACCCACATCTGAAAGGTCTTCTGTTCTACCTCATCCCTCATGCTGCTGACTGGAGCTGGAGATGTTGGCCTCTGAACACCAGCTATGCAACAAGAGCAAGGCCTGGAGAATACATTTCCTGATCAGATGACCTCTGCTAAATACCTTTCAGTTTGTATCATAATATCCCTTTGTCCCAGACAGAAGACTCCTGAATGAAGAATATAATTAGCATCAGACAATGCTCACTGTGAATTAAAAGACTTTCAATTCCATTGTATATTAATTCTATAGAGCCTACTTAGATTACTCTTTCATGATTTATTTTTAAATTGCTGCAAAGCACTGGAACTTATTCTTCTTGGAAAGTGACGTATGACTAGATGTGAGATGTTCTCACAGAGGGCGTCAGGTTGTCTTCTCACGTAGCGGCTTTACCATTTTTGGTTGCAGTATCTTACGGAAAATATGAGGATGATTCAGGTTCTCAAACACCATTTTAGATATTCTGGAGTGTTCAAACCCTCTATCCAGAACAGGTAAGTCTAGTACGGCACCTATAGGTCCACAGGGTTCATGAGTTACTGACTGCAAGGCATGGCTTTAGTAGCTGGCTCCTCTGCAATGCAATACAGATTATTTCTTGCATATTCATGTGTCAGGGTTGTTCTCTAATACTGGAACAGCTTAGTGGAAATTAGTCCCTTGGGCTAATTGTCAGCTCATGTCATGCCCACAGCATCTCAGCCAGGATGGACTTGCATAAGAAGAAGAACGGGGAACAAGAAAGGCTTGTATGGTAAAAAAAAAAAAAAAAACAAAAAAACAAAAAAACCAAAAAACAAAAAACAAACAATTGGTTTAAATAAATCAATGAATGTACATGTTGTCTGCTTTGACAATAAGAAATAACATAAACCTCTGTTTCACTTGTGCAATCAAGGAGCTGACAGCCAAGTAAAGGGCAGACCATGCTTCAGCAGAACTTTTTTTTTTTTTTCCAAAAGATACCTCTGCATTCTTCCCCCTCTCTCTCTTTTTCTGCCTCTCCTTTCTCCCCTCCATCCCTTCCTCCCCCCTTCTCCCTCCCTTCCCTGCAATTAGGAAATTCCACTCCTCCACCTGTGGCCATGACGGCTTTGGCTGCAAATTTCACAGGTCAGACTGACCCTGGCTGGCCAGTTCCTCTGACTGAGAGCATCCTCCAGGGAGCACAGACCAGCTGTGGAGGCACAAAACACATGGCGCCTCCTCCATGGACATGTCTGGGGCCCTGCTCTGCTGTTGGCAGCCCTTTCTCAACTCAGCTTTTAGTCTTGCAGGGTCTGTCTTCACTGGTGTGATGTACACTTGCTGGGACAAAATTAGCCCTGAAGTAGTGAGGAGCTGAGAAGAGTTCAGGTGCCGTAGTGCTGAGTTGCTGCAGCATGCGGAGATCCCAGTCCTGGTTGTGTACCATGCAGCCCCAGTTGTACAGCTTCTAGTAGTGGTCAGCCTCTGCTAACAGAAGCCACGTTTGTGTTGACTGTGGTATAGGGTGGAGATAACAACAAAGGAAGAAAAGAGGGCTCTTTACTTGCTCATACCGTGCAAGCCTGTGTTTTGTGAATTCAGAGAATGATTCTTCCTGAATAAATTAAAAATAACTTTTTGAAAGAAAAATACACTCTGCAGTCTTTCCTCCTGTTCAAGACAAACTAAGCCTAGGATTTAGGGTCAAAACTGATCACCTGTCCACAAGCTTTGGGAGATTTTGGATTGTGTCTCAGATGTGGTTGGAGCATGTTACTGTCATGAAAAGGAAGGCCACAGAGGAAGAACTGGCAATGCAAAGCCTCTGAAGGATGGCAGTGCTGGAGAGGCTTGTTGGTGCTTTGCTGTGGCTTGAACATCTTTCCTGCCATGAGGAGAGAGAAGGTGTGTAAGCAAGTTTCAGGCTCTTTATTTGTTTCCAAGTGACTGTGCTGCCTGCAAAGCACCACCAGGAGCAGGAGAAAGAACTGAGGATATACAGGACTTTAGGACTGTGCTTGGTACCTGACAGTGAAAACAAAAACAAAACAAAACAAAAAGCAAAAACAAACAAAACAAACAAACAAACAAACAAAAACAAACAAAAAAAACAACCCAGGAGCACAAGAGGGCGTAAAATGACAAATTGTTCTGAGATGTTCTGCACACATCCCTGAAACGCTGTGCGACAATTGGATTAGCAGCCAGCGGATATCTCTTCATTAACGAGGAGACAGAGTAATAAGCTGGTCGGAACAGGCCACAGAGAGAGTGGCCGTGTGTTTCCTTGCAGGTCTAGTCAATGAATCCCAGAGCTCTTCTATTTATATCCTGTGAGCGAGCACCGGCGTCAGCCTGAGGTGTGCCGGATGCTGCTCGCTGTGTGGGGCTGGAACCTGGAGGCGCCATCTGAGGCTGGGGTCCTGCTTTCTAGGCACGTTCCCAGCACGCAGTGAAGGGCTTCTGCAGCCTGCACGAAGCCCAGTGTTCCTTGGGCACAAAACCAGCCACCCAGCTTCCTATCAAACCATGCCTTGAATGGGTTTAAATTGGGCTTCAGGGCTTTCTCCTTCAATTCAGGAGCGAATCTTTCCAAGACCGTGTTAGTTATTGGTTAGGGGTAGCCATCACTCTTTTTCAAGGAGCTGTGTGCTTTCAGGGGTGTGTGAGAGTGCACATGTTATATCCCTGAGATTGCTCTCCTAGAAAAAACAATTGGCCAAGATCCTCAGCTGTGCAGTGCTGCAGACCAAAATGTGTCTTCTACAGTGTTTGGCAGATGAAAGACCCAAGGGATGAAACTGAAGCATAGCAAACTGTTTAGGCTTTTAAAAGGGTGTTTAGAGTACCAGAACAGGAGAAACTCTTACAAGATATTTTGTCCATAACAAATACTAGCTGACCTCAGTGCACCAGAGTTTTGAGTGACTGACGTCTTCTGGATGAAGTTTGAAATTGGGGTCTGTCCCCTGCTTTCCTTTCTTCTTCCAGGGGTCACATCGTATAATCCTTATAGCACCGATTTAGGACTGCATAATTGTATTTCAGATTTGGGGGTCACCATTTCTTTAACAGCTCACCACAAATAGGTATTGACTCACAGACCTGCAGACCTGATGTGCCAGTTCCTGAGGCCTGCATGGCAAGTGTCCGAGAAAAGAAATAAAACAAAGTTATTCCAGATAGGTTTGCAATCTCAATATTGAATGTGGTGTCTGAGCTAAAGGTAGGAATGGGGGTTACTCGCTTTAAGATAGGGATTTCTTTCTTCAGGTATCTTTAAGACTTAAGCTGTGTTTTATCTCCAGTATAATAAGCTGTCTGTAGTTAGTTGGCTGATGATGAGATCTTGGTGGCTGAGGGAGAGGTACAGGTTAAAGGTATTGATTGTCCCCATTGGAATAAGCTCTCCTGCAGCAAGTGACCTTTTCTGAGGCAAAAGCATATTAAGAAATATTTCTGAACTTCTTAGCTTGCATTAATTTCAGCAAATAATGAAGAAAATTTAAAATAGCTCAGGAATAGCAATATGTTTCATAATTTGCGTAATATTGTCTTTTTCCTAACTGTACACTAGGGATGAATGGTAGAAATTTGTGTTCTATTGCATAATTAACCAATTCATGCTGTTCTTTCCTGATTTTTCATGAGTTTGGAGAGTTCTGCAGAACAATGATGGTCTTCTGCTTGGAGATTTTTCTTCCTTTTTTGCACATCACTGCTTGTGATAGGGACTTACAGGAATAACACCAATTCCTTAATTTTGACTTTCTCTTTCCTGTCAGTAGCAACCAAGAGGCTTGCTCCTTTATCTTTCATATCAAATGATATGTGTGTTGGAGCTGCAGATTCTTTTTCCTTTTTAAGCATTTCCCCCAACTTCACCTGATGTACCAGAAATATCCTTGGGCTCTTTGTCGAGCGCATGGAAAATCAGTAATGGATCTCCCAGAGCTGTGTGTATTTTTAACTCATATGTCTTTAGACCCAACCTGGAACGTGAAGGGACTCAAATACTTTTCCTGCTGACAGTTCCCTCTTTAATGAGTCGTTGCCTGCTTCTGATATTGTCTACTAATGCTGAGTTCTTCCAGAATGGTTAACATATTTAGGTGAATAGTTTTGCAATAAATGGATGTTAAGTGTTCAGACTCTCTAAGAAAATTTGAAATCTCTTGGCCATGGCATGAGATCTGTGTCTTGACACCCTTGTTCATGCAGCAGGAGCACTCTCTGAGTTGGACTGGGCCCTGAAATTGCTTTGTTTTCTTGTTCATTGAATGTCATGTGTCATCCAAGAGACATAACTGGAACTTTCCTCTGACAGAATTAACTGAACAGTTCTTAGAGCCCGTGTTTGTCTTTCTGGGGGCCGAATTGTATTCTCAAGGGATAAGGAGCAAGGGAAAATGTAATAAGTGATGGCCACAAGTTGGTGGTATGGACTTGAGTAGGTGGAGGAATAGCAACAGTATCATCTTTGTCCCAGAGAGTTGTTCGATTTGACTCTCTTGGGGTTTACAGGGCTAAACATGTGAGTGGGAAGGGCTGCAAAGCTGGCTGTCTGCCATGGCACTCTCTGGGGCCTGACGGGGATTAAAGTGGTGAGTACTGCTCCTTTACCAGGGGGACAGTGAACCATGCAACCACACAAGATGCGATACTCAGACTCTCTTTTCCTTCTTGTTTCTCTCAGACCAAACTGTGTGCTGGGTTTTTAGTCAACTAAAGTCTTACTTACAAGTGTGATGAGTTTGCAGTTGGCATGCAGGTAAATGCTTCACTGTGAGAACTGTATGCTGCATCAGGGCATTTCCATGTAAAAGCTTAGTGCACCTTGGAGGCCCTGCTTGAAATCCATGATAAGGTTTCACAGTGAAGGTATCAGATAACCATGGAATCGTGTAATCATAGAATATCCCAAGTTGGAAGGGACCCATAAAGATCATCGAGTCGAACTCCTGGCACCACACAGGTCTACCCAAAGTTTTAGACCATGTGACTAAGTCCACAGTCCAATTGCTTCTTAAATTCAGACAGGCTTGGTGCAGTGACTACTTCACTGGGGAGCCCATTCCAGTGTGCGACCACCCTCTCGGTGAAGAACCTCTTCCTGATGTCTAGCCTAAACCTCCCCTGCCTCAGCTTGACACCATTCCCATGGGTCCTATCACTGGTGATTAAGGAGAATAGGTCCCCTGCCTCTCCACTCCCCCTCGTGAGGAAGTTGTAGACTGCGATGAGGTCCCCCCTCAGCCCCCTCTTTTCCAGGCTGAACAGGCCAAGTGACCTCAGCTGCTCCTCATACGTCTTCCCCTCTAGGCCCTTCACCATCTTCGTCGCCCTCAACCAAATTAGTTCCCACCATAACACCCTCTTTCATTTATATTTTCATATGGGTAGCGAGATATGTGCACCTGATGCAAACCAAAACGCACAAACCCAAGTAATGAATGGGAAGTCTAGAAGGTGCTGAGGACACCACACATTTGGCGTTCAAGGAGGGTTTCCAGTTCTCAGTGCACAGCAGCCTTGCATCAAGCACTATCCCTAAAGCTGGACTAACCCCTAGATTAACTGCAAAGAGATGGTGTTTGCAGGTTGTAGATAGCCATCAGCCGTAGATGTTGAGTTGCATTTAGCAATCACTTGGCTAGGGCAGTTTGAAAGCAAGCTCAGTTCATGCAATTTCAGCTGTGTACTCCCTCCAGGGGATTGTGTCAGACAGGAAGGGCCTCTAAGTTTTAAAAAGGTCATGGCTGGACTCTCATGGGACTTAGATTGCCCTTCTCTATCCTTGGGGAAGAGGTTAATTTTCCAATGGGTTCATGTGGGTGTAGAGAGAGAAAGGATGGTGTAAGGTCTTGGAACAAAACATCAGGCTGGGGTTTAAGCAAGTTTGAGGCTAGAGGGGAATAGGCCTGGTTCTCCTCTTGGGTTGTTAGGCATTGATTTATTGAGATGGTTTACCCAAGTGCAAGAAGGACCCCTGGGCTCAGGTTCGATTTCAGTGGGGTGAAAGAGAATGCTACGTCCTCAAGTGAGAACAAGACAGACAATTGATCAACACAGGAAAAATATTTAGAAAAAGGGTGTGTTCATGCAATGCAGAGCTGTATGAGGGGAGCTGAAAGAAGGGAATTGTCACATGAGACCTTACCAGTAGAAAAGCACTAGCTGAATCTACTTCAGCTCTACAGTTTGCCAATGTGTTTGGTAGGTGGGTAGTGGTGTGAGAACAAAGAGCAGGAATAAAAATAAGAACTGGTCAGAAAAAGAAATTAATAACTGGAAATTGCATTTTACAGGCTTTTATTCTCAGCAGGATTTTGGATTTCAGTAAGAAACAGTTTATTTTCATGAAAACACTCCATCTTGTTGCTTTACCATGGACCTTAAATGTTTTGAAAGGCCAGAAGCAGTCACACGAAGCTAGTGAACTGATTTTGCTTGAATTAACATCAGGTAAATGGGAGGCCTCCTTCATGCTATGCAGAAGCTGCAAGTATTACCTGACATGGAAAATAGCAAACTTCTGTATGAACCTGGAGCATTTTTGCTGAGTTGCTGGGGCTCTAGAGTTACTGGAACTTCAGAGTCTCTTTTCAGAGCTCTTTTCATAAGGGCTTTCATCCTTTAGATGAAATTTTTGTTGGATCTTACAGCAGTGCTACAAGCATTGTGCACCAGTGGCTGCACCAGGCCAGACCACTGTCCTTCTGGCTCCAGATTTTGCCTCAGCAACAGGTGCTTAAGGGAAGGCTGACAGATACACCAGTCCATGTGACTAAAGCCAGTTAGCCAGCTGACACTGAGAAATACCTGCATCCAGCCATTGCCTACTGCACTCATCAGCTGCTAGGCACTGCACACTGTTCCCTGATGCTTTGGCTTCCTCAAGGTCTGTACATGCAAACTTCATATGCAGTTTTGGGTTACAAGACTCCTCTTCCTCCAACCTACTAACTTGTTCCCTTGCCCCCCTGCCTGGGGTGAGCCAGCCTGCAGGGGGTTTGGAAACTCTTTTGCAATGCACACCGCAATCATCAGATGACAGGTGGCAAGGTAATACATCATCGCTGTAAAGCTCTCTCTCCATGCTGGCGTCCAACCATGGCAAAAAGCTTGGGGAAGGGGATTTCTCACCGAGCGACAGGGAGCGCAGCAGCAGGAGTAACTAAGCACAGATACACACGCCGACATACTTCAGCTGCTCCCTGGAAGGAAAATAATACTGTCCCCTGCTCAAGTCAATCAGTGCTCCCAGCCCTGTGCCTCAATGGGACCAAGATCTGCCAGCAGGGTTGTGCTGGCAAGAATGAGCCAGTTCCTTCCCAAACCCTGTTGGGATACACAGTGGCTCTGCTCCTTGAAGAGGTACCAGGTTTTGTTCCCACATACATAAACCCTGCATCACAGAAGGAGGGTCATCCGACCATCTAATAGGTCTTGTATCACTGTAAGGAAACCTTACACTTGACAGCCAGCTATTGCAAAGTTTCTAGTAGCTGCTTTGAGATTATTTACAGCATCTAGTCTGCTGTTCCAGAAGAAAATACCTTCCCAGCCAGAGCAAATCCAACAATTACACAGATGTCAAATTACAAAAAAGTCATCTGTATTTTTCATATGTTTTCAGATTCGGTTTCCAGATTTTTAGATTTGTGCTGTAATTACAAAGCTTTGAAAATTACTTTTTTTGGGGGGGTGGAATTGTTTCATTTAGAACAAAAAATGTCATTTTAAAATGTTAAGTCTTTTTCCTCCAGAAAAAAATGGAAATTGGAAATGGAAAGGAAATTGGAAGCTCAGAAGTAGATATTTAATATGTCTGGGTAAATTTAAGACTAAATATATCATATTCTTACAGATCCGTTCTAGCCTCACTTGGTAGGAAAGTGGACAACTGAACACTTTTTGTTCTAGTGTATTGCAAGGCAAATCAGGAGGGTTGGTCCTGCGTTTGTTCAGAGTACGAATCACACACCTACACGCACAGATCTGTACCCAGACCTGCCAGTGGGGGCAAGTCCAACAGTAGCAGCTCTGCCATGTCCTGCCTGCAGCAGGTCCCAGGTATCATGTCTGATTTATGATGGTTGTGATTCTGAGCTTCCCTGCATAAGCACAACTGAGCTTTCACAGAGATCCCCAAAACACAGACCAAGAAATATGGAAGTGGGTTATCACTGAGTTATACTTTTCTGCCAGGGTCAGTCAAGCTGGCATGTGTGTAGTGTACTCCTCTGGCTAGTGTGGTCCCAGCAGAAGCAAAGGAGATGTTATATTTCTGGCCCTGCCAGCTGGACAGTTTATAGCTGCTTAACACCTCTGAAACTGGCACAAAACAGCTGAGTCTGTCCTTGTGGATTTACATGGGATATTTGGATGGAAAGTAGCTGCATGCAGGAGGAGACAGAGAAACAAAAAAACTTGCAGATGAAATAGCTGTCCGAGGCAAACACAACTGCTCACTGAAACCAGGATCGATATTCAAATTTGTTTTCAAGAGATGGGTGGTTGTTTTCCTTTTTTCATTTTTTAAAACAAATTTGAAAGGTGTCAGCCCCAAAAGTTTTAAAAGGCAGTGTTTTGCTTTAAAAATGTCAAAACAGAAAGTTTGGGTGACATTATTTTTTAATCCTCAGCAATTTGTTTAATTCAGCACAAAGCTGCAAAATATTGTGACTGAGTCATAACATAAGTTTTCAAAGCCAAGAATTACTTAGGTTGGAAATACTTTGCTGAGCTCTACTTCTGCCTCGAAAGAGAAGCCTGCAGCTGTTTCCTAGTGAATTATCCATGGAGCACTGACTCCTTCCTTTAGCATGCCTAATCAGCCCCAAATTTGCCTTATCCCATTAGCTTTGTTTGCTCTGTTGTCTGTCTCTGCTTTATCTTGGGAGAGAATAAAGGTGACAGCCTAGCACCAAACAGGGCAGAGACTGTCCTCTTCGATTGCCTGCAAAGCAGCTCACAGGGTGGTTCTCCCCTCTGATCAGAGTCCTGAAAACACAAGGGAAAAATCTGTTTAGCTCTCCCATCTGTGAGGGAAATTTTTAAGTAGGAGCTGTTTTTTCCATGTCCACAGGTGGAACTTCCTTTGAGCCTGATTCTCTCCTTTACAAAGCTTTCTTCTCTTCAGGATATTAAGGAAAAGAAATACACAGACCAAAACAGTAACAACAAAACTCTTGCTTGGCTGAGATGACAAACCTCAACATTCAGATATGAGCTGTTGAAGGAGATGGGAGAGTGCCTTTTCATCAGTTTGTTGACAAACATAAATAAATAATGATAAAAGAATTATTCAGTAAATCTGATTATAGATTAACAAGCAAGAGAAAACCAGGGACAGTTTGTTAACTAATCCCAAAAGGGTTGGAAGCTCTCAGGAATGATGGCAAGCCTTGTGGAAGCAGGTAGTTTATGTAAGATCCCCCTCCAGTCCTGCAATTGCCTACGACTCACAGCTTGCATTACAGAAGAGTAAATGTTTAGCCTTCATGGCCACAGAGAAGAGTTTGAGGACGAGAATGTTAAACCTCAAAAACCAGAAGGCAAATAAAAAATACCTCACCATTTGTCTTTTGAAACAAAACAAAGAAAGCCTAGCATTTTTTTAAGCTAGGCTGAGTAGTGTTCATTTTTCTGCTGCATGTACTTTCTCAGCTTCTGCTGTCTCCTCAGCCCTGTACCTCAACCAGATCATTTGTAGAAAACCACAAGGTTAAAAAATATCTATGCAATTGGATGACCAGGCTCTGCAGCAACAGCATCTCCTCATACTTTCTACAGTGGCACTTATGACAGGTTTAGGTGGCTTTTCTAAGACCTAAATCCAAGATCACACCAAGCTCAAGGCTGCTGCCACAGACAGTCCTGCATTTTGTCCTCCAGAGTGCCTAAGCACCATGCAGCCAAGCATGTCCAGAAGCAGCCCATGACCGGTAAATGCAGATGTCCTTGGGAAAAGGCATCTCAGCCAGTAGTCTGAGGATGCAGAAGAGATGGAAACTGCCTTTTGCATGCCTGTGCTACAGCTGCTCGGTGGAAAAGCGCTGTTTGGTCCTGAGCTGGAGGCAGGCAGGGCAGCCAGGAGGAGCTGGGTGGCAAGGCTGAGCTCTCACAAGACTGAGGCCCTTCCGTGCTGCGTGGGAAAAAACAGCTGTCCAAAACAGCTTTTGTCATCAAAATGGCCTGTGGAAAGTCTCAGTGCTTGAGGAAAATATAGAACAGCTGTGGAGCGTTAATAATTTGTTTTCCCTGGAGCCCTGGTGCAGCATGGACGTGCTGATGGTGAGCTCTGCCCAGAGGAAGCTCAGCCTGTCCCGTGGCCAGGGGACAGTCGGCTGGCTGGCTGGCATGGGGACCCACTGCTGCCAGCCAGGGAAACACCTTCCTGGGACCTTTACTCTTGCCAGAGGGAATTTTCACTGTATCCGTATCCCTGCCTCGTCTGTGTGAGTTGAGAATGGTTTATGTGCTAGGAACTTCTCTGGCTGATTTTATTTTCCCAAGATTTTTGGTCAAAAGCCTTCTAGTTATGTTCCTACACACGAAGGCCTGTAGCCCTTAGTTCTTACTGTAACACAAAATAGTCCTTAAGGATGTAAATGAGTTTAAACGTCACAACCCCAGAAAATTAGAGGAAGAAGTTCACCTAACAACAAAGAAGCCGATATTCCTTAAAAAAGCCACCTTCCCCCAGAGTTCTCATAGCATCAGGACTATTGGAAATCAAATTCACATGTCCCTAATTATTTAACAGGAATTCTTAAGATTCCTGCAGGATAAGTAATTTGAAACAACCCACAAAGCTATTTTGCCTGTTTCCTGGGGCAAATTTATGTCATAGTTTGGTTAGTTACAATGTTATCAGCTGCCTGGAGAAACAGGCTATGCTAATACCACTATTACCTAATTCATGCCTGGAGTCTGATCCTCAGAGATTTCTAAGCCTTTTAGTGGTTCTTTGAATGGCCTCTTTATAGCTTTAAACACAGGAACATTTACTGAGGTAGCTGCCATACTAAGTAAACAGGAAGGTTTGTAAGAATAGCCATTTTTTGTTTGGCATCCTTCCAGCCACACAACTGCAAACTTGTGTATAAACACACACACAAGGCTACTTTCTTTAACACTGGACCTTGAAAACAGAAATCCCCCCACAGACCTCACGGATGCCCTGGGAGATGTGAGGCCACACATGGCCTCAGGAGCTGCAGAGGACAAGGGTTGCCCAGGTGGCGGGGTCACTGACAGTGGTTTCCACTGCAGCAGCAACTGGGCCTCACTGGTGTCTCCTACAAGCCTCAGCACTGGGACACAAAAGGATTGAGTCAGGAGGGAGATGGTGTTGGAGACCCTCAAACAGCCAAATTTCCATCTGCTTTGTGTGGCTGGCTGGTGAGGAGTCCTTCACCTGGCTGGTGAAGAGCACCTTGATGAGGCCTGGCTGTGTTTTCTGCTCTGGGGGCTGCCCTCAGGACCCAGGCCCTAGAAGGAGCTGGAACATGCCTCCTCTCTGGCGTGCCACCTGGCAGTGCCTTCAGTGACACGCACAGGACTTCCACATAAAAAGTGACAGACTGAGCCCTTTGAGGCTTTAAAAACAGGCAGAGGTCCCCTGGATTAGTGGCTGCCTTCAGCACACGGTAATGCTGGCATCATCTGGTGCCGTGAAGGCAAAGATGATATACTTCTCTCACAGGTTCTCGCGTAATGAAGTGTCCCTAGGGAAAATATCCCTTTCCAGCTTGGAGAACCTGTCTGCAGGGTCTGAAACCCTCCATGATAATGGAACCAGGTTTGCCATTTCTCATGTTCCTCCCATAGTCTGCATGGCGACTGGGGTCACCTGAAGAGTGGTGGGATCTTGATATCGCAGCCCCTGCCCTTCCTCTCCCCTTCCCTGGCTTGTTTGTATCTCCTCTTTGTTCCCATGTCTGGCTTTTGGCAGGAATACCTCTGGTACGGGGATCGGTATGCATTCCTACAGAGTGTCAGCATGCTTGCGACAGTGAAGTAATGCGAATAAAGAAGTGGGTGGCAATAAATACTATTTATTGGCTACTTACATGTGACAAACAGAATAGACCTGACAAGGGAATTTTGCATATACAAACTTGGCTTGCTTCCTGCTAATAGTTTGAAGACAGCTCACTGAGTTTAAGCTTTGCTTGAAATCATTTAAATTTCCATAAGGCCTAAAAATTTGTATCAGTATCTGTTTTAGCTCCAAGCTTCCCTGAGCTAAATCCTGATTTCACCTAATTGGAGGGGAGCTGGAGAACTACGTGCTCAGCCACTTTTCTCCTCTGCTTTGCACTACAACTCTGAGGACGTTTTCTAAAGTTTTCATGTTTAACTCCCCCTCTTCCTTTGGCATATTCTTGTTGACAGTCTGATACTGAGCAGAGGAACTGAGAGCCAACATCAGAGCCCTAAGCCCACACCAAGTTAGAGCTAGTTATATGCAAACCCTGCAGGCACAGAAAAATGGGGAGAGCACATGCATGAACATAAGTGTCCACACATGCATGCAAGGAGGAACAAAACCCTGTAACTTCGGGCTTGGAACTGAGGCAAATAAAACCTGGGAGCACAAAAACACTGAAAGATCCCTCTGTAGTCCCCAGAGGCACTGCACAAGTGTGCTGTGACTGCAGGCAGGCTGACCTGTCCTGTGGGAGCACACTCCTCTCTCCACAAGCGCTTGGGCTGGATGTCCACATCAGGGGTGTTGGGCCAGGAGGGAGTTTTTACTTACTGCTTGCGAAACCCCAGAGCAGCAATGCTAGCTCAGCCTAAACTTTAAATGAAAATTTAAAACAAATCCCCTTTGGGATGAGATGGAAATGTCAGCCCAAGGAGGAATATGTTCTGAGTAAGTTGCAAGCGACCGAAGGAGATACAAGCTGGAATCCAGCCTTGGCTGCACCACACACCATCTGTCAGCGTTGCAGAGCAAACTAAAGGAAGAGCAGAAAGTGTGCAATTATCCTCTCCCTTGCTGGGGAGCCCAGAGGCCAGAGAAGTGGCTTCTCTTCCCTGCTACACTTCTTGAGACGGACATGACACACGCATTTACTCCCACTAGCTATGCCGTGCATTCCCTCTTGTCCTACTCACTCTCCCTGTGGCGAGCCAGGGATGCAGACTGCTGTGCTGGGACCTGAGCAAGAGGGCTCTGTTCTCATGGTTAAAGAGACTGGTTTAGGAAATAGCGTGAGAGGAACAACAGGCACCTTGCTGGCAAGACCTGTGGGCTTGCTCATGTCCCTACGGGCACCCAAGTGCCACTGGGACTGAGCACTACCCCCAGACAAGATCTCTTCCCTCTCCTTCTCCCCCCTGCCCTTGCACATTTTCGTAACCTTGCAAAAGTTTCAGACAACGTCATCTTTAACCTACTGCAGGCAGGGCTCGGGAGCCACGTGAGGGGCAGCGAGGGGGGCCGCACGTGGTCAGCACACCAGCCCCACGGCCAATGAGTGGGGAGCTGGCCTACACTCCCCTGCCCGCCACCCCAAAAGGGCTGCAGGAATGTCTCTCCCCTGGCATTGCGTTTTGAAAGATGTGTCTGGCGAGACAGCGAGCTGACTTTGGCAGGCATCGCCGGCAGCGTGGTAATTAATTAAAGCACAGTTGAGAAAATCACAGTGCAAGCTTACCCCGCAGCCAGGCCTGCAGCTCTGTGGCAGAGCGTGGCATCTTGCTGGAGCCCACACCTCTTCGTGTGAGGGGGTGGGCAGCCTGCATTTTGCTCCGAAAATAAGAGAGCGGGATGGAGAGGAACGGCTCCTTGCGCTAATCAGTGAGCGAGGACCTCGTTAGCAAGACAAGGCAACCTGCGAATGGAGCAGCAAGTTGTACCACAGTAGCAGAGAGGGTAAGCAAGTGAAGGCTACTAAAGGGTGTCTCACACAGGGAGGACTCCCTTCTCCTGTCGCATGTGCGGCGCTGGGGACTGAAGGAGCCTCCCTGCAGTTCAGAGAGTCGCAGGAAGAACAGGTGCCCTGTCTGTTGCAGCCAGAGCTGCAAACACTGCACAGCTCCCTGTAGCTCTGTGCCTACAGCTGAGCTCTTCCAGCCACCAGGACTGCGTTGCCAAACAGACACTCCCATAGTTCCTGCCGTCACCTTTACCACTGCTGCACACTTAGGGGGTTTGGGAGAGCCACAACGTTCAGGCTTCCCCCTTGCTCCCACCTGCAGCACGTGCCCGCCTGTCACTGGGCTGTCCCTGCTGCCAGCCAGTTTTCAAAAATACCTCTTTTGCAACCTTTGAACAAACTTAACATAGGAGAAAAGTATTCTATTTGTTTGTTTGTTTGGATTTACTAGAGGAGAAATCACATGGAAGCTCACTCTGACTTTTTAAATTTAATTTCCCCTTTTCTCTTCCATCAAAAATTTAAATATCCATAGGGCAAAAACAAAGACCTCTTGCTTATTTGCATCTTCTAGCCAGGAGGAAAGCAGAACAGGTTTTTTTTTTTCTTGTATCTAAGAATATATATATATATATTTGGTGGAAGCCCTCTTGTCCTCAGCTATCTAACATCCTGTATGAGGAGAAAGAAAGCGGCACAGGAATTTTCAAAGTTACAGGGTTAGCTCTCTCTCTCTTACACACACACACAAACACATTTCTGTGCTGTGTTTCAAGCTCCCTTTGGAGTATTGCAGTGGAAATAAAATGTTGGGGTTGACTTCCTCTTGCCTGCCATTGTGTGAGGCCAATGAATCTGCTCAGGGTTTAACACAGCTGCACCACACAGACCAGCACTGCCCACGTTGTGCTGGGGACACTCGTGGGCTTGCTTTGACTTTAACCTTGCACATGGTCTGTGGGTGCAAGTACCAGCCCTGTTATGCAACCCCTGTCTCCGTTCCTCCAGACTCCCCACCCTTCCCTGTTGGAAATAATGTGTTTTAGCTCTCACTCTGTTACCCTACACCCAGTTTGGAACCCCTGACTACGTTAAATCAGGCTCCGTTTTGCAGATGGAGTTTTGCTTTCCCCTATAGGATTATGTATTTTACGGAGGAAGCGAAACTTAAATCCGGTTAATGACTGCGCTGAAGCATGTTGAGTTGATGCTGTGAAGCTTCTTCGCAGCCTGATCATGATTACCTGCAAGGGGAAGAGCAATTTTAAGTGCTAGAAGATGTTCTGTGTCAGGGTAGTGCAACTGCACATTGCTTAGTGGTCAGGGACACATTCTGCCTTCAGGAAGGGCCATGTATTTCAGGCTGTTTTGCAGATGGGTATACACAGATCACAGACTGAGGCAACTTGTTCAAGATCTGAGAAAACAGAATTACTTGCCCCCCAACCCTTGCCCCACAACTTCTCTTTGATCACATGAAAGTTTTCTTTTAGTGCTTTGTTTGCAATTTTCCTTTTTTTTTTTTTTTTTAGGTGGAAACTTTGCACAACTCTCTCAGTTTATGTCTTCAAGTGCTGCATGGGCATGAGAAGGCACCAAAAATTATGCAAACGAGCATTTTCAGTGTAGCAAAGTAGATCTTATTCCAAATAGACTTCAAATCCGCTGCCAGCCCTTGCTGTTCACAGGTTCCACGATCTGTACTGGGAATGAGCTGAAATTCTGATTACAGCCTGCGGATTAGCAGAGGTTAGTGGGGCCAGCAGTCTGCCAGGGCTAGCCTGCCAGGCGTTGCAACTGCTCTTTTGTACCTGATCCACCAGATGCTAAAATTACATCAGTCGTCTTCCCACAGTCGTATTCTAACATAAGTTTTTGGTGCAGTAGCCATGGATGTAGCTGTGCAAAACAGGAGAGAGACACCCTTCATGCCCTCTTTTGCTCTGACTGGGTCAGTAGCATCACCTGTGAGTAAGGTAACCTGACAGTCCCTGTTACGGCAGCTTGCTTTAAATTGTTTGTTCTTTTAGTTTGCCAAATGTTGGCTACAGGGACTGGAATTTTCTAGGAAGGATGTCTGCACCTAGACGGAGTCAGGTTAATTTGTAGGGGGGAAATTACACTATTGAGGTTCAACTAAATTAGATCAAGAGAAAATGTATTGTTTAGCCCACACTTGAAAAAAAAAAGAAAAAAAAAAAAAGACGAGAAAATTCTTGCTATTGTTTTGATGAGAGGGTCTCAAACACACAGAAGATATACTTGATACTTATCAAGAGCAAGCTGCCGTGAGTGCAAGCCATGTTTTTCCCTGCTCACACCACTTCCATCCTCCAGTGTCTTTCCTTTCTCTCTCCTTACCCTCAGCCTCCCTACCTCCTGTGCCCTGCCTCTGACTCCCACCGGCTCACATACTGCTTCACCCCCCCGACCCCACCGCCTCAGTTGTCTCAACTGGAAAGAAAGTCCCAGCATGATCAGTTGCACCCTCGTTAGATTCTTCTGAGATGCCTTTTGGGTATAAATAGGGGCTGGGAGCGAAGGAACTTCAAGTTGGGCCCCGGGGAAGATGTGCTCTCACATTTAGAAATTCACTTTTTATGAAATCTACGTCTGCAAAGGTGACCCAGTTCTGCTACACTTGAGCGACCTCTTACTGAATAGCCTCGCTAATATGAACCAGGTATATTTTAGTCTCCTAAGGTGCCTGGTCTGAGAAGAAGCTGCTGCCCTCAAAGTGAATAACATTTGCTTCACATCGCAAAAAACAGGGAGTCCTCATTCCCTGTAAGCGTCAGAAGCCCTTTATGAAGCTGGGCCTTTGACAACATGCTGCGAAATAAAAACAGGTCTTGTTATTAATTTAATATTTCTGTTACATGTCCTCACATAACTGATCTTTCACCCCGTGGCCGGCGATGACAGCCTAGCTGCTTGCAAACCCCATTGCTGAGAGAAGGGCAGAGAGAGCTGAAAAGCTCAAAAAGGCAACTTTGCATTTCTCCAGAGTACGGATGCAATCTCCAGCAAATTAATTTGCGCTCCAAGCTTGCATCCCCTTGAGCGCTGGCAAAACAAGGTTTTGGCAGAGGTCTTTCAAGGGAACAGCGAAAGGTGCCTTGCAGGCACCGAACCGAAAACGCAATTAGCAGTTGAGTCGGTTCTCGGTGCAGAAGCATGGATAAGAAGGAAGATCTCATCCCCTTTGGAACGGGGAGCAGGGACGGGGGAGGCAGGGAAAACCGAGGGCATCCCGGCGGTGCCGGCACAGCGGAGCGGGACCTCGGGGAGGGGACGGAGCTGGGGCGGGGGGGCCGTGCCGTGCCGTGCCGTGCCGTGCCGTGCCGTACCGGGCCGTACCGGGGCAGCGGGGGTCGCGGGGCCCCGCGGGAGCTGCTCTGCCCCCCCTCCGCCCGTCCCCGGCCGGCAGCATCGGCCCCGCCCCGCGGCGTGCGCCAATGGGCGTGGGGCCTCATTTGCATATTTGCATATTGGCGGGGACATAAGGGGCCGGGAGGGAGCGGCGCCGGCAGAGGGGGGCGGCTGTGCCTGCGGCGGGCTTCTTCCCCAAGTGACCCATCAACACTTCGTCCTTTTAGCTTTTTTTCTTTCTTTCTTCATTTTTTTTTTTTTTCAAGCCCAAAAACTTAACTCTTCTTCCTATTCGTCCGGTTGTTTTTGTTTTGCTCCCTCGCCGAAAGAAACTTTTCCGCCGCGGCAGCGCGCACGCAGAGAGGAGGGGAGATGGGGAGGAAGGCGCTGCTGGCCGCGCTCTGCCTCTGCCTGCCATGGGCCGCCGCTGTCGGCGATGACCCCGGTAAGTCCCGACCGGTCCCGACATGGGGAGGGGGCTCTGGGCGGGGCACGGGGCGGGAGAGCCTTGGACCGAGCCCGGAGCGTGGACGGGGCGGGCTGGGAGAGCCGCGGGGCATGCCCGGTGCGATGGGGAGCGGGCTGCGGGGCGCACTGCTGCTGCACGGGGGGAAATGGGGGCTGGAGAGGGCTGCTGGAGGACCTGCGTCCTGCTGGGACAGATCCGGGCACGGTTCCTTTGCTCGGAGCTCAGGCAGGGTCTCAGCTCAGGGATGGTATGGCCTGCGGAGGCTTGGGATGTGCTTGGGTTTTTTCCCCCCAGGAGCGAGGTGTCTCCTAAGAATCCCTTTCTGGAGGCAGGATGGCACTGCCGTAGCATCATGGTAGGGTCCTCAGCTCCGTGCAGGACCAGGACCCTCTGTTCTGAGGGCATTCACCTGTCCAGTGGGAGTCCCGCATCCCAGCTGGATGCAGTTCTTGGTCCGTTTCGTCTAAGGCAAGGCGGAATTTCATCACTGTCATAACAATGCATTTGGGCTGCAGTTAATGTAACGGAATCTGTTAGGAAAAATGTTAACAGAGGAGTGTACCCCCACAGTGTCTATATATACACATACAATTGTACTTACACCACACCTATTGTACTTACATTTGTGCGTGGGCACTCTCCAGGGTAGGGAAAGTAGGACACGTGTGTGTGTTGACTACTCAATGTTCCCTAGTGCTCCTGTTTAAGCCACAACATGATCACAGCTTTGACAAGCGAAGAGATTGGTTTTAATAGACCGCTACTCTTTAAACTTTTTAGTGGTGCCCTGTCATGGCATTACTTTTCAGACATTGTGTGAGAGTTTAGCGTATCCTTTAAAAGTCTATATCCTTAGAAGAAAATTTAGATGAATCTCCTACAGCTGCTAGGTGAAGCTAAAATGAATAATGCTACTTTTTTTTTTTTTCTTCCACTGCAGATGCCTTTGTTATTTCCTTTGTGTGTAAGGAAGCTGGAGGGAAGTATTCGAAACTAAGAGCATGGGGTGCTAGAGCATAGCCAGAGGAATGTGTTCTCATTTTGAATCCAATCTTGTGCCATCAGAGGCAATCAAAAGCAGTTTCCATCACAGTACCCAAATTTCATACAGTAAAATAACTATCTTCCCAGAGAGAGCTTTCATCCCTCTAGGAATTGATTTGCCCTAGGCATACTGATTGCATTATTTCTCCATAGGAACAGGTTATATGTAAACAGGTTGTGTGATCATCCTAAAATTATCCCAGTCTTGAGCCTTGCACTATTTCTTCCACACCACAGTAAAAAGATGTTTTGGAGCCATGGAAAATACATGATCCATCCCTACAGGAATTCAGAGTATTTAATAAACAACATAGAAAAAGATATTGTAGGTGGAGATAACATTGGTGTTCCAGGAAAAGATAATACACTACTAGGAATGCATGCTGATCTCTATTTTTACCAGTGTAAATCCAGAGTCAGGGGTTACACCAGATTTACACCTCTGTGTGATGTGACCTGCTGGTGTTTGCTGTGGCTGTGTTTGGACAGACCTGCCAGGGCAGCTGTGGTATGGCCTTTCCAGAAACAATGCCTTTCTGGGGAGGAGGCTCCTGGGCATCACAAGTGTGCTGTAGAATAGCACGGGCACTGGCACTCCTAAGAAAGTCTGCTGGAACCTCTTCTGTGCAGGAAGCACTTGCATGGTGTGGCTTTCTCATGTACCCTTTCCTCTGTATTACTGTAAAGTTTGGCGGTGATTGCATTTTATTGTCTTGGGCTAATTGCAGATATTGCAGAGGGACTAATGGATGGCAAGATCTCTGCTGCTGGATTGAGTTACAGGCCTGCCAGCTGCAGCTGAATAAGCACCTCTTTGACAGGGAGCGCCTCGGAGAGGGGTGAGCACCCGTGTGCACAGCGTGGGAGCCTCAGTGTGCCCTCACCTCGCCAGCTGCAGGGCTTGAGCAATCCAGGGCCATGCTCAGTATCTGCTCTCTGGCCAAGCTGGGCTTCAGAGGTGTTGCTCTTCCCATTGAGAAGCGAGGGAGGACTTAACCTCAGGGTTCTGCCATGAGGAAACTCACAGAATGGGAGATGGAATTTCTTTCACAGCAAAGTTAAACAGTAACCTGACTTACGGGGTAGGCTTTGTCGGATTGCAACGTGCAGTAGTCTGCTTTCAGTTTATAGTGTAGCTACAATTAAACAATCGTACTTGGGGATGTAGCACAGCTGACCATCAGTGTGCTTCAGAGCGCTTTTAGGGACTCAGTGTGACTGATGGATGCCTTATCCCGGTGCTGGTTATCAGGTGGAGGATGAGTTCCAGTTAACTCCAGCAGGTTGTGTAAATGTTTGATGTTGTGTGCAGATGTTTGCCTCTGTATGTGTGCGTGGACTTAAGTTTACTCAGGCTAGCAGTACGACTTCTAGTGATCTTTGCACCCAGCTAGTAGTATTCCCACTTCTGTGTACACAACACCAGGAAATTGTTGTTTACCAAAGATTCCTGTTTAAACTGTAGTTCAGATGCACTGATTCTTGCACGTGTATTGTTACTATATTTTGCATCCTGCATCTGATGCTGGCAGTTTATTTTATGATTCACATTCCAGATGCTGATATATCTTCAAACTCACATTTTCCACCCAGCTGACCATTGGTACTTTCCTTCATCCAAAACAGTTGATGGGTTGCTGTAGGCTTCTCATGAAGCAAATTTGAGGATGACTTCTCTTGATTAGTGTGTAACCATGCATTTATATTGAGTTAGAATACATAAAGTCAGTGCGATGCTTTCAAAAT